>NC_083239.1:13134815-13437846 GCF_032191835.1 Heteronotia binoei | reverse complement strand
CCAACCGAATCCATTCTTTTAGCCAAAGTGTGACACACGCAACATAGTATGTTTCCCAATCTGGGAGTCCCAATCCGCCCATATCTTTTTTGTCTTTTAAAATTTTCCATTTTATCTGAGGTCGATTACCTTGCCAAATAAAGGCTCTTACTAATTGGTCTATTTTAGTGAAGAAGGGTTTCCTTATCCCAAAACTGATCATTTGGAACAGGAACATGACTTTAGGAAGAACCATCATCTTAATTAACGCTATCCTTCCCATAAAAGACAATTTCATGTTCGCCCATTTTTTTAAAGAGGAATCAATTTCCTTTAAAAGAGGTACGTAATTGTTATCGTATAGATTGCTACACTTATTGGAGAAAGTTATCCCCAAATATTTTATTTTTGTTTCATTACTGAATCCAGTTAAACTTTCAAGCTCTTTCACCTCTTGTGGAGAGATATTTTTATTAAGCATCTTAGATTTTTGCTTATTTATTCTTAGGCCCGCTACTTGACCATAATCTTCTAATTCTTTTAAAATCTCCTCCACGGACTCTCTGTTATTTTGTGATATCAGTACCAAATCATCGGCATATGCTAAAATCTTATACGACTCTTTCTTAATTTCTAATCCTTTAATTTTGCTGTTGGCCCTGATTAAGTTATTTAAGATTTCCAATAATAAAATAAAAAGCAGCGGAGAGAGTGGGCATCCTTGTCTTGTACCTTTATATATCTTTACCTCTTCTGTTAAATCTCCATTAATAATAAATCTAGCCACTTGTTCTGTATACAAAGCTTGTATGTTCTTGATGAAAATCTCACCAAAGTTCATCTCCCCTAGTGCTCTGATCATAAAATCCCAATTAACATTATCGAAAGCCTTCTCGGCATCGATAAACAAAAGAATCATTTGTTTTTCTCTATGTAGGTCGTAATATTCTAATATATTAGATATAATCCTAATGTTTGTTCGCATATATCTTTTCGGGAGGAATCCGGCCTGATCAGAATGAATTATGTTTGCCAAAATTTTTTTAAGTCTATTCGCTAAAATAGAGGTATAAATCTTGTAGTCTATGTTTAATAGGGAAATCGGGCGGTAGTTCTTAATGTCCTCTAAATCTTTTGATGTTTTGGGAATAAGTGATACATTTGCCCTTTTCCAAGACTCCGGAATTAGCTGAGTTTCCCAAATCTCCTCAATCAAGTTTTTATATTGCATTATAATATCTTCTCTAAAGCATATGTAATATTCAGCTGGCAGCCCGTCCGGTCCTGCTGCCTTGTTCTTTTTTAATCTAGCCCATACTTCTTCAATTTCATCAATTGTGATTGGACTTGCTAAACTAATCCGTTGTTCTTCCGTTAAGTTCTGTATCATTTTTTTCTCTTTAAAATAAGCTTCTATCTTATCAAAATTAACCTCATCTTTACTATATAATTGCGAATAAAAATCCCATATTATTTTTTTCTTTTCTTCTGTTGCTGCTTTCTGACTACCATCTTTATCTTTCAAGACCCTTATTATTTTCTTTTCTTTTTCTTTTCTTATTTTGTATGACAGCCATTTACCTGGCTTATTTGCATTTTCAAAAAATTGAGATCTAGTATATTGGATCTTCTTTTTCATCTCATCCAGGAATATTAAATGTATCTTATGTTGCACTAACTTCATTTCAGCTTTAATTTGTTGAACTGAGGGTTTCTCTTTTAAACAACTCTCTTTCTGCCTAAGCAATTCAGTTAAGTTTGTTAAAGTTTTATTCTCTTCTCGTTTTTTAAAAACGTTAAAGCTTATTGCTAGCCCTCTCATATACGCTTTACTAGTCTCCCACAGTAATCTGTGGGAAATCTCTCTCTGCGAATTAATCTGAAAAAATACCTTCATCTCCTCAATAAATTTCACAAATTGTTTATCATCTAAAAGCCTTGTATTAAACCTCCATCCTGGTCTTTTCTTAACATCTTTTATAGACATCATAATCGGGTTATGGTCCGCTATTGTACACGGTAATATTTCTGCATCTTCCAGTATCTTAATTAATCCAGCTGTCGCCCAGATCATATCGATACGCGACCAGGAATTATGTCTCCCTGAAAAAAATGTGAAATCACTTTTGTTTGGATACATGACTCGCCAGGGATCTACCAGGGTAAACTCATCTACCATTCTAAAAAAAATATCTGGTAGTGTATTACTACCTAACTTTTTCCTGCCTTTTTTATGATTTATAGAGTTTCTATCTTGAATGGGACAAGTAACCGCATTAAAATCTCCTAATAAACAAATCTCATCATAATTGTATGCACTGATCTTTGTATATAAATCCCTGTAAAATTGGGTCTGTTTAACATTAGGTGCATAAATATTGACTAACAAAAATTTTACTGTATCCATAATTATCTCTATACCTTGCATCCTTGCATCCTCTGTTTGAAAAATCAATTTGGCTTGCAATCGCTCATTAACATAGGTCACCAAACCCCTTTTTTTTCCCTCCAATTCTGAGGTCACAAACATTTTACCTAGCTTCTTATTAAAAAGATATGCCTCATCCCGTTTTCTTAAGTGAGTCTCCTGTAAGCATATAATGTCCAAATTTAATTTCTTTAATTGCTGAAAAACACGTTTCCTTTTTTGAGGCGAGTTCAAACCATTTACATTCTGGGACAGAATCCTTAAATTATTCGCCATTTAGGAATCTAAACAGTATCTTAATCTTCCTAGAAATTCTTCTTTTTCTTTTGAGCTCTTGTCTCTCTCTGCACTCGCTCTTGCGCTTGTTCAATTTCACTGTCAGTCTTTTCTTCTTGTAAACGGTAATCTGCAGACTCAACTGGGTCTAATTGTCTTCCTAGACTCCAATTTCCTTTAGAAATCCTTCTATCCACTTTCTTCTCCCACGTTCTAGCTTGATTAAGTATAAAATCCTCTGCCTTCTCTAGGGAGTCAATCTTGTATCTTACACCACCATAAGTAAACAACACCCCCTCCGGTATCAACCATCTATAAATTATCCCTCGATCTTGCAGCATACCCACTAAATTAGTGTAGTTTCTCCTCTTATGCCTTATTGTCCACGGGATCTCTCTCATAACTTTAATTTTTGTACCTTTAATTGTGAGAGATTGGTCTCTTAACTCACGCCACACACGTTCTTTCATACACCTACGAACAAACTTTATATGAACCTCTCTTGGTAGATCGTTCTTTTTCGCGTATTGGGTACCAACTCTATGTATAAAATCAATCTCTTTTATTATGTCCTCCTTCTCTATTTTTATAACTTCAGTCAGCGCCTCAGCTATTATTTCAAAAAGATTCTCCACTTTTTCCTCTGGGATATTTAGTAACCTAATAATATAATCCGCTTGAACCATCTCTAGCTTTGCTAGTTTAGTCTCATATTCTTCCTGTTTTATCTCTAATTCTTCTATTCTGTCCTCTGTTTTACTAAACTTCTCTTCTATTGATTTTGTAATATTTTTTATCTCAGTAATATCTTCCTTAGTATCCCTATAGTTCACCTCTAAAGTCTCAAATTTACCTGTTAGAGCTTCTATCTGCTTGCTTAGTTCTGTTTGAACTTGTTTCAACGCCTCTAAAAAAGTCTGTTGAGTCTCTTTAATCTGTTGAATCTCTTTAAGAGAGTCTTGAGCTATGGAGTCTGCCACCGTTTTGGGTTGACCCGGAGAGCCTTTAAACTTAGCCTGTTGCGACATTTTATCTCAGCCAGCCTCTAGTCTCCCGCTAATAACCAATACCTAACTAACAGTGGTTTACAAATTAAGAAATTGCTAATTAACTCACAGATATCTTAGAAGTAATCAATGATTAGCACACCGGCAAAGTGAATCAAACAAAAGTCCCCCTTTCTTCTTCTCTCCACCACTTCCAATTACACGGTCTTTTGGTCTCCTTTGATCTCCTTTGATCTCCTCTTAGGTAAAATCCAGTCAGAGTCTCCTACTGCCGCTGGTTAGAAAGGCGTCACCCTCCGCTTTTTCTTCTCCGCGATCTTTCCAGTCAGCCCTTTAATCCCGTCCTCAGGACACAATGGTAGCTCACCGTCAACACTGTCAATAAAGTGCTTATCCGTCCGTGAAAAGAAAAATATACAAAGTTTGAGTAAGCCTCCTTGTTCTGTCCGTCCTGCCGCTCCTGGGAGTGGTCAGTCCTGCGCTCTCACCTCCAAGGGGAGCGGGAACAAACGTATCCGCCTTTCCTCTTGCTTTTTTTTTTCCTTTCCGAGTCCGAGGAACTGTAAACAAACAGCAACTTCTCCACTATCCTGGTTTTGTACCGCTGAGCCTTCAACTTTTCATAGTGCAACAAATCGCCTTGCCGCGGCTTCTCCTCCTCTTTCCGGAGGTCGGAGCTAAGTCGCCATTAGGCGCGCCTGGCTTCAAGACAGGGAAGGGAGAAAGCGTCTTCGGGGCGAAACTCCTCCAGACGCCTCCCCTAGCCCCCTCGGTGTACTGACCCCCCCAACAGGGGTCTGTACGGACTGAAAGTCCCCCTTTGAAGCCAAAGTTCGGCTCGTCTCTTCGGAGCTCCTCCGAGACGCGACCGCCTCGCTCTGCCAAAACCGGAAGTCCCAATATGTTATTGTCACTGATACAAACAAAATAAAAAACTATTACTGGAAAAAATGGCAGTTGCTTGTGGTGAATGGCCTTCTGATCAGACTCTTCATGCGTTGGGCTACTCCTATTACCGTACACCTAGCAAGTTGGACTTCTTGGCATATTTGCTTGAGGTAGTGCCTGGCGGAATGCTCCAGACCTCTAGAGCAGGTCACATAAGATTGTGAGATGGGATCTGTAACTGAAGGCCCCTTTCCCAAACCTCTAGTCCCTGACATCTAATGCCAGAACTCCTAGTTCATAACCGTCCTAGGCTGTTTTCATATGAAGACAATTCTATGTGTAGCTCTTATTGCTGTTGTGAATCCACAAAGCAGTTTTCCCCACATTTTGTCTTGCCATGTCCCTTGGTTGCCCCCACCAGAGGGGTTTTTTTTAAAACACACACACATACAAAATAGAGTTGAAAGGGAAAGGTGCAAGGTTGTATCTGTGGAACAAAAAGAGCTGAACAGTTGTCATTTCTTTTTAAGTATCTGGGAACTAGTATCTTCTATCTGAGCCATCGCTCGTTAACTCATTTTAAAGTTAAAGCAATCTAGCAGGAATAGTCACAGTGGATGATACTTGGTAAGGCTTGGTAGGTGGAAGGCCCCCATGTTTTGCTTGTAGGTCTAGTTATAGGGGCACTACAGCTGTGATATGGGAAGTGAGGGCTGCTTAACACTTCCCCTAAGGGCTTTTCCCAACAAAAGCCACAATCCTTGCTCAGGGTGGGAATTACAAGTCCCCAGCCTCCAGCCCCAATTTCCTGTTCCCAAGGATTTGAGGAGTGGGAGCAAAAATGGCCTCTGCATTGTGACACTCTAGGCATTTTTTCTAGTCTCTGTGGTAAAAGGCAAAGAGGAGAGGCAGCATAAAGTATCATCCCACAGCGAACACAGCCTCCTGAAGCTCCACTGTCCCCAGGCACCCTTCCACACACACATACAAATCCCAGCATTTGCCAGGGCACTGCTGGAAATCCTACTTAAGCTTTTTTTCTTGCTACAGGGGAAAAGATTCCATGTCTACCTATTAGGCTTCCCAATCCCCAGGTCCCAGTGGGGGATCCCCCAGTTTTGCAGACTCCTTCCCACCCCCAGTCAGATTGCCAGTGGGGGGAAGCCCTGCCCCAACAGCCACCATGTGCCTTTTCACTGCGGAAGACTAGAAGGAGCTTGGGAACTACTTGCTTTTTGGAAGGTGTGTGTGCCTTTAAATCTGTAGGAACCAGGCTGAATGGGGGCGGGACCAGCCAGCAAAACAACTTGGCTGCTCCCAGGGAACTGCTAGAAAGGAAGGGAAACCAGCACAACAACCAGAGGGTTTGTTTTACATTCCTTTCAGCAGTTGTTTGCAAAGTAAAATAGAGAGTAAAGACTAAACTAGAACCTTTGTTTTCCCTGTGTTAGTCTGAAGAACTTGGTTGAATATACAGCAGATGGTTACATTCAACAACCCTGTGGGTAAATTGCCCCAGTAAGATAACAAAAGTGTGGGAAATGGTTTATTTTGGCTGCTTTCTCTGTGTGCGTGTTTGTGTGTGTGTGAGAGAGAGGATGTGTAGCTGCTGGGGGATGAGGAAATGAAGACTGTATTCAGGGGAAATGCACTGCTGTATTTTTATTTATTTATTTTAGGGAATGTGAAAGTCTCTTGGCTCCACCCCCAAAACCCCTAGATATTTTCTGTGTTAGACTTGGCAACCCAACTACCTATTCCACCCCCAAGAACACACACAACCAAGGGGAACAGTAACTTGAGGGAGGTGTGATTTTGATTTTGCATGAGGGTGGAAGTCAATATAGTGGCATATACCCTACCATTCTGCTCAGCAATGGATGAAGCCTTCCTCCAGTGTAAGGAGACTTCCTCCCACTTTATTGGCTCTTTTGCCTAAGGAACATCCCCTTAAGTGTGAGGAAGGCTCCAGCCTTTCATGAACAGAGTAGAAAGATACAGGACACCATAACTTCAGCCCACAATGGTCTACAATTGGCCTCACTGATGCCAGAAACTTCCTACCATGAGCATGGGTGATTTCTCAAAGCCTTTCCTATGTTCTAAGGTACTCATTACAGAATCCAAATAAAACTATGGTCCCTGTAAGCATCCACAAAATCAGGCTTTCAGAAAGCTAAATGTAGAAGACATAAAAACATGAAGGTGATTATGGACATGGAGATCTTTTGTCTTCAAGTTTTATCCTCTTTGGAATGGACAGATGTACCTACTTCCTGCTCTAAAAATTTAAGGAGCTGAGGAATCCACTTTTCCTTTTTGTTCTTCCATAGCAATCAGACAGTCACCAGGAAGCTTTGGAGCCAAGGATCTTTCTCCCAGCTGTTTTGTCTGCTCTCTAATAGCGTCTCTGCTTTTGCAAGTGGGCATATCACCATTTTTATGATGTCTTTAAAAGCCAGATATTCTGACTTAATTGGCAAAACTGGCCTGTTGCAGGCACAGGGCTGCCCATCGGTCATGTTCTTACTGGATGCTGATTGGCAGCCGTCCCAGAAGCTCTGTGGATGTGTTAATTTTGGTTGGGCTAAATTATATAGAATGGGATGCCTGATTATCATCTTGCCTTGATGAACCAGTGGTTCAGAGCAGAGGAATTCCATTAAAGCTCCAGGGGGCTCCAACATCCAGCTGTGCATCAATGGATTGGTTTCAGGCCATATAAAAAAGGTCATGTGAATCAGCCTTCATTTGGAAAAGTTACAGAACTTCAGATAAAGAAAGGCCTGGAATAGAGGAGTCCATCCATCAGACTACAGCTTAGATCCTAAAGAGGATTTCTACAGATCTAATGCCTTCTATCAGCAGAAATCTGTGCGATCAAGTCCATTGTGTTGTTACTGATTATGTCTTCCTGGTGTTCCCGGTATTTTGTGGTGGGATTAGGACCATGGTGTCCAGGGGGAGGGGGCTTCAGCCTTCCCCACTGCATGGTTTTCCCAACCTGAAACAACTTTCAAGAGTTGCTGGTGCATGTCTTTCCTTCATGTTCTGGGAAATCCCTGGGAGGAGGTCCCTCAGAAATCCTGGAGCAAGGGTTTCTTGTGGGAGACTTCCCCACAGGGATAACTGCCATTGCTAAGGGCCCCATTCACCTCAAACATTTGCCATAAGGAAAGAGGGCATGGCTTGTCCTGTGGAAAAAGGGAATTTGAGCAGGTGTAGCTTTCCTCACCCTGTGTGACAAATTCCACCCGAGAAGTACATAATTAGCACATTAGCCAAAAGTGAGGGGGGAAACAGCATCTTGGAGAACTGTCTTGCTTGCCCGTTGTTTACTCCCTGGCTCTCTGTTTTACCTTGTCTCTGCTATATAAGATGCTAACCGTTAGCTGGGATGGGGTGATTAATAAGCTGAATTAACAACAACAAAAACCAGACTCAATAGCATCAGACTCCCATGACAGAGCATGTCACTCCCCATATGTTCCCCAGAGAGCACTGAGATCTAGTTCTCAAAACCTTTTAAAAATCCCTGGGCCAAGAGAGGCTAGATTGAAAACAACGAGGGAGCAAGCCTTCTCAGCAATGGCCCCCCGATGGTGGAATCAACTTCCAGAGGTGGTGCGAGCCCTGTGGGACCTGAATCAGTTCCGCAGGGCTTGCAAAACCACCCTCTTTCAGCTCGCTTTCGAGATAGAACCTGGCTAAATTGACTTCTAGCCATCTAGCCATCTTATATATGACTGTGAACTGTAGCACCTTAATTATTAACTTATAACAGCTGTTTTATCTATTTTAACCTAATTTATAACGGTAACTTAATTGTATTTTAATTTGTCTTTTGTCTTGATTGTATTTTATTGAAATCATGGTTGTTCCATGTCTGTGAGCCGCCTTGAGCCTGCTTTTGGCGGGGGGGGGGGGGGCGGGATACAAAAATAAATTTACCTTACCTTACCTTAAATTTGAGAAAAGCAGGAATGTGGACTGAAGGCTTAATTCCACATTCTGTGTCTTCCTAATGTTCCCCACCGGCCACCCTGTCTTGTTGAGCAAATGTGCTGTCTTCCTTTCCCATCATCAAAGCTGGCCTACTTCCATATGACCCCAGTATTTTGTGGTTGGATCAGGGGGAGGGGGCTTCAGCCTTCCCCAGTGCATGATTTTCCCAACCTGAAACAACTTTCAGGAGCTGCTGTTTTGCCCCACAGGGGGAAAATTACTGCAGCTCATCAGTGCATGCAAGTTCACAGCATGGAACTTCAAGTGCACATCTGAGTGATAAGAATAGGGTGGACGCAAGGGTAACAGAAAGACAATATATTGTAGAATTTGGCCCTGAGAATCAGCAGGAGGGCAGACCTTTCTAGCGACAGAAAAGCAGCTAGGAGAGGGTATTGTGAATAACTTAGTTTATCAACATGACTCCAATTTGATTATCAACACGGTTGCTTTATGGGACTCATGGTAATGCTGAAATCCTGAAATTCTTTGTTCAGGAATGGCATCCAGCTACTATTGGAGAGCTCTGCTTGTGCTGTTGCATATGTAGTAAGAAGCAGAAAGACTCTCCTTTAAGTGTCACCTCTGCCACTGTCCTCTTATTCAGCCACATTTCTTTGAAAGCTCAATTGCACTTAGTTACTGTTAAGTGTGCCTTTTATTAGCATGCATCCTTCATTACTTATCACAGAGCATGTCTCCTACAGGGTACTTGGGAGACCCATGTCAGGCACTCGGGCAAATCAGTCAGGTGGCACAAAAGGAAGAAATCAGTCTGGCTTCCGGGGTTACGTTGGCTTCAAGATCAGAAGCAGCTCGCCGAGTGCTCCCCGGCAGCTCTTCTGAACTGCGTGAATGGAAGGGCCCCTTTAAGGGGGGCTTTACCGGAGACCCGGTAAGGATCTCTGGCACCAAGAGGTGCAAGGGTGGCACAGGATTCTGACAGGTGCGGGATTTGTAGCACCTTCTTTACTTCCGGCTTCATTGCGCAGTCACCATTTTCGCAATAGCACTAGAAGTGAATTGCTCATTAGTCCAAGAGCAATGAAGATTAAATAGTGATATTCTACACTGAATCAACGAATAAGTCACGGAAGTATCTCTCTTTTTGTAAGAAAGAAAACTCCATTAGTTGTTCTGAATCAGCGGAAAAAGGGGTGAAAGGGGGCTGACCTTATGTGTTTTATTAAATTTCGGCCACAGAAATCCTGAAACTCGGCCGAGGTGAAGGCCATCCCATTATCTGATACCAACGTGTCAAGGAGGCCATGTGTGGCGAATACCCTGCTTAGTGCCCCTAATGCTGCCCAAGAAGAGGTGGAGGCCACTGGCACTACCTCTAGCCATTTGGAGTAGGAGTCCACAATAAGAAAGAATATATGCCCCTGGAAGGGCCCTGCGAAGTGGAGGTGCAGGCGGGACCAGGGGTTGTGAGTGGACTCCCACTGTTGAGCCGGGGTGTGGGGTGGCGCTGGACAAGTCTCCTGGCATGGCTGACATTTGGCCACCCAGGATTCAAAGGCGTCATCAATTCCTGGCCACCATACATAGCTGCGGGCCAGCGCCTTCATGTGTACAATTCCCAGATGGGTTTCGTGTAGTGCTGTTAGGACTCGCTGCTGCAGTACCGAGGCACCACCATCCTACTTCCCTACTTCCCACCATCCTAATTCCTGGCCACCATACATAGCTGCAGGCCAGCGCCTTCATGAGTACAATTCCCGGATGGGTTTCGTGTAGTGCTGTTAGGACTCGCTGCTGCAGTATCGAGGCACCACCATCCTACTTCCCCACAACAGGCACCATTTATGTACAGTTCGTCCCAGTGGGATGCAAACGCAGAGAGTTCCAAGCCCACCCGTCCTTCTGGCCACCCCCTCCACACCCAGTTCAGAACTCGGGAGAGAGTTTTGTCCTTGGAAGGGCAGTGGGCAATGTCCTTCGCGTGCACCGGGCGGTCTGGGAGGGCTTCCAGTGACATGATCTGGAATGCCGGGGCTGGGGCTGGGTCCATGGAGGGCAGCGGCAAGCAGCTCAGAGCATCAGCGTGACCCATCGCTTCCCCAAGGCAGTACTTAAGGTCGTACAGATATCCTGCCAGGAAGATGGAGCACCTCAACACCCGCGGCGAAAGCATTAGCATTTGGGGCGTTTGTCAGTTGGGGCGGACAGGCCCAGCAGGGCCAGCCTTACAGGTAATTGTGGAATTTTTTTACCCCTGCCATGATAGCCAGGCCCTCTTTGTCTATTTGAGCGTAGTTCCACTCCAGTTTTTGTAAGGTCCTTGAATAATAGGCTACCGGGACCTTGCGTCCATCCGGCAGCCTGTGCGCCAACACGGCGCCGACCCCGTAAGGTGATGCGTCGCATACGAGCATGACAGGTAGCCGCTCATTGCGCCAGCAAGCTATTAGAAGTCAAAATGTCTTTTACCGCCTGGAAAGCGGCGGCTTGCCAATGACCCCAAACCCACGGTACCCTTTTGTCCAGCAGTCTATGTAAGGGCTCTGCTACTGCCGCCTTGTGGGGAAGGAAGGCATGGTAGAAATTGAGAATTCCCAAGAACGACTGTAACTCAGCCTTATTGGTGGGAGCCGGCGCATCACAAATGGCCTTTATTTTGTCCTGGGCTGGATGAATGCCGCTCATGTCCACCTTATACCCCAGAAAATCTTTGGTGGGCACCCCCAATACACATTTTTTCAAATTTACCTTTAACCCTGCCCCCTCGAAATGCTCGGAGGCGGTTGCCGAATTTGTCTTCGGCGGCTGCTGCAATCAGCACATCATCGAAGAATGACTGTACCCCAGGGATGCCATTAAGAAGGGAATCCATTAAGTTCTGAAGCAGTCCTGGAGCCACACTGACCCCGAATTGCAAGCGTCTAACTTTGAAGGCCCCCCAGTGTGTTACGATAGTTTGCGCTTCTGCTGTGACTGTGTCCACAGGGAGCTGTTGGTACGCTTGTGCAAAATTCAGTTTCCCAAAGATTTTTGCTCCCGCTAGGAATGTTAACACATGGCTCACCACTGGAACGGGGTATGTATGGCCTTGCAACGCCTTATTTATCGAGCATTTACAGTCAGCACAGATGCGTATGCTGCCATAGGGTTTGATCAGGGTTACTATGGGAGTCTCTCACTTTGTATGGGCCCACCCCTTGGGCCACGAGGTGGTCAAGCTCCTCTTCGATCTCAGGCCTGAGAGCTAGTGGCACCCACCTGGCCTTCAGCCGTATGGGCTGCATGTTGGGGTCTAGTTGTAAGGCTACGGGGGCCCCGGTGTATGTCCCCAGAGTTCTGTCGAAAACTGCGGGAAACTCTTCGCACACCCTTTGAAAGTCCCTTTGAATGGGGGTGTAATGGATCCCTGTCACTTGGATGCCCAGTGCCTGGAATCAGGACCGACCTAGAAGGATGCACAGATCGCCCTCCACAACGATGAGGGGGAGCTCACCTTTGAACTTTCCGTACCTAATGTGGACTAGGCCCACTCCCCAGACTGCAACCTCCTGCTTTTGAAAGTTCCGGACAAGGAATGAGGAATGAGCTATGTGCCCGGCCTTCCCCCATGTATGGCAGGTCATGTTCCTGAACTTGCATGTGCGCCATTTGTGTGGCTCCCCACAGCTGGTGCAGGTCTTGGGGGTGATCGATTCTATTGCTTGTGGCCTAGGCTTTTGTTGGGACGCCTGGTGAGGGTGACATCCCCATCTGAGTCATCTGATTCTGCGGCCGGTTGCAGCTGGTTGGCGTTGGTCCCTGGGTGGCAGGCTTTCACTTTGTGTGCATCCTCTTTGGCGATGGCTATTTGTAGGGCCTTCTCCAAGGTCAACTTTGATTCTGTCGCGATTTTCTGCCGTGTCTTCCCATCCCTGAGGCCATGAGTGAACTTCACAAGCAGGTTCTCCTCCAATTGTGCGCTGTACTCCGCCTTCCTGCCCAAGTCTCACAGGTGGACTAGGAAGGTGGCTACGATCTCGTTCGGCTCTTGGAAGCTGTTGAGGAACTGTAGCTTCCAGGTGAGGAGAGTAGGCTTTGGGACAAAATGGCCGGTCAGTGCCTCGATGATCTTGTCAAAGGAAGTCGCCTCAAGCGTCTCTGGCACAACCAGGCCCTTTGCTAGCTGTAGCGTGGCGATGCCGCAGTTGCTCAGCAGGATGGCCTTCTTGATTTCATGTTCATCATCCTTGATTCGCTGTGCCACGAGGTGGTACTTGAGTCTTTTGACCCAGGCTTCCCAGGCCTTGGGCTGTGCCATGTCGAACTCCGGAATAGAGTTTTGTGATTCAGATGTGGCGACTGTGATTGGGCTGGGCGGCGGTGCCTGTTGTGCGGTAGTGCTGGAGCTTGGTGTGCTTGGCGGTGCCGGGTTGCCCTGGACCTCGCTCATCTGGATCCCATCCACGTCACCACTATAATATAGTGGGTTCTATGCATGGCAGAGTCTCGGAGTGAGTGATAACAAGCTCTTTAATAGGAATCACATAGTAAAAGACTACAATACAAGATTGGTGTTGGGGCCCACGGGCTGAACTTGTATACATCTTTGGGTTCCTGTGCAAGCACGTTATTGGGTCATTCAAACCGGCGGGGGCTTGTGTTTGGTCCTGGGCTGTGGGGGTTTGAATCCTACAGCCCTTTGTTCCCAAGTTCAGTCCGTATGATTCCAGTGAACCAGGCAGAAACACCAAAGTCTTCCCTTGAGTCCACATAGATAACAGCAGTGGCTCTGGGAGTTTTATATCTACGAGGCTTCCATACTGGCCCTGTAGTGTCACCTGACTTCCCAAACCCAGAAGATTATTGACTGGATCATAAATGTACCAAAGGGTTCTGTAAGACCCTCTTTTGTTGGGAATGGAGCTATTTGAACTCATCTACAAGGTTCCACCTGGAAGTTTTGGACAACCTGATAGGTGCATATTAATGTTAGCAGTTGTAGTTGTTGGCAATTAACACAGCAATGGTGCACAACCTGATTCTAGAGTAGATAAAGGTTTATTTAAGGAACTAACAGACAGGCAGAGAGGACAGGCAGAGAAAAGTTCCTAACTACATCTCTAGTTGAGGGAGGGGGGCACTTCTGGGAAGAAGGGGGAAATTGCCCTAAGAGTAGCAACCTGGAGACAGACAAAGAATGAAACTTAACAGGATAGAAGGTGCTAACCTCAGCATCCTATCTACTTCTCTTCTTGCTGCCCCCTTCCAGGTCTTCTTCTTTTCTTCTTTGTACACCAGACATTGCCTTTTCTAAAAGCAGTAGTAGTGGTGGTGGTGGTGGTAATAGTAGTAGTAGTAGATCAAAACTTCAAGGAAGCCCCATCAATGGCATCCCTGAGCTGCTTCCATCAGTGAAGTTCTTTGAAGGGTGAAAATATTTTTTCTTTCTTCGCCCCACGTCGTGGCTACTGTTGTGCGTCATCTCCTGGGCTTTTCATGGTTGAGGAATGGAATGAATGGGATTAATATGAAAAACGTAAAAAGGGGAAATAACTGTCGTTTATCCTTCCGATTTGGTTCCCTGAACCCAGAGGTTCCCTGATGGTGAACTCCATTTTTTTTTCCATTTTAGCCCTGGAAGTGATTACGTGCATCAGCATGATGTCAAAGACTCTCCCATTTCCCCCTCATCAAGCAGCAGTGAGAATGAGAGACCCAGGCTGGTAGGTCCTTCCTAGAATGGACTGTACCACTGCAGACTGCAGGTGGAGAAATTACAGTTTTGAATGTTCTCCCATGTTTAAAAAGAAAAAAAACCCCTGTAAATTAAAAACAAAAACCAGCAGAAGGCAGTGAGCGAGGCTAAAACCTTTCTCTCTGATGTACTACTTTTCTAGTAATAGGGAGGTTGGCTTTTTTTTCTCTCTCAATCATGGGAGACCATTCCAAAGTTTGTCCCTCAAGATAAATTCTAAAGTGATAGTCTATTCTCCCACTTTAGCATTCAAGCACCTCAAGCACTTTGTTGCATGTATAGAATCCAGTCATAGGTTCAGTCACCTCTGCCATCAATTCACTATGGGTCCATTTCTCTGTTTGCGATCTGCAATCTGGGAATAAAGGTACCAGCTTACTTTACATGGGCAATGTAATCTTTAGCAGAAGGAGTGGGTTTGATTCCCCACTCCTCCACTTGCACCTGCTGAAATGGCCTTGGGTCAGCCATAGCTCTGGCAGAGGTTGTCCTTGAAAGGGCAGCTGCTGTGAGAGCCCTCTCCAGCCCCACCCACCTCACAGGGTGTCTGTTGTGGGGGAGGAAGGTAAAGGAGATTGTGAGCCGCTCTGAGACTCTTCGGAGTGGAGGGCGGGATATAAATCCAATATCTTCTTCTTCTTCTTCTGATAGGAGCACAAATGTAGGCATATTGCTTGCTTTTATTATATCCAGAACTGGTTCTAGGGAGTTGGCCAGGTAGGCCGCCACCTAGGGAGCCATCTGGCCACAGGCGTGGCAGGCACCCTCTCCCTGTGCATGCCACCTGAGGGATCTTCAACCACCCACTACTCAGAGGTTCCACATGGGAGTCGCCTCCAACTTTCTGACAAGCAAACTGTGTCTATCTGTCTCAGGGGCCGCCCATCCTTACCTTGCCACCCCCTGCAATCGCTCTGCCCCAATTCCTCCCCTCCAGTCCTACTGGACCCTGAAACCCGCCAGGCTAACCTTCCTCCACTGTGAGTCTCTGGAGTGCGGCAGCTGGGGGGAAAAGCTGCAGCCTCATCAAGCAGGGTGAGCAGCAGCACCGCAGCTCTGATGTCCTGAAGTCTCCGAGGGCCCCCGCTTGCCTGTGTGGCTCCCAGGCCAGGGCACACCCTGTGGCATGATGGCACCTGACCAACTTGCTCCCCTCCCCTGCCCCAGCTGTGCTCACTCTTTGTGCGGAGCTCCTGTGGGGAAGCTTTGTCAATCGGGCAGGCAGCACAGGACCAGCTGCAACCAGTGGGTGACCTCCCCAGTGTGGTTCTTTCAAACGTGGCTGCAGAGGAGATGGTGCCCAGATGGCTGTTCCCCCCTCCATCATGAATGCAACCCTTTCCCCCTGCTGCCGCCACCTAGGGAAGGTTCTCACAGCATTCCTTGAGTATCCAACAACCTCACCCCCAGCCCCACCTTCTCTCCATCTGTCCCATTTTTGGGCCATGGCAGGTCGAAGCAAAATTACCCCCCATACAGCTGGCACTTACTTGGAAGTTTCTCCTGATGCCCCCCCTCCATCCCCAAGCGTGTTTTGCTGCAATGAAAATGCCCCAGGAACTGAGGCCAAGGTCAATGTCACCCCAAACAGCAGGCAGACAGGCAGGCTGACTCACCCCAGGTCTGTCCCCATTGCAAATGACCATCGAGCAAGGTCATGGTGCCACTGGAGACGCAATTGACATGGCCATGTGTCAGTTTCCTGATGAGGCTCACTGGCTAGCCATGTCCAATCACCTGGTAAGGGCCTCCTTTCATGGCCATCATGAATCATAGAATCATAGAGTTGGAAGGGACCTCTAGGGTCATCTAGTCCAAGTCCCTGCACAATGCAGGAAACTCACAAACACCTCCCCCTAAATTCACAGGATCTTCATTGCTGTCAGATGGCCATCTAGCCTCTGGTTAAAAACCTCCAATGAAGGAGAGCCCACCACCTCCTGAGGAATCCTGTTCTATTCAGGAATCGCTCTAACGGTCAAGAAGTTCTTCCTAATTTTGAGCCGGAAACTCTTTTTTGATTTAATTTCAACCCATTGGTTCTGGTCCTACCTTCCGGGGCCACAGAAAACAATTCCACACCATCCTCTATAAGACAGCCCTTCAAGTACTTGAAGATGGTGATCCTATCACCTCTCAGCCGCCTCCTCTCCAGGCTAAACAATCCCAGCTCCTTCAAGCTTTCTTCATAGGACTTGGTCTCCATACCCCTCACCATCTTCGTCGCCCTCCTCTGGACCTGTTCCAGCTTGTCTATATCCTTAAAATGTGGTGCCCAAAACTGAACACAATACTCCAGGTGAGGTCTTACCAGAGCAGAGTAAAGCGATACCATCACATCACGTGATCTGGACACTATGTCAAGCAATGTGAATCTCTCTTTCAATAATCTGATGCTGATGAAATATTGCAATTGAATGTATCTGTAAAGCTTCATGAATGTTACTAACCAAAGCCAAGATGGGCACATCAAAGCAGGGAATATTTAGGGGGTAGTTTGCACTTCTCGCTTTTACTAACAAATGCAGGAATTTGCTCCTTTGAAGATAAAGCGACTCCAGGGAAGGTTCCCAGGACTGACCCCAAGGAAGGAAACCACAAAGAGATAAGGGATTGCCGTGTGAATCTTCACACGTGAATGTAGCTTGGTTTAGAGAATGCTTTGATGTGCCACCTTTAAGTATGCCTTTCACTGTTACTATGTATCAGTTCCAATTCTCAGCTCAACCTTGGACTATCGAATAAATCATACTTTGTTTCAAATCAAAGACTGATTACTTTGAGATCCAATTACTTGAGACACTATACTTCTGTTGATACAGCCCAAAATTGCATTTGCCTTTTTAGCCATCGCATCACACTGTTGACTCATGTTCAGTGTATGATCCACTAAGATCCCTAGATCCTTTTTGCACATGCTACTGCTAAGACAAGTCTCCCCCATCCTATAACCATGCATTGGGTTTTTCCTACCTAAATGCAGAACTTTACATTTATCCTTGTTAAAGTTCATTTTATTGATTTTAGCCCAGTTTTCCAGCCTGTCAAAGTTATCTTGTATCCTGTTTCTGCAATCTTCTGTGTTTGCAACCCCTTCCAATTTAGTATCATCTGCAAATTTAATAAGCATTCCCTCTATTCCTTCATCCAAATCATTGATAAAGGTGTTGAACAAAACAGGTCCCAGGACAGATCCTTGAGGCACTCCACTTGTCACTCCTCTCCAAGAGGATGAGGAACCATTCACAAGCACTCTTTGGGTGCGATCTGTCAACCAGTTACAGATCCACCAAATGGTAACAGGATTTTACCAACTTGTCAACAAGGATAGTATGGGGAACCTTATCAAAAGCCTTACTGAAATCTAGATAAACGATGTCTACAGCATTCCCCCGATCCAGCAAGGTAGTCACAAGGAAGCACTGGCTGCTCTCTCATCCTGCCTCCATTGGGCTCCGGTTGTCCTCTGCCACTGCCATTGCTTCCCTTCCTAGAGCCCCGCTGGAGCAGCTGGCCTTGCCCTCCTCCCTAGCACCTTCCCCTGGCCAGGGATGGATTAACAGTTAGGGCAAGTAGGCACTGGTTTATGAGTCCCCATGCCTTTAGGGGCCCTGTGTTGGCTCCACCCCCAATTTTCCTCCTGCTTGCAGCCCTCCCAACCTGCATGTGTAGCCAGCAACTGAGCAGCTCTTTGCCTGACTTGCCTGGTGCAGCTGCTGGTGGCGTCATCTCCAAGTTTGCCTCTCTCTGCCCCACAGCTTTGTCAAAGGGGCTTTTGAGAAGGGGCCTGCAGGCTGCAGCGGTGATGCTCCAACCCTGAGATAATTTGCAAGGGGGCCCTGAGATTTTGACTGCCTAGGGGCCTCTGCAGAGTTTAATCTGGCACTGGCCTGAGCAGAGAGGCAGCCCTTCAGACCTGGGGTGGGAGGCCCAAGGGTGGGTGGGGGGGAGAAGCCGCAGGGTGTCCCTCTTCACTGGGATTTTGCCTTAGGCACCAGTTCTGATTTTATCCCAACTGCATTCCCTCTTCCTAGGTGCCCAGCTAGTGGGGAACACTTTAATGGCACTTTTATTCCAATCCTGCAGATATATGAAGAAAAATTGTGCAAACCGTATTCTGTCCAACTGCTCAGCAAGAAGTAAACCTAGTCCCACCTTCTGTCCAATGAGTACAAAAGCAAGGGAATGACTGACAAGTATTTAGGGACATTTTCACCCCCTCTCAATTTTAGCAATCTATTAAAAATTTTCCATTATACTGCTTAAGACATTATTAAACAACTTTAATTTAGGACAATGATGTTCTGTGCTGACTTGCACTGTTCCTCTGCCCCCTCCTTAGCCCTTTCCTTGCAGAAGTCTCATCTATGGGCTTGAAGCTGCTTGATAGTAGTTAACAAGAGAAAAGTCTCTTGTTCCCTGCTCTGCCTCTCTTGTTCCCTGCTCTGCCTCTGTCTTCCCTCCTGTTCTCCTGGGCACTGCTGTCCAGGAGAAGGAAGCCCAACCAGGCAGCAGATCTCTTAGCAAAATTTTCTTAATGGTCTCTGACATCTCTTGATAAGAGAAAAAGAAGCTTCTCAGGGGCTTGGTGATTATGTTCAAGACAACAGGGTCAGAGGGAGATGTATATTTGGCTGTCGGCTTTTAATTTGAGGAGCTGCATCAGTAAAGGCTCTTGGTGTCTTAAGTGGCAGGCAGAGGCCCCAGCAGCTCTTGGACTCCAAACAGGGGCCCTCCTTGGTCCCCTGCCTGCAATGGTCCAAAATGTCTGCTCCCAGTAGAATCTGCAAGTAGAAAGCTTAAGAAGCTGCGGCTGTGGCTGCTTCACCAAAGGGTGAGCACCACGTGGAATTCATTGCCACAGGAGGTGGTGGCAGCTACAAGCATAGACAGCTTCAAGAGGTAATTGGATAAGCGTATGGAGCAGAGGTCTATCAATGGCTACTAGCCACAGTGTATTGTTGGAACTTTCTGTCCAGGGCAGTGATGCTCTGTATTTTTGGTGCTTTGGGGGGGGGGCACAGTAGAAGGGCTTCTAGCCCCACTGGTGGACCTCCTGATGGCACTTGGGGTTTTTTGGCCACTGTGTGACACATGGGGCGTTTTCGCACTCACCTTCAAGTGGTGCGACCACCCTCCTCACGCCGGCGGATCTGCAGGGATTTCGCACCAGAAGCGCCGGCGCACCCAAAAGAGCCGGCGACTTCCGTCGCGAAACCAGCTCAAACGTTTTCCTGCTTCTTGGCGGTTTCCGTTTGAGCTGGTTTCGCGACGGAAGTCGCCGGCTCTTTTGGGTGCGCCGGCGCTTCTGGTGCGAAATCCCTGCAGATCCGCCGGCGTGAGGAGGGTGGTCGCACCACTTGAAGGTCAGTGCGAAAACGCCCGGAGTGTTGGACTGGATGGGCCATTGGCCTGATCCAGCAGGGTTTCTCTTATGTTCCTGCTCTGAGCATAGGAGTATCCTGTGGGAAAAAATCCTCTCCCCTCCCACCCACTGCATATTTTCAGTGTGTAGCATCCAGGTAGAAGCATGGACAGCTGACAAGGTATCAGGTTTGGTCTGTGTCTCAGTAGCTTGTTTGGATCTGATGAGATACTGGGAAAGTGAGCCCCAGTGGTTTCACCCATTTTGTTGTCTGCAGTGTTTATTATCTTTTGACTATTTTATGCCCCACTTTTCCCCCAATAGGGACCCAAAACTACTTACAACTTAATTCTGTACTCCTCCAATTTACCCTCGCAACAGCTATCCTGTTAGTCTGAGAGAGGTTAGTCAGAGAGAGTGACAAGCTCAAGGTTATCCAAGAAACTTCAATGGCAACGTGAGGCTTTGAATCTGACTCTAATCCAACAATTAAACCACTACATCATGATTTGTAAACACACACAAAAAATTGAGGGGGGACAGACTCAGACATCGTAGTGTGCCTAGTTAACAAAGAAACATACAATATCTGCAAATGTTGAAGTTGGGGTTTTTTAAAGCACGTTTGGAGAGCGGTTGAAATATATCCAATACTTTCAAGTCTAGATGTATTTAATTACTTTAACCATATAAAATGCATCATTTATAACTTAGCATATAAAATTGTACTACTTAGCATATTTATGAAACTTGAAAGCATAAATCCTTTTATTTTCTATAAGCAAAACTGCAAATATAGCTGCGAAAGAGAGGCAAATTGTTGAACCCTAAGCTACCTTAGCATATGTACTTTAGTTTTGGCTGACAGAGATGTAGGAAAAGAATAAAAATTGGAAATAGAAAACCTATACTAAGCCTGGCAGAAGGCTTCCTAATGACAGCCCCAGTAGTAGGAGTGGGAGATCGGGAGCTGTCTGTGTCTGCATTGTTAACCAATCACTTCCGGAGAAAACATGGAGGTTCTGGCAATTTCTAGAGCTAACCTATGTTGGTTCTGCATTTTCCCTGGAACTGGTGATGTAGCAGTGCAGATCACCTTGCAGCCCCCTGTGTCCTTGCCCTCACCCTTCCCAGTGGTTGCCAGCACAGCCTGGCAATCCTAGAAAACGCAACTATTGTAGTGTTGTTTGGATAAAAACATTCTCATACAATCACAATAGGATTAGCAGCATATTTAGATATAAAATTAAACTTCATAACATTGAAATAGTTTGCAATGTTTGTATTAATAGTTTGCATTATTTTCTCCATGTACAATATAGTATACTGTGGACAAATTTACTTAACAAATATATCCATGAAAATATTGTATATATCTATGTATACAAAGGAATTGTCATTATCTAATCCTGTAGACTGTCTTATATAAAAGTCTTCATATCTCACATTCTGAGTAACTCAAACCTTGTCTTTAAAAGCATCCTACTCATTTTTCAAGGAGAGATTTCTTTTCTTTTGAACTTCTCCAAATTTACAATGTTTTCCTCTGAAAAAATGGAAGAAAAAGGTCCTTGGGGGAAAGTGGGTTATTTTACTCTACACATTTCCAGTTTCCCCCCCTAAGCCTTCATATCTCTGTTCTACTACAAAAAATCACTTTTGCATGCCCAACATAGTCTCTGAACATATGAAGCTGCCTTATACTGGATCATACCCTTGTCCATCAAAGTCAGAATTGTCTACTCAGACTGGCAGCAGCTCTCCAGGGTCTCAAGCTGAGGTTTTTCACACCTATTTGCCTGGATCCTTTTTAGTTGGAGATGCTGGGGATTGAACCTGGGACTTTCTGCTTACCAAGCAGATGCTCTACTACTGAGCCACCATCCCTCCCCTCTGCTTAAGTAATGCCAGAATTTGAACCTACACTAGGTTTTGAGATATTAACTGTGGAGATACCAGAGATTCAGCTTCTCTGTTGCCACCACACATTTCAGACCTGCCAAGGATCTACCAACAGGCCAGAGTGGATCACATGATACTCCTAGGCCCCAGTTAATTCTTCCAGGACAGGCATCTGGGTCAGTGGCCTAAGCATCTTGGAGAACTAGTCATCCTGGCTTCATATCGCTTTGGAGATATTCAGCATTTTCACAGGAGCTGGGGCTGGCAAGTGAGTTAGTGGTGGTGCTGGGAATTGTAGCATTTTAGGCTTCATTGGTTTTTATTTGTTTATTAACTATGTATGTTGCTTTTCCATGCCAGGCAGGCCCACAGATAAAAGAGATGTTTTTAAAAACCACCATAAAATAGTATCAGTTCAACAAGCCCCCATTTATATTCCTCTCCTTTATGGACTCCCCACTAATTTTTCATCCAGGGTACCAGCCAGATCCAAACTATCTGGAAACATCTGGAGCTTCCAGACCATTTACTGGGGCCTGTGTTCCAACACAACATAATTATGATTCATGCCTCACAGATTCTGCTGTCCTGTGTGAGTTCAAAATCTAAAAAGTTAAAAAGGGGGGGGGGCAACTATAAAAGGATGTTTTTCAAACCTTTGACAATAAAGGAAGGGATGGAATGGGGCCCAGGATGAACGGAGCTGAGAAACATTTTGTGCACATTGTTAGTTGTTATATAAGTGCCAAGGAACACTGTGGTCAGGTTAGGGTACAAACTTTAGTGCTGATGACACAGATGGGAGTGCAGATTGGGTCATGATGTATAAACCAGTTTGTGCTAGCTTTTAGCAATGTCTATTGTCAGGTTCCCCCAGTCTTTTTGAGCTTGCAGTTTTCTTTGGAATTCTGACAAGAGTTGTGGGCCCAACCAAAAAAAGTCTGCTTCAGGAGGCAGAGCCAACCACAAAATGTCAGGGAGCGAGGGTATGGATAACTGTAATCGAAACTCTGCAGCACTTTGAGCAAAGGCTCTACTTATCGGGATGCCTTTTCGAATGAACATATTGTTTTAAAATATTTCCTTGCATCCATGCTACAGCTTCAGTCATGCAGTGAAGATCTTTGTGCTATGGCGTCAGTTGCTCCCAAAGCAATATATATATATATTTAGAATCTGCACAGCCAATCAGATCTCTAACAGGCTATCAGAATCCCTGCTATGCAAAAGCCCCATCTGATCCCACCCACTTTCTAAACCACTTGAAGACTGTGAAAAAGTGTAGGCACCATGGCACCCACAGGCACCACACTGGGGTTCCTGGATCTGTTGGAAGGGAGGGTTCTGTAGACATAGCCATACTTTCCCTTCTTTTCAAGCTTGCATGCTAGGGTGAATGGGGTCTATTCTTGTGCAAGCTCATAGTCAAACACTTTGTGATGGTGGAAGGACAAGGATGGGCATTCATCATGTCATTGTAACCCAGCATAAAACTCCTGTATTGTTAATAATATTTTGTTTTAATAAAATTTTAAAAATCTGAGCTGTTGAACTAATTATCCAGAATACTGAAAGGTGGGAGCTGGGTGACTCCTTATTGAGCAACTGGGTAAAAATATCGATGGTACATTTTTTTCCTTGCCTTCTCAAGAAAAAGGTTACTTTGGGCGTTTTCGCACTGACCTTAATCAGCAGCGACGCCCCTCTTCACCGCGCAGGATCGGCGCGGATTTCGCACTAATTGCCGCGGAGCACCCGGAAGAGCCGGAAAGTCCCGCGGCTTTTGCGGCGCAAATGGAAACTGGTTTTTTTTTCTTTTTTTAAAACGAGAGATACAAATTCAATGAAGGGGTCTAATTCCTGCAAACATCACCTGTGGCTTTTTATATCTGGTGGCAAAGCACCCTCACTTTTGGCCCATTGATCATGCATCAGATATTAGCTTCCACAACCAGTCATGCTATTGATATGATATCCCAAGAGGGGTGGGAAAGTGGGAGCTCAATGGACCTCAGAAGTCAACTGCAGGGGCAGATTGGCCCTTTAACTTGCCCAGAACGTTCCTGGGAGGCTGTTGCCCCAAGAGCCACTAGTAGCCTGGAGCATACTCTGCTAAATGGCCTCTAGGGTGGTGGCCGCAGCACTACCTGGTCTGCTAAGATCAGACTCAGGCTGCAGCAACAATGTGGCAGGTGCTGGTTTGCCTGGGGCTGCTTGGCTCACTTTGCTGAAGGGCTGTTTTAACACACCAGTCTGCTCCCAGTCACGCTGAGCAAACTTCATAGAACACTGATCTGAGCAAAGTTGTTTTTTGCTTCCTTGCTCAGAAATAGCATTGACTCAACTGAAACGTGGAGCCTGTCTCCTCTCCTCTCCTCCCCCCCTTCCCTTTCAATTTCCTTAACAATTTCCTAATCAGACTTTTCTGTCTGGAGTATATTAGCGATTCACAGAGCAAGAGGAAATGGTGGGTTGTTGTTTTTAGTTTTTTGGACTCTGTGCTAATGGAAGGGAAGGAGCTGGTCTCCAAGTCCTTCTTTTGTAGCTGAGCGGCAGATAAAACCACAGCGGAAATCTCTAAAGGACACCAGGCCTTCTTCCTGACAGGCAGCATCTGCTGGAGTCCAGATAAATCTTCCATTCTACCCTTCCACTTTTTCTTTTTTTTAAGACAGAGAGTTAAGAAAGCAAAGAGCAAGACAATGGAATAATCTGATCAGGTCATGTATTACAAAAAATGTGTTTTCTTAATCTGACCTTACCAGAACAGAGATTCAGCTCCTTGCAGGGCTGTGGGATACCATGCTTCTGCAGGCATGCAAAACAAGCATGAGTGTAAATTTCCCTGAGAATCTCAACACACATTTTTCTTTTAAAAGCCAAGGTTCTAGCTCTTAGTGAGACAGTTTGTGACCAATGGCCAGCTTGGAATCTCAGAAATCTATGAGGATACTAAATTTGATTTCTAGTGCCTACAATTAGACTTTATGTGCCCTGTAGCTACAGTTGCTAACTCTGAGTTGGGAAGTTCTTGGAGATTTGGGGATGGAAACTGGGAAGGGTGAGGTCTGGGGAGGGGAAGGACCTCAGAGGGGTAAAATGGCATAGACTCCACCCACTGGAGCGGCCATTTTCTCCAGTGAAACTGATCTTGGGGAGAGACGGTGGCTCAGTGGTAGAGCATCTGCTTGGTAAGCAGAAGGTCCCAGGTTCAATCCCTGACATCTCCAACTAAAAAGGGTCCATGCAAAGAGGCGTGAAAAACCTTAGTTGGAGACCCTGGAGAGCCGCTACCAGTCTGAGGAGACAAGACTGACTTTGATGGACCCATCTGTACATTTGCATCTATGGATATAAATTAGCATATGCAAATACTGCCTTGTTTTTCACCCTCTTTTTTGGCTCATCTATAGAGAGGTGAAAGATATGACATTTCATGCTCCACATTCCCACATTGATTCTAAAAGAACTACAAACATTTTTCAGATCTCAAAAGCACAAGGATGCCATGAGATGGCAGGAAAGGGGTGCTGGGAGTGGTGACCGCAGGCACATTTTCAACTCCAGTGCTTTAAAAAAGAGTAATCTGTGGTTACATAACAATGGACAGAGATTGCTTTGTTTGTATGAGTAACCTTGTTGTTTGCTTCTGTGGACATGGCACTCTCTTCTTTGGGGCACGGCTTTTGCTTACCATGGGCCATCTGCTTTATGTAACAGGATTTCTGTGGGTCAAAAGGAGAAGCCCGTATTTGTATCTTGCCACAACCCTCATGTTTAATAACACTATGCTCCATTTGTGAGGTTCTTGAAACTTTCTGAGCCATCCTTGGAAACTATTATCATGACCACAACTTGGATTGCAGGGAGAAGTGACAATATACTATATAGGAACACTCATAATGAAATTCTTAGGCCATTCTCTCCACCCTCATCCTTGAGCAGAGCAAAACCTTAGCACCCCACTCCAGATTTCAAAAAAGCACTAGCTGTCACAAAAGGTAGCAAAGGGGGCTATCCCATGTCCCAGGACTATTGGACTTCTTTTCCAGTGTCCTTAGGGTTGCCAATCCCCAGGTGGGGGCAGAGGATCCCCCGGTTTGGAGGCCTCCCCCCTCTTCAGGGTAATCAGAAAGTGGGGGGAGGGGAGGGAAATGTCTGCTGGGTACTCATGATTCCCTATGGAGACATTCCCATAGAAAATAATGGAAAATTTATCCACGGGTATCTGGGGCTCTGGGGGCACTGTTTTTTGGTGTAATGGCACCAAATTTTCAGTATAGTATCCAGTGGCTCTCCCCAAAATACTTCCTAAGTTTCAAAAAGATTGGACCAGGGGGTCCAATTCTATGAGCCCCCAAAGAAGGTGCCCCTATCCTTCATTATTTCCTATGGAAGGAAGGCATTGAAAAGGTGTGCAGTCCCTTGAAATGTGATGGCCAAAACTGCCTTTGGAGTTCAATTATGCTTGTCACACCCTTGCTCCTGGCTCCGCCCCAATGTCTCCTGGCTCCACCCCCAAAGTCCCCAAATATTTCTTGAATTGGACTTGGCAACCCTAAGTGACCTTCAGATGCCAAGTTATAGTGGTTCTCACTGGGCCTATGCATTCTTACAAGTTTGTATGGTGCTCTGCTTTATTTATTTAGGTATTTATATCCATTTTCCTTCCCAATTAGGACTCAGAGAGATTTGCACCATTATTCTTCTCTCTTCCCTTTTATCCCCCCCAACACCCTATAAATTACCGTAGGTTGTGCTCAGAGCAAGTAAATGTTGCCCAAGCTCACCCAGCAAGCTTCCATGGCAGAACAGGGATTCAAACCTGGGTTTACCCAGATCCTAGTCTAGCATTCTAGATGCTACACCATGCTGTTTCTTTCTTTAAACACACAATCATTTCTATTGGCTTTCTCTGTTGTGATTAGTTCTCAACATTTGATATATTTCATTGGTTTAAATATGGGCCATCTGAGTTTAGTTTTGTTAATTGCCTCATGAGCTAGCTGAAAACTGGGATATAAACAAATTAATAACTGTAAATGAAAAACAGGGGAACTGACACTCTCCTATGCTTCTCTGGCATATGGACACTAAACATGACTTGTATTCTGCACAGACTAATGGATTCTGAGTGGAAATGGACCCCAGTATGTCAAAAGCTCAATCCAAAATGGCTACCGCCATTGTAACTAGGCACCTCAAGGAGGCAGCTACCTCTCTGTTGGTTGGTTGGTTGGTTGGTTGGTTGGTTGGTTGGTTGCTGGAGCTCTTAGCTATGTACCTCATGCTCCTCTTCCTTTCTCTATTCATATATGAGACTGCCCCTCCTACCCTGGGAGACATTTCCTCTCCTGTTTTTATCCATTAATAGACCCCTTTTGAGCTACCACCAAATCCTGATGCATTTACCAAATGTGTTTACAATTAAACAAAAACACCAAACTGTCTGTAACCGTAACAACAAGCCCAAGTCAGCAGCAGGGCAACTGGGGGCTGGAGGTCAAAGCATTGTTTACTTTAATTTATATGAAAGCTTTTTGAGAGATTTCTCCAACTCCCCGCTTGCTTTATTAAATTCAGATGAGGCATTCGAGGAGAGTTAAGTTACAGATGGTTTGGGGAAGAGTTTTTGTAATTTTTAAATTGAAGCTTTAACCCATTGCTGAGGAGGATGAGTCTATTTGGAATACATTTTGACTTTTAACAGACTTCTCAATCTACCTGTTTACATGATCTCCAGATCCCTTTGATGATGGAGAGATGACAACACCCTAACATATCTGAGATAGACACCAAAGTGTGTGTGTGGGGGGGACTCTGTAAAGATCTCTCAAGAGAAGGAGGAGGAGAATGGATTATTCTCCTGAACATGGATCCTGAACTTAGGGTTGGTGGTTCAGATCAAAGAGGGTTGTGGCTCAATGGCATCTGCTTTGCATGCACAGGGTCCCAGGTTCAGTTCCTGACATCTCCAGTGAAAAGAAGCAGATGGTAAGTTATCGAAAGACCTAAAACTGGGGAACTGCTGCAAGTCAGAATAGATCCACTTAACTTGATAGATCAATAATATCACTCAGTAGAAGGCAGCGTCATGTGTCCATATGTGTGCTCCACCTGCCATCAATCAGCTAGGGTTGCCCCTTCTCCTGGAAGTCTCCAGTTGAGAATATAGGAGACACAAACCAAAGCTATTCAATGGTGCCAGTATGTGGCACCAAGCTGGAGTTCTGAACCTTTAAATTCTTCTCATTTTCATCTTGGATGATGAGACTCTGGCAGCCATTTGAAACCCAGCCTTTGTTGATACAACATTGCTACAGCACTTAGAGCTACTCATATGCATAGAGTTGGTACAAGCTCCCTGGTTTTTTAGACAGCAAAATAAGAAGCGTCCATCTCCTTGGTGTTTTGACCTATCTGATCCTGATCCTTGCCTTCTACCTGTTGCCTCTTGTGCTGTGATGGTCCAGTTGAGGTCCATCCCAATACCTGCAGATTCCTATACCATTGGTACATTGATCTCCTCAAACCTGGCAAGGCAACATGCAAGGCAGATGCTCTACCACTAAACCAGGGCTCTTCCTCATCAATAGATGCCCCTGAGTGTCCATGTAGCCCTTTAAAAAAAAGAGAGAAAGAAATAGTGTAAGACCGTCTCAGTAAGGGTCTTCCTATTAAAGAATTTTTAAAAAACTAAAAAAAAATGAAATTGACTAAACAAGTAGCTGCATGCCACCTGATCCAGTTAATTTCACCATGCCATTCATTGGGAAAGGCAACTATAGATAAAAATGATGAGGAAAACTGGATTGAAATACTATTGCAACTCAGTATCCAGAATTTTATGATGCTGAAAGTAGAATCCTATTTAAAGTTATTCCAATCTACATCTGTTTAAATCAGTGGGTTTAGACTGCAGTAAAGCTGCATAGGACTGCATTATAAGTACTCTAATGATGATCCTGGTGGAGAAATGCCATTTTGGCTGGTCTTTCCCTGAGAGTGGTTGGAGGAGTCTCTCAAACTCTAGGCAGGCTGTGGGGCCTAGTCTATTCCTCCTTCCCCTTCCCCTCCTGTCTGGAAGCAGCAATTCTGAGGAGGCCTTCTAGAGAGGCAGGTAGTCTTTCAGGCTGGTCTCCCAGAAGGCTGCAGGAGAGAAAACTAGTTCCTGGGCGGGAACTGGGTTTTATATTAGAGGTTTTTGGAGGGAAACAGGCAGTTAAAAGTTGTCAGGGGGAGCTGACAGTCGAGAGTTTGATTTGAGTCTTGGTGACTGGTGAGTCGGTTCTGGATGGTATGGTCAGGGCCAGTTGTAAGTAGGGAAAGAAGGAGCGTTTTTCCCTAGTTTGATTTAGTTCTTCTGTTCACAATTTTATAATGCCTGTATATAATAAATGTTAAATAAATATTTTGTCTGTTTAAAAAGATAGTCCCTCTGTACCACATAGGTTCCCCAACCACCTTAGACCACGCTTCTGAAAGAGGGGAGTCCAGGGAAGGGGGGAAGGCGCACAGTTGGTAAGGGTGCCAATCCTCCAGGGGTCCCCCAAAGAAGGACTTTGGTCTCTGTCATAACCAGGTGCTGGGTTGACAGAGGACCTTGAGGCCAGGCCTCAGAACTGGTGAGGGGGATTGGGAGTCCTGTTCCTCTCGGTCAGGAACCCTAAATTGAACAGGTGGTGGCAGCGTGCCCTAGTGGTGGGAAGAAGATTAGCTCCCTTCAAGAGTTGGCAACTCAAAAGGGAGTTGACGGAACCGGGTCTGAAGGCAGAATCAGGCCAGTTCCATCACAATCCTGATTCAAGATCATCTGCCCAGAAGATCAAACAGTCTCTGATAACGTCCAGCCTATGCTATATTTCTTTAATTATTCCAAAGTAAAAGGCTGGATCCTACTAGTATAACCTTTCAGGCCCATTGTTCCCTGATGCTGGAGGATGGGATGTCTTAAAAACTTTTCTGTGGTAGAATAAATACCACATTCCAAACCTTTCAGGTCAGGTGTCTAAACATCTAGACACATATCCCAAGGCAATCTACTTTCTTAGGAGATTCCCACTGAAGAAGGAAGAAAACACAGTCTAATGCAGCATGGTGCCTCCAAGCCAGATCCCTATCCATTTAAATTCTCTACCACTTCACTTATAGGTGAAGTTCTGACAGTCCTTGTGTCATGGTTGGATAGACAAAGGGTCCCTTTGAGTTTTGGACTTTAACAGATCAACATCTGCCATCACCAGGAGCTCTCCAAGGTCCTGCAGAACCAAAGGCCTACACTACTATCTGTAATTCATAATGGGGACCTGAAACCTACTGCCTGTTTCCACCCCCATCTGACTTCTGCTGAAATTTAATCCTCTCCAGGTCTTTCTTTATCAGGTGCTCTCACAGCTGGCTGCAACAAGAAACAGACAGGCCTCACAGAACCCTACCTAGAAAGGCTTGACTCCATATTATGCTTGTCCAGTTTTCAGACTGCCAATGCTGTATCAGAATCAGGGCTATAACTTTGGTTATGCCAAAGTAAATCTTGTTGCTACACTTCAGTTCTACATTCCCTATCGCCTGAGTAGCTAAAGTACCTAAATCGTATCTCCCTACTTCTCCATTTACAATGTCATCTTCTTTTTGCCTGCTGAAAATCCTTCTGACTCCCCACCAGTGTTCCCTCTAAGCTGAGTTAGTGTGAGCTAACTCACAGTTTTTTGGCCTCCAACTCACACATTTTTGTCTTAGCTCAGGAAAAATGGCCCCAGAGCAAACTAATTTATGCAGTAGCTCACAACTTTAATGTCAATAGCTCACAAGGTAGAAATTTTGCTCACAAGACTCCACAGCTTAGAGGGAGTATTGCTCCCCACACATTATTTCTGTCAATTTTTTCTTATTAATAATGAGAGATTGTCCCCAAGCGCAAATGAGAGATTGCCTCCAAGAGCAAAACTTAGGTAATACTCTTTACTGTCCACTTTTGGAGTCTTGACTCAAGGAGGGGTGGTTATGTAGCCTGGAATTTTTAATTAATTCAATTAAAGCCCCATGATATTCCTTGTTCTGAATTGCCCCATCACCCTGAAAAATTAAGAGAGTTCCTTTTTGACAAGTTCTAGGGGTTAGGGTCATGAAACTGACTGCATTTCCCTCACCCAGACTGCATTTCCTCCACCCAGGTAGAGATCTTTTGACTATGTGCAACTGCTTTCAGAATACTTAGCTAATGGCTTATTTAATAAAATAAAGTTTGAGTCCAGGGGCATCTTTAAGACCAAAAAAGTTTAATTCTGAGTACACTGGTCCAGTGGTCCCTTAACAATTTACAACATATATTTCAATATGAACTTTCAGGAGTCACAGCTCACTGTTCCCAATATACAAAGGGAGATCATACTGGGAATTCTTTTTATGGAAAATATTACAAGGGAGGAAGACACTTTGTTGTCTCAACTCCACCCTCGCCCCCATTTTCCCCATTAGAAGAATTCCCAGTATTATCTCCCCTTCACATATCAAAATAAATAAATAAAGCTCTTTAAATAAATGCTTATGTTTTACTGAAGGCTGTTTTTGTAGCAGGAACTCCTTTGCATATTAGGCCACACACTCCTGATAAAGCCAATCCTCCAAGAGCTTACAGTAGGCCCTGTACTAAGAGCCCTGTAAGCTCTTGGAGGATTGGCTACATCAGGGATGTGTGGCTATGGCTTAATAGGCAAAGAATGTCCTGCTACAAAAAAGCCCTGGATTTATCTCATAAGAGTATATTCATTATCTTGATGAAGCTAAATTAGCAGCTCACATGGTGGTCAGCTCCCAGCAATGCCCATTCAAATGCCTCCAGATGCTCAAAAACTGGGAACCCCAAAATCTGTTCCATTCACCTGTCACATCTAATAGTCACTGGCCCTATTTTTGGCCCACTGGGGCCATCTTCGAATAATATAGCCTTCTCTCTTACATGTGGTGTGCCTTATGGTCTCCTGTCTCCTGCTCATTGGACACTATTTTTAAAAAGGACAAAGAGAGTTAACTGGTACATAGAGTGCTTAAAGTGTAGGTGTAGTTTGAAACACAACAGCTTATTATATTATATTAAACAACCAGTTTATATTATGAGGTTAGAGTAGATGGACTTTAACTCACCATTCCAGGGCTTCTGATTTGGCCTCATGTCTTCTTCTGCCTGGCTGAATTCCCATTCTAACCAATCCCGCATGTGAGGCAAGCTTTGAACTCCCTTATTCATCCTTCCTGATGGAAAAGGTTAGAGCAACAGACTCTCATGACATCCTCTGACGTCATCAGGGTGCGGAGTGGGGTCTTGGGGCCTCTGCTGGGACCAATTTGGTTCAAAGGCAGTGGCACGTCAGGCTGGATTGGTTAACAGAAAACACAGCCAATGAAAAGCAGGTGGGCACCGTCTCTCCCACAAATGCTGGATCAGGTCTCTCAAGCAGAGCCATTATCTACTGCATAGCAAATAATATGCCTGAACTTTGGAGGCAGCTGGCTTTGTTCTTACTAAGGCTGATGGATCAAAACTGTAAAGAGGAGGAAAGGAAAGGAAGGGCATTATGGAGCTGTGGGTTTCCTGGGAGTGCTGATATTCTAAAACAAGATCAGAGAAGGCAGGAAGAGAGCTGTGGTGGCCACCCTGGCTTCTAATTGGAATCCCAGAGGTTCAAGGTGCTGGTTTTGGCTTTGGAAGCAGCATAGTGCAGGGGCGGCCAAAGGTAGCTCTCCAGATGTTTTTTGCCTACAACTCCCATCAGCCCCAGCCATTAGCCATGCTGGCTGGGGCTGATGGGAGTTGTAGGCAAAAAACATCTGGAGAGCTACCGTTGGCCACCCCTGGCATATATTGGCTAGGAGCTGGAGATCTTAGAGACTACAATTTCCTATGTGCACTCCCCCCCTCCATGATTACTAGAATACCCTATCTTTTAAAGTTGCAGAGTGTGTCTCTGACTGTCCCTTTTAATGCTTTTTTTGTTGGGGAATATTAGTTTTGAAGAAGTTTTATTGATTTAAGAGACTTCTGTCCTGCTTGCTCTAGTTTAAAATCACTCAAAGTGACTTATAATGAGAACCATCACAAGCAATAACCACCCAGTGTGAAACAGAAGTGAAGCCAGAATCATCATCATCGTTGTTGTTGTTAATAATTCCCCTATGGTAGTGGCCAAATGGAGTGCTTCCATCGGCTGTCAGGTGCACTCAACAAACCATTGACCCATCATATGTCATTCACCACCTCTGGGTTCCCAATGGCTGACTCCCCTGTCTCCTGCCTACTCCAGGTCCAGGAAGACTGAACAAATTGCCAAAACAGTTGTATCTCAGATACAAACACATCTCCAATGCTCCTCTGTGTCCTCTCTATCACCTGGCCTCAGAAAGGGCTGCAAGTTTACTTCAGCCTCATGAAGTGTTTCCTCAGAGGCCATGGTGGCTGCCTCTTTCCTATCACTCCCTCTCTCCTTCCTACCCTCAGCCTCATCCCAGGACAGACAAAGATTGGCTCACTGGGAAAGCTGCTAGTCAGAGACTGTTGCTAGGCAGCTAAGGTTAGCCTCAGCTGAATATAATGCCATAGAGTCCACCCTCCAAAGCAGTTATTTTCTCCAGGGGGAGACAGATCTGTTGTCTGGAGTTCAGTTGTGATCCCAGGAGATCTTCAGGCTCCAACTGGAGGTTGGCTATCCTAGGCCTGGCAGCACCCCCTGGGTGACTTGATGCCACCTGACTGGCATGACTTAATTAGGCCTGGCTGCTTGCTCCTGTGCAGCAGCAGCCCCCCTATGACAGCCAGTTTGACTTAGTAATTGCCAACTCCAAATTGGTAAATTCCTGAAGATTTGAGGGGTGGAGCCTGGAGAGGGTGGGGTTTGAGGAGGGGTGGGACCTCAAATTCCACCCTCCAAACCAGCCATTTTCTCCTGGGGAAACACTGTTGCCAATCTTCAGGTGAGGGCTGGAGATCACTCAGAATTACAACTGTTCTCCAGATGGCAGAGATCAGCCCCCCTGGAGGTGTGTGTGTGTGTGTGGGGGGGAATGAATGCCTTCACTTGGGTGGGTGGAAAGACAGCAAGGGTGGAGGGGCACTCACCCAGAGCCTCTTTCTAGAGCCCATTGTATTTTTCTTCCCAATGGGCTTTATTCCTAGTAAAATCATGTTTCCTAAAGTGATTGCCTCCTGTAGTCATGTTGATATTATATTTCTCTGTCACATTCTCCAAATAAGTATAGAATACAATGCAATATAAGTAGTTTAAAATATGACCAACTGAACATGGCACTGGAAAGAGGTTAATGTAGACCTCTGAATACTCTTGAAATCTGTGACATCTGGTCTTCTGGTTTTTTCTCTGGCTCCATTGTTGGTTTCCTCAATCCTGCTTTGGTATGATCTTTTCCCTATCAAAAGTGGGTTTGGGGAAACTGTGAATGCTCGCAACCAGTTCCACATTCAGTGTCATCTCCTAAAGGGGGGCTTTAAAAATGGTAGTAGGTATATAGCTATATCTAAATCATTTTTAATGTGGCAAAAAGCTGTTGATGGTGAGAATGGCAGTGAGCAGGAGGAGAAACCATGAAGTAAATCTCCACGTGGAATCTCTGTTGCCTGGGCTAGCCCAATCTCATCAGATCTTGGAAGCTAAGCAGGGACTGCCAAGAAAGTCCAGGGTTGCTATGCAGAGGCAGGCAATGGGAAACCACATCTGAATGCTGAAGAAGAAGAGGAGAAGGAGGAGGAAGAGATTGGATTTATACGCCACCTTTCACTCAGAGTGGCTTACAATCTTCTTTCCCTTCCTCTCCCCTTTCCCCCTGTGAGGTAGGCCTGTGGTTTCAGTCTAGGGTCAGTCAGGTTATGTTTTCCAAAAGACAGAGTCAAAAGCAGTCCAAGGTTCAAGTAACCAGAACTTTTTTTTCTGGGGGAACACAGTGAAACTGAGTTCCAGAACCTCTTTGTGGAAACAAAATTCCCAAAAAATGTTTAAAAAATTCATGAGGGGCACCTGTGTGTTTCTCCTTCATTTCCCTCTTGAGAATCTCAGCACCTCTTTTTCCTTAGAGGTGTTAGCAGCAAGATCCCTTCTCTCACTGAGGGGCAGTTTATAGACAGAAAACCCACAAACACCCTTCCTAATATGTATGCATCAGCTCAAATATTATAAACTGCAATGCACTGCCTGGCCTAAAAGGACACAAAATGGATCCCAGCCAGGACAACTCTAGACACACAGTTTAGAAATGTGTGGGAAAGAGTGGATGACCTGCTGACAACCTCCTCTCCACCCTAAAACAGATCTCCTCATCTTGGATTCACATAATCCACACCCAGCCTCCATTCCCTGCACCTATAGTTCACCTCAGGTAAACTCATCAAGGCTTTCCAAAATCATTATTCAGCTCTGAAAAACTCATCAAGTAATTGTTTTGGGGGCAAACATGTTAGATTGCCCCAGGAAGCATTTTCACCTGTAATTGAAGCATGTGTTCTCAGTGCCATATGCGCGTGGGCCTTCTCTTCTCTGTGAAATAGTGGTCATTTCGCTGCTGCCTCTGCAGACCTCATTCTTTGACACTTGTAACTATTGCCTTCCCAAAATTGCTTTCTCCCATGTCTTCTCTGATTTCCTCTTATCTAGCTTGTTTGTTTTCCATGTGTCTGTATGGTCGTTTTCGCACTTAGCGTTTGCTCCCCTTATTCCGCGGCGCAATTATGTCCGGATCATTTTTCTCGTTTTCGCACTAGTGACTCTTTGCGGAGTCGCCTTCCCTGAAGCCCCGGCTCAAATCGTTTTCCCACTGGCATCAACTTGAGTTCGATGCCCTGTCAATCATTTTTTTTTTAAGCGCAAGTCTGGTTGCGTAAGGACGTACTAACGTACTAACGTAACATCGAGCAGGCACAGCTGTTCCCTCCCCTTCTTTTCGTGGACAAACCGCATCACGTGTGCTGCTGCTGCTTATGGATTGGCTGCAGCTGTAGAATCCTCCACAGCCCTTTATGTATTAACAGAAGCATTCACAGTGGAGAATCCTAGCACTAGATTCCCCCCCCCCCAAATTCTGAAGTTGCGAAATATCGCAATAACGAAGAGAGAGAAATCGAGGGGTTTGTGTGTGTGTGTGTGTGTGTGTGTGGCAGCTTCTTCCTTTCCCAGCCTCGCTCCCTCCCGGGTGGCGAAGCTGGGATTTCCTCCGCTCTCTTTCCCCTCCCCGGCTGGCGCTTGCAACGGGGACCTGACTGATTCCTGCTGCCAGAGCTCCCCCCCCCGCCCCATTCTCTCCTTTCCCTTCTGTGGCGCGTGTGAAGAGCGAGCTCGAGTCTATTTTCTAACCGAGCGGAATGTAGCCAGGGAGAAGAATGCAGGACTCCAACTTCCCATTTTATACATGGCGATTTTGTGCAGGTCCAGAAATACTGGTGGCACAGCTGAGGGAGGCATTCCCTTTTTAAAACACACACACATGAACACTTTGGCCCGCACCGGCACTAGATTCCCCCCCCTCAACAATGGTCGTTTTCGCATTATCGAGATAACGCAACAGCGAAATAACGCAACTAAAGTCAATAATAATAATAAAAAATTCTAACGAAACCAATTGAAGTGGCAATTGAGGCTATTCCAGGAGGGTTTTTTTTTTCCTATTTGTTAATTTCGAAATATCGCTATTACGCAAAACTGTGAAGTTTAAAAAAAAAAAAATGGCCGTGCCGGCACTTTGGGGAAGCGCCGCGAAAGGCTGATGATTGGCCAAGGGGGTGGATGGGGTGGGAGGACAGAAAGGGAGAGGGTGACGCCCACAAAGCAGTCGATCCGGCGTGGATGGATTTCCCACAGCAAACTCCGAGGAGTGGATCCGGTGTGGATCCGGAGGTTTTCAAAAACTCCGGAAGGAGGTGGATCTAGATACTCCGGCGTGAAACCCCTGCAGTGCCGGAGCAAACCGCAGCGCCGGAGCAACAGGTGGGAAAACCAGGAAAAGATCCGGAGGTAAATGGGGTGCTACGCCGGAGTAAACGCTAGTGCGAAAACGGCCTATGTGTGTTTTCTCCTATTATTCTTGTTTCAATAAAACCTTTTCCAGTTGGACATCTGACTTATTTCAAAAGTTCTCTAAGGGAAAAATCCCCATATACATAAGTGAGGAATCCCACTTACTCACTCACAATTTGTCTCCTTTAAGCTAATTTCCCCCAATTAAACAGGAGAGACTACCTCTTTTGGGTAATACAGGTGTTGCTGGTTCCCATATTATGCTCTTCCTCCAAGGAGGACTCATCTTCTCATACTACATAAGGGTGGTCATGTCAGGAGGGGAGGGAGCTCAGTGGGGACACGGTGCCATAGAACCTTCTCTCTGAGGATTCCATTTCACCCAAGGGAGATCAATTGTTATTTTGGGAGAACCCTAAGCTCCACCTGCAAGCCCCTACAAGCAAGGGGCATCCAACCTTGTATTTCCCCTGTAGAGCAAATGTGAGAGCAGATTGTGGGGGTAACATGCAAGGTGTGATCCTACAACCTCCTAATTTCCCATTGCTTTCTGCAAACGTCTGCTATCTACCTTTAATTAAGTTTCCCCCCCCAGCTGGGCTCTGAAACCAAGTTAGCCCACTTTGGGGTGGGTTGGATTGGCAGGTAGGACTGCTAGAGCAAGCTAAATTTGCTCTGACACTTCTCATTACTGGAGCTGAGGAATGGCCTTTGCAACATAGCAGAGAGGCCCCAGTGCCTCCAGGACTCTGCAAAATGTGACAGTTATTCTGCAGAGTCATTTGGCTAACTTCTGCTGGGTTGCAAAGCAGGGCTTACATTCATCTTGTGCGCATGGAGAGCTGGAGGAGATTATGGAAGAAGCAGGGAAGGGGTGTGCTGTAGAGTTTTCAACTCTGGGTTTGAAAATTCTTGGAGACTGGGGATAGAGAATGGAAAGAGTGGAGTTTGGGAAGAGAGCTCAGCAGGGATGTGGTGCCATAGTATCTACCCTCCGGAACTGCCATTTTATCCAGGGGAACTGATCTCTGCAGTCTGGAAATCAGTTATAATTCCAGGAGAGCATCTGGCCCCACCTAGATGTTGATGGAGTGAATTGACAGCTGTGAGAAGGATGCCCCCCTCCCTTTAAAAAAGCACAGGAGCCCTCTTGAGATCACCAAGTTGGCAGCCTAGAGTGCCCGGATGACTGCATCTTTTGTTTTACAATGTGGGGAAGGAAGAAAGAAGTAAAAGAAGTAAAAGAAAGGAAGTAAAAGATAGGAAGACGGGAGACTGGATTTAGGAGGAGCAGAAAATGTAAAATGGGAAAACTGAAGATGAGGAACAGAAAAAGACAAGTGGATAAGAAGGCGCATGGGAACACAGGTTGCCAGGGATGGAACACTGAAAAGTAGGTAGGCAGGTGGGAGAAAAGAAACAGGAGAGGCTGCAGAATTGAGGGAGAAAGGAAATGGGGAAATGAGAATCCCCGTGAAACCTCATGGGTCCCCTACTTTGTCTTTATATTCTTTTGTAGGAACTGGACAGAAAATCCTTTTTAAGCAAGGATGCAAAGGAGAAGGGAGATGGTTCACACACAAGCACATATCCTCTTCCCCCTCCCACTGATTGCCAAAGATACACGTTATATATTCCTTCTGTCCCCTAGCTATCCTAGATTCCTCATGGGTGAGGGTTTGTTTGTTTGCTCTAATGTCCTTGAAAATGCACACACAAGGCTTCTTTATGCCCAGTGCGTGTGTGGCATCTCATGTGACCCTGCTCTCCGGTGTGCCCAACATATGGCCTGCCATGATTTCCCTCTTTCATGTAAAGTTGGTGAACACCTCCAAGGGATGTAGGAGCAATAAGATGCCCTTTGAGAGTGTATGGCATGGGATGCCCCGAGGGAGAGCAATAAATCTGGGGGAGAGTGCAGGAGACATGAAGTGGTTTGAGTAATCAATAGGTCCCTGGCCAGAAGTTGGAGCACTGATTTGAAGCTTCAGGAGACTGAACCAGACCACTGGTGAGCCTATTGTAGGATAGTGTGCTCTCCAGGGTCTCAGCCCTATTGTCTTAGATCTTTATAACCAAGAGTGCCAGGCATTAAAATTTCAGCACCCAAAACCACCGAAGCTCCCTCCATAACCTCATGCTGAATCTTCAATAGTTATCTTTTTTTAATTTAGCTATTATACACTAAAACTAGGCAATTCTCTATGGTGCTGGGCTTCTAGGGGCACCAAACTGGACACCCCCATGACTCAGTGACATCATCAGTGCCGGGGGGCGGGGGGTGCCAGAAGTTAGCCTGGCCTAGGGTGCCAGGCAATCTAGGGGTCAGCTCTGTATACACCACTTTCCTAATGGGTATTCAAAATGACTTACAAACTCATTCTATCCTCACAGCAGTAACAACCATGTGAAGTAGGTTAGGCTGAGAGCAAGAGTGAATGGCCCAATATCACCCAGTGGGGATTCAAACTTCAGTCTTCCAGATCCTAGTCTGACTTTCTGACCATAATACTACATCTGAAACTCCTAGCAAACCCTGCATGTTTAGCTTTTGCACTGCAAAATGAATTTAAACTTGCTAAGGTGGGAAAATAGGAAAGGTGGGAAATTTGGTGAATTTAAATTTGCTAAGGTGGGAAAATAGGAAAAAGCAGTAGGAAAAGAGGAAGACCCAGAATGACTCAGTGGCTCAATAAAGGAAGCCATGACCTTCAGCCTACAAGAACTGAGTGAGACTGTTAATGATAGGATGTTTTTGGAGGTTATTAATTCATAGGGTCGCCATAAGTTGGAAGTAGCTTGGCAGCAATTAACACACAGAATTGCTGTGACTCTGTGATCTAGTTTTGTGACGGTGTTAAGAATACTCTGGAACTGGCCCTGCCACTCTCTAAACACCTAGTTTTGTTTGATCCTGGAAGGTATGTGGTGAGGTGTGCCTAAGGTTGCCAACTGCAGGCTGAGAAATTCCTGGTGATGGGTGGGGGTTGGGGAGGGCGGGGCTTGTGGACTAGAGGAACCCATTAGGGTATAATGCCATAGAGCAGGGGTCCTCAGTGTTGTTCCTTGGTGTCTGCCAACACCTTTCCTGGTGCCCACCAAGTATTTTTAGAAAGTGGGTGGGGCCGGGTGGGTCTTTTGGCCTGCAGAGCTTCTGATTGGTCATTGGAGATTTGATTGGCTGTGCAGATTTTTTTTTTTAAAAAAAATATTGCTTTGCCAGTAGCTGCCACTAGAGCACAAAGATCTCCATTGTGCAACTGGGGCCAGTTTGTGGCTGGCTCCACCTCCCACAGCAGCCATTTTGGATGAGTGATTTTGTGGCTGTGCTCATCACGCTGTGTAAGAATTCAGAAGGGGCTTGCAAGCCCAAGAAGTTTGGGGAATCCCTGCCATAGAGTCTAACTTCCAAAGCAGCCATTTTTCTCTGGGAGAACTGATCTCTGTCTGCTGCAAATCAGCTGTAATTCTCGGAGATCCCCGTCTGGCAACCATCAGAGTGCCCGATCTAGACAAGCAGAGGATAAAAATGTTTGGACCATGCCAATATAGATTTCAGGGATATGATGAAAATATACATGACGTTAGAAATACCTTCTTCCCCTCCCCACAAGTAATACTTTAAGAAAACTCATAGAAAAATAGCAGTGAGGCTGCTACGTTAGAACCTTTCTCCTAACCCACTTCCCAAACATGAAGGGTGGGGAGAAATGGTGAACTTTACCAGGGCCTGGAGAGGGGCTACCCAGGTTGCAAGTCTTTTAAACATTTTCTACTGCTGTTATTTTTATTTCATGACTGGGTAACTGCATTTGTGAGGTAGACTGGGGAAGGGGGGCTTACAGGTTGCTGCTGGACCTGTTCGGATCTTCTACCTATCACATCTCTGACACTGCCTGTAATGTACTGAGTGACGAGACGTGTTGAAGGCAACATGCTTTATTAGCGAGTACATCACAAGGCAAGGCAACGCAGGCCGGGTCCCGATTATATACATACCCTGGCACAACCCTCAGTCTGGCCAGGTCCAATCCTGGCCAGTTAAACTTCTCGCCACAGATCTTGATTGGCGGAGCGTATTTGCACAGCTACATTCAGGGACCAGTGGACTTCCACTGGTCACCTCCGAAGTGTCCGCTGTGTTGTAATTTCGGGACTGAAATGCAAGAAGAAGAAGAAGATATTGGATTTATATCCCGCCCTCCACTCCGAAGAGTCTCAGAGCGGCTCACAATCTCCTTTGCCTTCCTCCCCCACAACAGACACCCTGTGAGGTGGGTGGGGCTGGAGAGGGCTCTCACAGCAGCTGCCCTTTCAAGGACAACCTCTGCCAGAGCTATGGCTGACCCAAGGCTATGCCAGCAGGTGCAAGCGGAGGAGTGGGGAATCAAACCCGGTTCTCCCAGATAAGAGTCCGCACACTTCACCACTACACCAAACTGGCTCTCTGGCAAGACACAACACTGCCTGCCCCACTCCCTCCTGGCAGCTGGATTGGCATACTCCAGCCGGGAGCAATTGCGTCACACAATGTATCCCATAGGTCCCATTTGTCAAGGTGGTGTAGTGCAAATCCCCCACCCCTGTCCCAGAAGTCCGCGAGTCACCTTGGGCCTGCCGCCTCAGCCTCACCAACAGCGTCGTGGGGAGAAGAACATGGAGGCAAAGGCGAATGATACCAGCAGCTCTGGGGAGATAGATGAGCTAGGTCACGGCTGGGTCAGTTTGGTGTAGAGAGCCAGTTTGGTGTAGTGGTTAAGTGTGTGGACTCTTATCTGGGAGAACCGGGTTTGATTCCCCACTCCTCCACTTGCACCTGCTGGCATGGCCTTGGGTCAGCCATAGCTCTGGCAGAGGTTGTCCTTGAAAGGGCAGCTGCTGGGAGAGCCCTCTCCAGCCCCACCCACCTCACAGGGTGTCTGTTGTGGGGGGAGAAGATATGGGAGATTGTAAGCCGCTCTGAGTCTCTGATTCAGAGAGAAGGGCGGGGTATAAATCTGCAATTCTTCCGGGTCAGGGTGGGCTTTCTTCACGAGTCTGTCTCCGCTCAGGTGCGGGTACATTCTTAACACGCTTGTTGGGACGTGTGAATGTGCAAGTCCCTCCCCCCCTCCCCATCCGAATAGCAGCGCCGCTGTTTTCCATCCTGCCGCCGCCCTTGCAGCGGGCAACACCCAGCCGGCCGCCCTGTGTGGCTGCTGCGCGCGCCATTCATTGCTCGCCAGCCTCTCCCGCCCCCGCCCCGGTGCCAGCGGCGGCCTTGGCTGCTCTAGGAAGTGGGCCGTGCATGACGCTTTCTCCGCCGCATGCGATTTCCGTTCTCCACCAGCTCGGCAGCGACGCCAGCACCGGGAGCCGCGGGAGCCGCCTGCCTGAGCGTCCCCCTCCCCTCCCCTGGGCTTGCTGCAAGACTCCAGCAGCGGTGAGTGCCCGGTTGTGTGGAGCAAACCGCGGGGGCTGCCCCGAGCAGAGGGAGGGGATGCAACAAGCGTCCCTCCTGTGGCGGCACACTCCAGGCATGCTGCGGATTCCTTCGCGCCTACCTGCGGACCCCTGAGGTTGACAGTGCACCGGTGGTGGCTGCAAAGAGGAGCCTTTCTGCCCCCCCCCTCCCCCCCCCAAAAACCCGCATGTGGCTTAATGGGTACATGGATTTGCATGCAGAAACCAGCTCCTTCCTTTCTCATATTGGCATCTCCTAAAAATCCACGGGGTGTTGTGGAGGGAATATGGGTTGCAGGCAGTGCTGAGGATAATGTGTTGGAAACCCACCGGGCATTGGGAAGGAAAGCCCCCCCCCCCCCTTTGCTTTTGCTGGCATAAACACTTGCTTTCTGGTTTTTCAGTTCCTCTCTCTTTGCTTGTTTCTGCTTAGATTGTACTGGAATCAGTTGGGCTGCGGCTGAGAAGCCTGCTTGGCTCTCTCTCCCCGTGTGTTTGGGAATCTGCTTGAAATGCTGCATTTCCTAAGCCTCATAACCATCTGTTCAATTGTCCCTCTAGCAGCTTACCCCTTCCTCTTTCAGTCCCCCTCCCTACCTTGTTTGGTGCTTTAAGCTGCTTAAAGCTGATGGGAATGTAGCAGTTTGGGAAAGGATTGGGATGGGTCCTCAGTGTTTTTTCTTTGCACCATCATGCCCTGAAGAGATGATGGGGGGCGGGAGTCACTACAAATTTCCACCGCCCTTTTGGCCAGATTTCTCCAGATCTTTAACTACAGTCATCCTATTTTTAAAAAGTCAAACAGAGTTGACAGATAATGCCTTTTAAAAAGAACTTGCATGTCTTTTTATAAGGATGTGAGGTAGGTTATGCTAAGAGACAATATCTGTTCCCTAGTCATCCAGTGAACATTGTGGCAGAGTAGGGTTTCCAACCCAAATTTTCCAGGTCCTATTATTGCTGTTGTTGCTGTTATTTACTTCATTAATACCCCACCTTTTATCTCCCTATGGACCCAAAACAGCTTATGTCATTCCCCTCGTTCTCCATTCTCTCCTCATAACAACCTGTGAAGTAGGTTAGGCCTATAATGTGTGGCAGGCCCAAGGTTACCCCACAAGCTTACATGGCAGGGTAGGGATTTAGACTTATGTCTCTCAGATCCTTGTCCGGCACTCTTAACCACTACGCTGCACTGGCCATCCTGGTTTGACACTATAATTGATGACATCATGGTCTCACAGACTCTTGTCCCATTGAAACAATCCAGGTTTTCAGTTGAGGGCCATTTCACACATTATGATAAGCAAACCGTCATGTTGGCTGAACCCAGTTGGATCATTAGTGTGGCTATACAATGCCTAGGTTTGGCATTTGGGACAAATGGTATGCATTAATGCTTTACTTTTTTATGCACACATATCAAACTTGGTAGGGGTACTTCCTAAGATGCCCGGACTTGGATGGGCCAGGCTGGTCTGATCTTGTCAGAGCTTGGAAGCTAAGATGGGTTGGTAGTATTTAAACAGAAAACACCAAGGAAATCCAGGGTTGCTGCTCAGAGGCAGGCAACGGCAGACCACCTGTTTCTTTTTCACCTTGAAAATCCTACAGGGTCAACATAAGTCAGGTGCGATTTGACAGCACTTTCCACCATTGCATCCTAAGAGCCCTTTGGATGGGGGTACCTGAAGGACAGTTTGTCTAGCCTGCCACTTAAGATTTGTTTCTCTAAGGGCGTTTTCGCACTGACCTTCAAGTGGTGCGACCACCCTCCTCACGCCGGCGGATCTGCAGGGATTTTGCACCAGAAGCGCCGGCGCACCCAAAAGAGCCGGCGACTTCCGTCGCGAAACCAGCTCAAACGGAAACCGCCAAGAAGCAGGAAAACGTTTGAGCTGGTTTCGCGACGGAAGTCGCCGGCTCTTTTGGGTGCGCCGGCGCTTCTGGTGCGAAATCCCTGCAGATCCGCCGGCGTGAGGAGGGTGGTCGCACCACTTGAAGGTGAGTGCGAAAACGCCCTAAGTTTCTGCTGTCTGTTCTCCTGTCTTCAGCAATGTTCCCTCTAAGCTGCAGAGTCTTGTGAGCAAAAATTCTACTTTGTGAGCTACTGGCATTAAAGGTGTGAGCTACTGCATAAATTAGTGTGCTCTGGGGTCATCCTTCCTGAGCTAAGACAAAAATGTGTGAGCTGGAGGCTAAAAATCTGTGAGCTAGCCCACGCTAACTCAGCTTAGAGAGAACACTGGTCTTCGGTGGTCAGGTGGTTGGCAACCAGGGACAGCCCCACACATTTTGAATTTAGGAGCAGGGCTTTCTCTCAGGGTAGATGTCAGGGTACCCTCATACAACCCTGAGCCTTGTCCACCCCCCCTCCTTATTTTTAAAGCACTGAAGCCCTTCCATGAACTCCACTGATAGTGTTTGGAGACTACAGTCCAATGTACTGGGGTTGGGGGAATCAGACTTTTACCCTTGTTAATTGTGATGTGGCCTTACAGCATCCACTAGACTTTGTGCCAGTATTTCAGACCTGATCTGCTCATGTTCATTGTGATTCCCGTTTGGAGGGATGTCAACCTCAGATTCCTGCTGTGCATAGGGTTAGAAGAAGAAGAAGAAGATATTGGATTTATATCCTGCCCTCCACTCCGAAGAGTCTCAGAGCGGCTCACAATCTCCTTTATCTTCCTCCCCCACAACAGACACCCTGTGAGGTGGGTGGGGCTGGAGAGGGCTCTCCCAGCAGCTGCCCTTTCAAGGACAACCTCTGCCAGAGCTATGGCTGACCCAAGGCCATTTCAGCAGCTGCAAGTGAAGGAGTGGGGAATCAAACCCAGTTCTCCCAGATAAGAGTCCACACACTTAACCACTACACCAAACTGGCTCTCCAGGGAGAGTTAGGGAGACTTAACCACTTAAATGGGATACATCCCATCAGATTGGAACCTGTCAGAGCATCTGAAAATCCAGAGACCTGGAGAAGCTTACAAAAAGCACTAATCAAATTATGGAAATTATTCCCATTTACGATGTCAGATCCGATTGTCAGAAACTAAAGGAAAATTCATACTCCCACCAGCTGTGAATATATCCATAGCGGACAACCTCAGCACAAGGTAGTGTTGTCCACCTCCAGGTATAGGGTGGAGTTAACAACAGATCCTCACACTAAAGTGATCAGTTTCCTGGGAAGGTGCACCCTATGGCATCCAATCCCTGCTAAGCTCCTTCTCCCCAATCTCCACCAATCCCCAGCCCAAATCTCCAGGAATTTTCCAAGCTGGAGTTGGCAGCCCAACCACAAGGTGACATTCCTCTTGCTGTAGTCTATGCTGTGAGCCCACTAGGATTTTAGCAAGGCCTGAAAGGGTTTAAACTTCAGCACAAATCATCTGTTCCGCCACAGTTTACAGAGCAGAAATTTAAAATCCAGATTGGATTATTTCAGTAACCTTAATGTGACATTGCCCTGAAAAAGTCTGGAAGCTTAAATTGGTAATCAGTGCTACAGCCAAATTAATATCTGGGGCTGTCTAACAGCCATGCCAATTTTGAAAGAATTTCTTTTGGCTACCTATTTGTTTCCAGGGTGCAGATGGGCCACAATCTGTAAAACCCTAAATTGGAGAAGGACTGTAGCTCAATAGTAGAGCATCTGCTTCGCATGCAGAAGGTCCCACGTTCAAGATGTCTCCGCCTGAGACTTTGGAGAGCCACTGCCAGTCAGAATAGACTTTACTGACCTTGATGGACCAGTGGTCTGATTCAGTATAAGACTGTTTCATGTGTTCGTGTGTCTGGGAATAGGATATCAAAAGGACTGCTATCCAACAATTAAGATCTTCCAGACAGGTCTTTCTTTGTGTACCCTCACCTAAAAAGACTTGGAAAGCCAAATGACTTGATTGTATTGTCTTACTTTTGGGGACAGGGAGATCAGGACTGAATTCAGAGTGGGATGGGCTCCCAAGGGGAGAGTTTAAATTCTCAGAACATGAGAAGGAAGCTTTCTACTCTTCGTTCATCTTCTTGGATGGGCAGAAGTCATGAAGGACTCAGTCTTTACCTAGGAATTCTATCTTGTTCATGTGTCAAGGAATAATGGGAGAGGTCCCAACTGTGAACTAGGGTAGTGATGGACCTTTAGAAGCTGCAGCATTCACTGTTTCTTTCTATCCTTGCTCTGCATGATGCTTGAACAGACCATGTCTACACTTTTTGTTTATTATACTTCCTTATATTTTGAATGCTCAAAGTGAGATCTCAGTAAACACCCCATCCCTGTTTAGTCTCCCATTTGGAAGATGAGTAAAGGGAAGGGGCTGCAGGTGAGCTCTCCGTCCTTAAGGCATGAAAGTACAGAAGTGTGATAGATTGTCCCATGTTAGCTAGTATGAGCAAAGTGGGAGATGGAGCAGTGAGGCAGAGCCTTCAAACGGCATTGCAGAAACAGAAAGCTAGATGTACAGCTAGATGTCTAGCAGGATATACTTTTCTGTTGTTGGCAGTGGTTACCATTTGGACAGATGCTGATACATTCCAGGAGTAAAGGAAAGGGATGGCCTTTCAAGGGTAAAAAACAGGATGGCCATGGGGACTTTCTGAGCTCCTGAGATTAAGAGGGAATGGGGCCGGTTAGACTGTTACCTCACAGTAAGTTTGTGGACTCATATATGGGAGAACCGGGTTTGATTCTCTACTCCTCCACATGCACCTGCTGATGTGACCTTGAGTCAGTCACAAGTTCTTGCAGAGCTGTTCCTCTCAAGACCAGTTCTCTCAGAGCTCTCTCAGCCACACCTACTTCACCTCTGTTGTGGGAAGGAGAAGGGAAAGGAGATTGTAAGCCACTTTGAGACTCTGAGTGAAGGGTGGGATATAAATCCCTCCCCGTCCCTCTTCTCCTCCTCTTCTTCCTCCTCCTTCTCCTCCTGTCTTTTAATGTGGTGTGTGTTTACCCTGTTTGAGAATGGAGGATATGATATTTTTAAACAAATACAAATAAAATTGCTTTGGGCCACAGATTTGAGTATATTTTGTGCGTATGTACCGTGATTCTAATGAATCTCCCTTCAGATGATACCATATCAAAATAATAAAAGGAAAGTCTTCCAGCTGTGCAACAACATGCTTATCTTCATGGAATGTCCAACTGAAGTCAAATGTCGTCAAAAATAGCTAGTTGATAATATTTGATCAGTTTATTGACAGGTGTCCCAACACCGCAGGAGAGTGGTAAATATTAGACTTCAGAAGAAGAAGATGAAGAAGAAGATATTGGATTTATATCCCGCCCTCCACTCCGAAGAGTCTCAGAGCGGCTCACAATCTCCTTTACCTTCTTCCCCCACAACAGTCACCCTGTGAGGTAGATGAAGATACTGGATTTATATCCCGCCCTCCACTCCGAAGAGTCTCAGAGCAGCTCACAATCTCCTTTACCTTCCTCCCCCACAACAGTCACCCTGTGAGGTGGGTGGGGCTGGAGAGGGCTCTCCCAGCAGCTGCCCTTTCAAGAACAACCTCTGCCAGAGCTATGGCTGACCCAAGGCCATGCTAGCAGGTGCAAGTGGAGGAGTGGGGAATCAAACCCGGTTCTCCCAGATAAGAGTCCGCACACTTAACCACTACACCAATCCGGCTCTCCTTGAAGTCATTTTTAAACGCAGACTTTAGACGCAGAAAAGATTGCTGGTACTTTTGGGCATGTCACTTACATATTTCTTTCCTGTATTTCTCTTTCTCTTTTCCTTGGGTAGGAGGGTGGACAGATGTTTGCCATGTGTCAGCCAAAAGTACCACTCAACCCTCTTTTCCGTGAGGCAAACTCACAACTGGACACAGCCTACCTTGGTGCAAGGGAGAGTCATCCAGACAAGAACCTCAACTTCATGGGTGAGGAGGCCTATGACAACAATGAGAACTGGAGCCAAACTACACCAGGGATTCCAGTGCTGGGGGAACCAGAGATGCTTGAGGGTAATGCTGTTCAGGTACCAGATAATCAAACATTACTTCTACATAGGCAGAATACAAAGAGTAGGAATGTCCCCCAGGGCCTGAACTCTGACGGTGTGTCCCTTGCCTTTGAGGAGGAGGAAGATGTCCGCAGACCCCCGGAGGGAGCTGAGGTCAGTGGCTTAGAGCAGGAGAAACGTACAGCTGAGGAAAGGATTAAGCTGAATGGGAAGGTGGCCAGCTCCCCTTTAGAGGACAATGGTTATGCCAGCAGTTCCCTCAGCATTGATAGCCCTGACAGTGGGGGCGCCAGTGCCTGGGACGCGCCTGTTGTTGCTGTTGAAGACCGGAGAGATCATTCGGAGTCAAAGCTGCCTGATGCTGATCCTGGAAGGACCTCCCCAATTTCAGAGACCTTGTTCCCAGCACTTGCTGAGGCCTTCCGGAACCTTCAGGACAAGAAGAAATTCAAGGAGCGGGAGAAAGAGAAGCACCATGTCCACTTGGTCATGTACCGCCGCTTGGCATTGCTCCGCTGGATCCGCAGCCTCCAGCAGAAGGTGGTTGACCAGCAAAACCGGCTGCAGGAGAGCTTTGACACTATCCTGGACAACCGTAAAGAGCTCATTCGATGTGTTCAGCAAGGCGTGGCGTGTGCCAAGAACCCAGCACAGCCTGAGTTGTGAATGATGCTCTCCGTCTTTTTTTGTGAGCTTCACAGTGCTGCTTAGCCTGGTTTCCCAAGTGGGGAGGTGCTTACAGATTTTCAAATCTGCCTGCACCCTGTAGGGGAGGGTTATTTTTAGTGTTCAATGTTCCTTCCTATGCTATGCAAGAGCTTCACCAGATGATTATGCATGGGCACCCCTAAGGCTTGCAAAATGGCCCATAATTATTTATGAATAGATGTGACTTATATGCTTATTTCCCTCATCACTGTGGTGCATGGCTTCTGCTAGTGAATGCAAATGATAATGGGGAAAAATGGAAAATATAATCCTAAGGATATGATCTCACACATTGTGGGGAAGGACCTGGAAAGATGTCGGCTGCTTTGTGCATATGCTTAAGAAGTTGGGAAGGGGGCACAGAGCCTGTTGGATTAGCTAGCTGGAAGAAGGACCCACAGGTGCAGACTTCTTCATATCCCGGACATCAGGTAACCCAGAGACCAAATCCCGTGCCATGGCTTGTTGTGTAGTTCCTAGATCTGATGCACATCTTCAGGATGGGCAACTTATTGTTGAGGGAAGCCAGTTAGCTACCCCTCTGTGCTTCCAGATTGCTTCTCTGCTATCTACTTGATTCCCCCCTCCCACCCTGGCCTCCTGGTGAGTTCCCTCTCTCACCCTTTCATGCCCTTTGTCTCTCAAATGACCAGTGTCTTGTTGCCAAATCTCTATTTTTCATCTCCTCGGTTTCCAGCTATCTGCAGCTAATTCAGACGTGAGGGCCTAATTCTGGCAAAACTGGGCACTGGACATGAAAGAAAGTCTGGTGGGTTTTAGAATAGTTAGTATGTGGTTAGTTCTCAGAATTATTTTTCTGCTTTTTTTCAACTAGCATTGGGTTGTTGTTTTCCCCAACCTGGGCTGATTCAGCATATTGCCGAACAGTAGTTTGGGGAATGCATCACCTTGGGTCTAAAATCTGAGTCAACATGCCAGAAGTTGTGAAATAGTCAGACTCAGTTGCCCATCACACGTTGAACTATTTCACAGTATAATTTTTTTATTTTAAAAATCTTCCAAAATGACTCTGTCTTCCAAGGTTGTAACTTCTCAATTGTGCTCCCCCCCCCCCCCAAAAAAAAATTACAATTGGCAGTATCTTTCGCTGCTAACAGACGGGCATTTAGGGCATCCCAAATAGGGCCAACCCAAAAAGAACCACCCTGAAGCTTCCACATGCTCTCCGGCGAGGCATCCCCATCCTGTCTGCAAGGCGACTTGGCGCATTCAGACAGAAAGGCGCCTCAGAAGCCGGACTGCTCTTTTTCTCCCCTGAAGAGTCAAGTGCTTGTACGCTCATGTGCTCAAGCACTCTGGTTAGGTTTTACCCCCCCCCCCCCACCACCAAAAAAAAAAAAAAGCCAGAAATGGCTTGGGGCAGCTTGGTGGTTTCACCTTTCCGCTTCCAGACGCCAAAGAGGCGACTGGTGTGCAGCTCAAATATTTGCTGCTACTTCGAAAGTGGTAGCTTTTTAAGCCACTTTGAGGCCATCGGACAACGGGGTGAGTACGGGATGGAAAGGGAGGCAGATGCTTGTGTGTGGAAGGATTTTTTGGATTGATTTCTGAGTCAGCCCAAAGTGCCGGTCTGTAATCACCCTTTTTGCAAAAAGCTTTATTTCTGTGAAAGTAAAAATGATCTGCCCTCAGGGTCAACCTGCATATTATACAGTCGTATGTATGGACATATGAAGCTGCCTTATACTGAATCAGACCCTCGGTCCATCAAAGTCAGTATTGTCTTCTCAGACTGGCAGTGGCTCTCCAGGGTCTCAAGCTGAGGTTTTTCACACCTATTTGCCTGGACCCTTTTTTGGATATGCCAGGGATTGAACCTGGGACCTTCTGCTTACCAAGCAGATGCTCTACCACTGAGCCACCGTCCCTCCCCAAATGTAATTTTTTCCTGATTTTTTTTAAAAAGCGAGAATCAGCTTTGGGAGTTGAAGCAGTGGAATGGCAGGAAACAAAGGGTGATTGCTCCATCCTTTCCCTTCTTGACTTTTTCCTGCTAAAAATCTATCCTCCCTCAGTTGCTGTCTGGGGGAAAATGATTCTGGTATCTCATCTTTGTGATCTTCAGTCCCTAACCCACTGTCTTAAAACACTATTGCCCTGTTTTAACAAGTCTTAGTCCTATTTCCACTGTCTCATCCACTTACTAGAACTAACACCAAATACATACCCTGTTAAGAAAAGGACAGCAACACGTGCAAACCTACATGAATACATATCAAATGTATGCAAAAACCTTGTTCTAGTTTAAAAAGGGTTTTTTTTCCCCCTGATTGTGAGATATAGGATTTCTTTTTTGCTTTTAAAAGTTTTTCACCTATCGTGTTTCCTGTACTGGAAACAGGGGCTAGTGCAATCTGAAAGAAGTCTGGGAATTTAGAGCCATTGTGAATGTTTTTCTAAGCAAGTTATGCCAAATCATATTACTTTTACCTTTTGCTTTGCATGCAAAGGAAATCATTTGAGTTTTGGTTCCAAAAGAACTCTCGGGCATCAGTGCAATTCAGTTGTTTGCCATGTTTTGTGAGGTTATGCACGACTGCAAAGCATGCAGTCTTGGGCCTGCAGCCATGTGCATTGAACGGCGGTAGGTGGCTTGGCGTCTGCTCAACTTGTGAGGGCTGCAGCTGGTGGGTGCTTGTGCCTCATCCTTTTAATTGCTGAAGCAGCAGGTTCTTGCTCACCCTGGGCTTGCACGTGTTGGAAGACAGCAGATTGGATGAGAACAGATTGGACGTGTCTAACCTGCCCTAGAAGAACGGGCAAGATGGCTTGTTTCTCAGACCGAAATCTCTTGCAGTGTGCGAAGATCAAGGATACCAGAAGTCCCATCTGGTAGAAAAGACTTTGGCACATCTGAAGAGCAAGATCTGTCCTTGCCTGTCTTTCCAATGGGTTTTTGTCCTGGAGATTTTTGAGTGCTACTGCCACCATATTTGACATATAAAGAATGTGACTGCTTTTGATAGGATAAATCAAATAGACCTGAAGAAGGGCTGAAAAATGTGAGTCAGATTTTATTAATTATGCTTGGACTCTGGTCAAATGTTGTTGAGTATATCACAGGGTCAAGATTATCCCTGTGCAAGGGATGCATTCACCTTTCCCCTTGCTTTGGATAGCAACGGCAGGAATGGATGTCAACTGAGGCTTGTGAAATTCCAGGGGATATGGGGATGGAGCCTGGGGAGGGTGGGTTTGGGGAAGGGAAGGGAGCTCAGTGGGGTATGATACTACATAGTGCACCCTCTAATGCAGCCATTTTCTCCTGCTGAACTGATCTTTGTAGTCTGGAGATCAACTGTAATTCTGGGAGATATCCAGGCTGAACCTGGGAGTGGCAACTCTACCCCTGTGACTCATCTCTGATGGAATTAACATCACCCCCCTCCCCTCCACACACACCCCATTCACAGGTAGGCACCTTTACTCAGGAATCATGTCTTCTCCCAATTAGGGTTGCCAGCTGCAGCTCGGGAAGTTCCCAGAGATGTGGGGCTGGTGCTTGGGGAGGGAAGGGAGTAAAGAGCTGAAGTTTGATTTCCTGTGGTGAGTGACACCTGTAGTCAGAATTCAGTTTTAATTCTGGAAAAACTCCAGCCCGCCCCCCCTTCCCGGAGAATAGTAGCCCTACTGCAAATCAAGCCATGTGGTCTGGTTTCCAAGCAGGAAGACAGGATTTGAGAGGGGATGTTAGCTGGTATCAGAGTAACATTTGATCAATCAGACCTGGCAGTGATATTTTTAATCTTCTTCTCTAGAGTGACAGGTGCAGTCTGATACCACATAGCCATGTGCCCTGTGAAGCATCCTACCCATGACACAGAAAGACTGGGTGGGCTGTGTGTGCAAGACAGAGGAATGGATCGTGTGTGTGTTGCCCTGAGCTCCTTGTTCAGGAAGGATGGGTTAAACATGTGAGACGTTGGTTAGTATTTATGGATTAACCCTTCAGATGCTTGACTATTATATAACAACATTTGACCAGTGTTAACACTTGTCAATTGACAGAAAGGGTTCTATTGTGGGGGGACATTGCATTTGATCAAATACCAAGCTTATCATCAAGGCTGGTGCATGGGAGTAGGTGGGGTAGGTGGCTTCCTAGGGTGCTACTCCACCTGGGGGGCACCACGTGGTGCCCCCTTACACCCCTTGCCCATACAAAGCGCTCCTCCAAGCCTGCCTTGAAAGCAGGATTGGAGGAGCGCTGCAGAGTACACTATGCTCTTCAGAGGCTTCCTTGGGTTGAAAGCGGCCAGGCCCCACTAAAACTGCTAAAACAGTGCACTCTTCGGTGACTTCCGGTGACGTCATCGTGCTGCGTGCGCACAAAGGAAGCTTGTGGGGGGGAGAGCGCGGCGCAGGAGTCTGCCTCGAGTGGCAGAACCCCTAGCGCCTGCGCTGCTTATCATGACGCTGTTCTCCAGCATGAACATTAATGGGATCTCTTGTTTGTGTGAAGCGCCACACAGACACTGGGGCTGTACTGAGCATGTGTCTGCAGTTTGTATCATTTCCATGCACATGTGCTTCATGTTACTGACCTCAAGTTGGTTTAAATGGCATAAAAGTCTTATTCGCTGCAAGCATACTTTTTAAAGGGGGGAAATGAACTATTTTAAACATATATTTTAATAATTTACTACACCATCTTAAGCAGGGTTATATCCTTCTAAGCCCATTTAACGGATTTTCAAAGGGTGTAATTCTGCTTAGGAAAGCAGTGTCAGTGGCAAATCAGGAAACAAATATCCTTCCTGAATAGGGTTTGAGTGGGGGGAAATAGTCTGTCTTAAACTGAAGATGAAGAGAATGTAGATGATGCAGCCAACATCAAGGCAAAGAGGGACTTTGTTGAGAATTAGGGTTTGTAGAATCTTTCGGGCTCAAGTGCTGTGTTCTGCTGGAGAAAGTTTTTCTTCCAGACGTTTCGTTCTCGGCTACGGAGAACATCCTCAGTGGCGTTGCAGCCGGAGCAGGCGCTCTGACCTTCTTGGCTGCTGTGCATTGAGTGAGGACTGCAACGCCACTGAGGATGTTCTCTATAGCCGAGAACAAAACGTCTGGAAGAAAAACTTTCTCCAGTAGAACACGGCACTTGAGCCCGAAAGATTCTACAAACCCTAATGATGTTACCAGCCGTGAAAACCTGAAATCTTTGTTGAAAATGTTACGTTGACTGTATGTATTTTTTTACAGAATGGATTTATTGCATATCACATAGCCTATTTATATCAGGGAATGGGAAAATGCTGTAGATTAGAGCCCCGCTGATCAAATGGGAGAATGTATCATGTGAACTTTAGGGCTGCTGCCCTGGGTTGGGACACACACACACACACACACACACTGTCTCATGATATATCTCCCACTTGAATGTACTCCCGGCACTCCAAGGTCTGTATGTTCCATAGTTATTTTTGTTGAGATATCTGCACTCCTATTTTCTTCCCAATAGGACCTGAAGCGGCTTATAACACTGTTCTCACCTCCATTTTTTGCCTCACAACAACCCTGTGAAGTAGGTGAGACCGAAAGGGAGTGACTGGCTCAAAGTCACCCAGAAAACTTCCACAGTAGAGTGGGAATTCAAACCTAGTCCTCTTGGTTTGTAGTTCAGCAGTGTAACCACAAGATCACATGGAATCTTTTAAAAAATAAAGTGATACTTCATATGCGTGTGTGAAGGCTGCTAACCTTGGAGCAAACTGAGCAAAGCAGGGCTCATGTAGCTCAGCTTAGTCCTGCCTACCAGTGACCTTCCAAGGCAGCATCTCACTTCCTGTTCCGTTAAAAGGCCAGTCTGCCTTCTTGTTGGAGATGCACATTTAGCATTGTTGAACAAAAGCATGTACGGGTGCTAGTTAGAAACCCATGTGAACAGCAGGCAAAGGGCAAGGTAGATGTGTGTGTGTGTGGGGGGGGGGGGTTCATGTGCAAAGTCTGAGGCTTTTAACAGGGCCTCAGAAACCTCTTGAAACGACGGTTCCGAAGATTCCATGGGGGATGTCAAGAGGGATATAAAATTGCTGTATCTTTGTAGTGTAGATAAACAGATGTGTACTATGTGACAGGAGTTTTTGCACAATAAGTATGCACGTGTGTTACTTATTCATTGTGTATTCACACTCTACAATGGCCTGCCCTCAAAGGCCGTGCTTCGATTGTGGGATATTGCATCGTCTAAATACTGAAACTGGGAAATACAAGCATTCTGATTGCTTGCTGTTGTGGCATTTTCCCAGAATGTCAGGAGTGGAAACTGTTTGTCTCCTGGATTGATATTAGTGAAAATGCCTGCCTCCTGGGCCCAATTTTGCAAATGCCTTTGTTAAATCTTTGGTGGCTGGCTCTGTTGCCTATCGCAGTGCAATCCCAGCCCTACTCATCCACTTGCCAGAGCAACAGGGTATTTGAGAAGCAGGGTCCTCCCCAGCTTCCTCTCTAATGAGGTAAGATCCTACTTTTCTAAATAAAGTTATTTAGTGACTGTACTTTTCTAAATAAAGATACTACAAAAATGGGTTATTTCCCCCCTTTCTTGCTGAGATCTCAAACTCAACTGCCAAATTTGACTTTTTATCCTGGTTATTATCCAATTGCCATTAGGATTGCAAGCTTTGGGTTGGGAAATCCCTCGGGATCCAGGGTTGGAGGCTGAAGAAAGTGGGGCTTGGGGAGAGGAGAGACCTCAATGTGGCTGTAATGCCTCAGAACCCACCCTCTGATGCAGCCATTTTCTCCAGGGAAACTGATCTCCAGACTACAGAGCTTTCCAGATCCCCTAAGGATTGGCAACCCTGATTGCCATACATCTCCCACCCACCCAGAAGGTGGGGTGCATTCCATAGGTAGTTTCTAGCCACTTTTAAACAAGCTATGGGTGGTACAAAAGCTGAAACTGGTGGCTATAAGTATACTTTTTAAATAAAAATGCAAAGACATCTCCCCCATCCTTGCCCTTCCCTTCTGTCTTTTTGTTATATTACTTTTTATCATTTACCATCCTTTTCGAAAATTCTTTGGTTTGCACACACTATCATCCAGGCAGACTTGAATTGTTTTTAAAAAGAACCCTCTAGCATAGAGCAACAGCCTAGATTCTACAGGGATGGTTGCGCATGTGTGGTGTGTATCTGCACTATACAAAAAAAGATCCACTAAAGGCAGGCATTATAAGAGAAACCTTTGTACTGCAGGCAGGAATTTGCACATGGACAGAAAATCATCATTGAGAAATGTCACAGTGTCCCTGAAATGGTTAACACCTTGCTACCCTGAAATGTGTCAATGTACTCAATGTTATTGGCTTTGGGGTCTGTTATTGCTGTAATTCATCCGCAAAATATAATAAAGCTTCTATTATATGTATGGATAAAGACTGAAGAAATCAATGTGTCTTTTTCTTGAGTTATCTATATATTTTTTTCATAAGTCAAAACTGTATTGAAAGTTTGCATGATACATCTACAGACAGAGTTATCTACATTTTTCTGAAACCTGTTAAGAACTTCCCAGGTCTGACCTGAACATGGGAGGAAAACTCCTTGTAGGGTTGCCAGCATCCAGGTGGGGCTATGATAGAAGAAATATCAAGGTGAAACTATTAATACTTACTATTCTAACAAATCATTTATTACAAGAAAATTATAATAGCCTAATGTGAAAAACTCTATATGTTTAAAGGACTAGTAACTATTACAACGCATTCATAGGAGCGAGCCTACAACAAGGACCGAACTGACATTCCAAAGCCTCTGCTTCTAAACAGTCTGCAATAGAATGCAGAAGAGTGCACACAGGCACTTTACAGTCTGTGATGAATTAATTCTTTCACCAAGACTGCACACAGGCACTTCTTATGAGTTCCACGTGAAATGGCACAAAATCCTCACATCAAATGGATTACTCAACAGCCATGCAAACTCAGTCCTCTAATATTTCAGTGATGTGTAAGGATAAATAATAAGTTCATCCACACAGAGCTAATCCATGTTAGCTGGTACCAAACATTTCATTGCCTTTATCAAGACTGATAGCTTTTAAGTGGAACCCAAAAATCCTGTCATTTCCTCACAGGGCTCTAGCTCATGCTTGTCAGATGAGGCTTGTGCATGTGTGAATCTGCTTTTGGAGGTGTAATCAGGAGAAGCGAGTGATGGAACAGGTTCCCGAAGGAAGTTGTGGCACTCACTGATTAAATTCTTCAGGTACCCAGAACAATGTGTTAAAAATCATAATGGGTAGTTTGCCCCTTAGATTTTCAGACACCAACAGGCTGATTCAGCACAGGCCGGTGGAGCTCCGAGGAAGGCAGATTTTCTTGCACTATTTTCCAATCCCAAATGGTTCTGGAGAGCTGCTGTTTGTCACATGAGGAAGCTTGTGTGTCCTGATGGGTTGGCAGCCCAGGTCAAATTCTGGGCAAGTAGAAATTTTCACAGGTGAGCACTTTTACTCCTGCCCATGTTTTGTTTAAAATCAGAGCCTGAAACTCTACCCTTGGAATTTTGTGGTGCAAATTCAAACTTATTCCAAATATAGACTGTGTTTTTGGCTTCAGTAACTCTGAATTCCAACAGAGAAGAGGAGGAGGAAAAGAAGGAAAAGTCAAGTTCAGAAGAATTTAATCTCTGCAAAGCCTTAGGCAGAGTCAACTTTCAGTCACAGCTCAAGTGGCTTTAGCCTCCTCTAGGAAGCACATGGAGGCTGGCATCCCAAACTTTGGGTGGGGTTTCCAACTCCAGGTTGGGAAATTCCAGGATATTTGCAGGTGGACACTGAGGAGTTTGGGGATGGAGGAGCATCAGTGTAGTGCCTCAAAGTCCACCTCCCAATGCAGCCATTTTTTCCAGAAAACTGATCTCTGTCATCTGGAGATCAGTTGTAATGCTGGGAGATCTTCAAGCCTAATTGGAGGGTAAGCCTAATTTTTTTCTGGAAACTCTCAAATGTACACCTGCTGACAGGTGACCTGGAGAGAGATCTAGGTACAGTGTAGTGTGGAGTTGAACCCTTATCTGGATTACTTCTGTCATATTTACAAGGCTAGTTAGAAATCATGTATTACTGCTTAAAGCTCTTGATCTGAGAGCCTCTCAGACTAAGCAATCTGGGCCTAGAATTCACAGAAGGCTGGGATTCCTTTGTTTGCCTTGGTCAAATACTCAACACAGATACTAATTTCCAAGCCAAATATTGTGAAAACCCAGGTTATTTTCTCAAGCAGCCAAAGAATAACTCGGCAACTATATCAAAGCGGTGGAAGTGCCTCTGTAAGCAGCCAGCTTCCTTTCTCGATTAAGACTGAAATCCTGTCTGTTCCTGTCTAGAATGTTGTTTATGGCCTCCTGAACTTCAGTGAAGAAAAGATTATTCTTCCCTTAACCCTCTCTTCCTACCTCTTCCAAATGACCGAATAAGATACCCCTCAGATGGAGTTACTGCCAGCTCTGAGTTGGGAAATACCTAGGGATTTGGGGAGTGGAGGGTGGGGTTTGGGGAGAGAAGGGAAGAGACTTTAAGGAATAATGCCATAAAGTCCACTTCCAAAGCAGCTATTTTCTCCAGGGGAACTGGAATCTGCAGTCTGGTGATGAACTTTAATTCCAGGGGATCTTCAGGTGCCACTTGGAGGTTGACAACCCTACCCTCAGAAGATAAAATGGTGATACAAAAACCCCACTTTGAAAAACAAATTCCCTTGCTCATGGAAGATATTACTGGTGCATTTCTTAAGTACCCACTTAACATGTCATTGTTATTTATTTATTTACTACCATTGGCTAATACAATTTTGCTTTCACTTGGCTTAGAAAAGGGGAAATACGCCTAAGGCCGGATGTTACTGTATGGGTGGGAAAGAATCACAGAGACCCAAATGGAACAACTGCTTAAGGGAAATGGATTCTGACAGTTGTATACCAGTTTAACTGATATGGTAGTCTGGTGATGCTACTTCACCATCTTTCTCCCCCTGTGCAGAACTGCGGTTCCCAAGGGTTCTCAAAGGAGAGAAGATGACAATGATATCTGTAGCGTGTATATATGTCCTGTGAAATTAGACTTGCTAACCTACAGGTGGAGCCTGGAGTACTCCACTATAAGGCTCAGTTCCCATGGAGAAAGTGGCAACCTTGGGTGATGGACGCAAGAAGCTGAGCTGTAGCTGATGAAAAATTGCTGCTGGAGATGCTCTGCGTCCCTCTTTTTGAAAATTGTGTAAAGAATCTATATAATTGAATCAATATTAGTCCCAGGTCTGATGAAGACTGGAAAGAGACAAGTACTTAACCGATTGGCTTGTCACCACACTACTTTGGGACTTGAATATACATGTTTTGGACATTTGGACTGGTTTCTATATACTTCTTAGTAAATTGGTCACTAGCTTGCATTTTTTGTTGTGTTATCCATTATAGTGACCTCTCTCGGATTGTATTCTCTTCAGCCTCCAGGTGGTGCCTGAAGATTTTCTTGGATTACAACTGATCTCCAGGTAGAGTTGCTAGGTTCCTCCTGGCCACTGGCAGGGAATATGGGGCTAGGGCTGCTGGATCTTGGTTGGGAAACTCCTGGAGATTTGGGGGTGGAGCCCAGGGAGGACAGGAACCTACCTGGAATAGAGTACCCTCCAGAGCATTTATTTTCTCCAGGCAAATTTATCTCTATAGTCGAGATGGCCTGTAATTCCTGGGGATCCTCAGGTCCCACCTGAAGACTGGCATCCCTATCTCCAGGTGCTAGAGATTAGTTTCCCAGGAGAAAATGGCTGCTTAGGAAGGTAGACTGTGTGCCATTACGCCCTGTTGAAGACCCTCCCCTCCCCAATCCCCACCCTCCAGACACTTCCCAACTGATAGTTGGCAGCCCTGCTCTGCCACCTTTAATGTGCATTTCTCAAGGGACTGTTGTCAAAGGGACAGATCATGCTACACAATGGGTGCAATCACACAAGCAGTTTGGCCTGACATAACTGCCCCTCCCCTCTGGATCAAATGGGTGTGATCAAATGCGCACATCTGGCTCCCATGCTCCCCCTCATCCCTTCCTTGCACTAAAACAACTCCCACGTGGACTAAATAGCCTCTGTTAAATTCCAGTGGCTATCTTGGCAAAATGCTTCCATGGTGGGGATCACTCCACTTCTGGCACATCCTCCCTCCCCTCAACCCCTCTGGTGTGCATTTCAGCACCCTCAGAGAATGTGGCCCAGGTCTGTGTGCGCACTCATCTGCTGCTCACGCATGGTGGACATTTTAAAAAAAGAACTAACCCAGCCACGGGTCTATGGCTGCAGTGTGTTAGTGAGGTGAATGACCAACCATGGGCCCATGGTGCTATGATGCCAGCTTAGGGGGGCACTGTCTAATCAGCATAAACTGCACCAAACTCAATTTATAGTTGAGATACTGCCGTGGCAACCCGCCTGGCTAACCGCAGCCAAATAGTTGGCTCCCTACAATGTGAAGAATCTTCTTTGTTAGAGATGCATTGGATTGAATGTCCTGCTCTGGCATGCCTGCTGTGTCATAAAACAGCTGACGAAGAGGCTGCCATTGAAGAGAGAGCTGTTTTGGGTGAGATGTTGTGATTGGAATAATTATGTCAGCTGAATGTCTGCCTCACAGCCACTAGCAGCCTGGGATCCTTCACAGGTATCAATCAATCAATCAATCAATCAATCAATCAATCAATATATTTATTACGATTGATTCACAGGTATCAAGGTAGCAATTCCACCTTAAGAGGGTAAAGTGAACCCCCTGGAGGCTGCCTAGATGTCTCTAGAAGATGTGCAAGATACAGATGTAGAAAAAGTTGAACGGAAAGTATACCTTCTCTGCACAAGGCGACAAAGGGATAAATTATGAAGCTAGCTTAAGGAGAAAGTCAGGTCCATGCAAAGCATTTGAGCTACCCTTGAATTCGTCTTTGTTTTGTCTGAGCTTTGAGATGGCCTACCCCATATGGCTAAAGCAAGGAATAAATGAATAGAGCCAGGCCCCAAACAGGCACTAAGGGCCTAGAGCAGTGGCCTGACCAGAGAGCCGCTTCGCTTGAATTTCTAACACACGATTTGCAACTCAAATCAGCCAGAATGTCAGCCTTCCTCTTGTCTTCTTTGCTGCCACAAAATGGCTTGAAGGGGTTTTGTGGTGGGGCTATATTTAGCTTTCCGAAACAGAAGTCACTGCTGCAGAGCTAAAGACAGGAATACGGTCAGGATCTAAAGGGCTGTCTATGGTTTTGCTTGGGTGCAGCCTGCAAGGGTTGTCATAGGTCCTGTGTAGCTAGGGTTGCCAGGCTGTGCTGGGCAACTGGTGGGAGTTGGGTTGCCAGTGTTCCCCTGTCGACCAGCGAGGAATGGGAGGGTAGGGTTGCCAGATACAGGTTGGGAAACTCATTAAGATATAAGGCTGGATCCTGGAGAGGACAGAGATCTTAGTGGAATGCAATGCCATAGAGTCCAAACTCTAAAGCATCAATTTTCTCTAGGAGAAGTGATCTCTGTAGACTGGGGATGAGCTGTTTTTTAAGGTTTTTTTTAGTTTATTTATGATTTATATCCCGCCCTTCCCACCAAGTGGCTCAGGGCGGCTCACAACATAAAATCCAACACAAAAATTACCGTATTTTTCGCACCATAAGACGCACTTCCCCCCCCCCCCAAAAAAGTGGGGGGAAAGTGTGTGCGTCTTATGGAGCGAAGGTACCGGTACCTACCTTCCTGGGGGGGGGGGCGCGATCCGCTGCCTCCGCCTCTGATCCCGGCGCTTCCCCTGCGCCTGCCTGCCTGGCTCCAGCTCTGACGCTTACAGCAAGCGCCAGGATCGCTCCCTCTGCCCTCCGATCCCTGCGCTTGCTGTAAGCATCAGAGCTGAAGCCAGGCAAAAAGGCACGGAGGAAGCATGCTGCCCCCTCCACAGCCGGCGCTTGCAAAGCACTGGGTTTACGGAGGGGGCGGGTGCTTCCTCCATGCCTGCCTGCCTGGCTTCAGCTCTGATGCTTACAGCAAGCGCCGGGATCGGAGGGCAGAGGGAGCGATCCTGGCGCTTGCTGTAAGCGTCAGAGCTGGAGCCAGGCAGGCAGGCACGGAGGAAGCGCCGGGATCGGAGGCAGCGGATCGCCCCCCAGGAGGAAGGTGCGTCCTAGTGTCCGGAGTGCCTTATGGTCGAAAAATACGGTAAGTTTCAGCATTTAGCACAGTTAAAACATTAAAACATTAGGAATAACAGAAGTCTAATAGTTTCTGTGCCGGTTAGTTATAAGCCAGCCGGAAGAGGGTTGTCTTACAGGTAGAGTGGCCAGACCGTCCCCGGTCTCCCGGGACTTTCCCGGTTCTGGCCCCCAATTCCCGGCTCCCGGGCTGGCTATACCGAGACCATTAGAAGTCCGGTATAGCCAGCGGGGAGCCGGCGGGTCCGCGGCGCAGCGGGCGGGGAAGGCGGTGAGTGAGGGAGCCAGCGTCCCTGCGCGTGCGCAGACCGCCGTGCGCTACGCGCAGGGACGCTGGCTCCCTCACTCGCCGCTTCCCCGCCCGCGCGGGGCCTGGCGGCGGTGGCGGAGGCCGGGGAGGCCGCAGAGAGGCCGCCGCTGGTCCCTGGAGGGCCTCCAGAGGCCCGCGGAGGCCGCGGAGAGGCCCGCCGCTGGACCCTGGAGGGCCTCCAGAGGCCAGCGGAGGCCGCTGAGAGGCCGCCGCTGGTCCCTGGAGGGCCTCCAGAGGCCCCCAGAGGCCGCGGAGAGGCCGCCGCTGGTCCCTGGAGGGCCTCCAAAGGCCCGCGGAGGCCGCGGAGAGGCCGCCGCTGGTCCCTGGAGGGCCTCCAGAGGCCAGCGTAGGCCGCGGAGAGGCCGCCGCTGGTCCCTGGAGGGCCTCCAGAGGCCCGCGGAGAGGCCGCCGCTGGTCCCTGGAGGGCCTCCAGAGGCCCGCGGAGAGGCCGCCGCTGGTCCCTGGAGGACCTCCAGAGGCCCGCGGAGGCCGCGGAGAGGCCGCCGCTGGTCCCTGGAGGCCCTCCAGAGGCCCGCGGAGGCCGCGGAGAGGTCGCCGGTGGTCCCTGGAGGGCCTCCAGAGGCCAGCGGAGGCCGTGGAGAGGCCGCCGCTGGTCCCTGGAGGGCCTCCAGATGCCAGCGGAGGCCGCGGAGAGGCCACCACTGGTCCCTGGAGGGCCTCCAGAGGCCCGCTGAGGCCGCAGAAAGGCCGCCGCTGGTCCCTGGAGGGCCTCCAGAGGCCCGCGGATGCCTCGGAGAGGCCGCTGCTGGTCCCTGGAGGGCCTCCAGAGGCCAGCGGAGGCCGCGGAGAGGCCGGCGCTGGTCCCTGGAGGGCCTCCAGAGGCCCAGCGGAGGCCGTGGAGAGGCTGGCGCTGGTCCCTGGAGGCCCTCCAGAGACCAGCGCCGGCCTCTCCGCCGCCTCCCCGGCCTCCGCAGCTGCCCGCCAGCCCCGCCAGCAGCACCAGCCGCCCGGAGGAGAGGCCGCCACCCCGCCCTGGAACAAGGTAAGCAGGGGGGGGGGGGCGAAAGCCGGGGGGGCGGCTGGCGGGAGGGGGCAGCCGGCCGGCCTTCCTTCCTTCCTTCCCTCCCTCCCTCCTCCCTTCCTTCCTTTCTTCCCTCCTTCCCTCCTCCCCTCCTCCCTTCCCTCCCTCCCTCCTCCCTCCCTCCCTTCCTTCCTTCCTTCCTTCCTTCCTTCCTTCCTTCCTTCCTTCCTTCCTTCCTTCCTTCCTTCCTTCCCTCCCTCCCTCCTTCCCTCCCTCCCTCCCTCCCTCCCTCCTCCCTTCCTTCCTTCCTCCCTTCCTTCCTTCCCTCCCTCCTCCCTTCCTTCCTTTCTTCCTTCCCTCCTTCCCTCCCTCCCTCCTCCCTTCCTTCCTTCCTTCCCTCCCTCCCTCCCTCCTCCCTTCCTTCCTTCCCTCCCTTCCTTCCTTCCCTCCCTCCCTCCTCCCTTCCTTCCTTCCTTCCTTCCTTCCTTCCTTCCTTCCTTCCTTCCTTCCCTCCTTCCCTCCCTCCCTTCCTTCCTTCCCTCCTTCCTTCCCTCCCTCCTTCCTTCCTTCCCTCCTTCCCTCCCCTCCTCCCTTTCCTCCCTCCTCCCTCCCTCTTTCCTTTCTTCCTTCCCTTCCTTCCTTCCTTCCCTCCTTCCCTCCCTTCCTTCCCTCCTTCCTTCCTTCCTCCCTCCCTCCTCCTTCCTTCCTTCCCTCCCTACCCTCCTCCCTTCCCCCCTCCTTCTTCCCTCCCTCCTTCTTCCCTCCCTCCTTCCTGCTTTCTTCCTTCCTTCCCTCCCTCCCTCCTCCCTTTCTTCCTTCCTTCCCTCTTCCTTCCCTCCCTCCCTCCTTCCTTCCTTCCTTCACTCCTTCCCTCCCTCCCTCCCTCCTCCCTTCCTTCCCTCCCTCCTTCCTTCCTTTCTTCCTTCCTTCCTTCCCTCCCTCCCTCCCTCCCTTCCTTCCTTCCCTCCCTCCCTCCCTCCTTCCTCCCTCCCTCCCTCTGGCCACCCCTGGAGTAGACAATACTGACTTTCGTGGACCCAAGCACTGATTCAGTGTAAGGGAGCTTTGTGTTTGTGACTGGACTAGACAATACTGACTTTCGTGGACCAAGCACTGATTCAGTGTAAGGGAGCTTTGTGTTTGTGACTGGACTAGACAATACTGACTTTCGTGGACCCAAGCACTGATTCAGTGTAAGGGAGCTTTGTGTTTTTGACTGGACTAGACAATACTGACTTTCGTGGACCCAAGCACTGATTCAGTATAAGGGAGCTTTGTGTTTGTGACTGGACTAGACAATACTGACTTTCGTGGACCCAAGCACTGTTTCAGTGTAAGGAGCTTTGTGTTTGTGACTGGACTAGACAATACTGACTTTCGTGGACCCAAGCACTGATTCAGTGTAAGGAGCTTTTTGTTTGTGTCTTCTGGTGCAATTTTGTTCTCAGATCCCTGTATTTACTTCATCAGTATATGGGATAAGGCACTTTCTCAACTATGCTGCATAATGCAGCCTATTTATTTTGTCCTGTTTGCTCTGTTGGCTCTATCGGTCCCATTGTTGTGGGGCCCAGGGGGCCGGCGCAGCGGCCCGCTGAAGCAGCCTGTTGGTCACTTCCGGGTTCCTGTCCTGCATCTCGACCTGTGTTATTAGTGACAGGCTGCTTCGGCGTGCCGCTGCGCCGGCCCCCTGGGTCCCACAACGATGGGACCGATGCCACAGGGACGGGCTCGAAACACTCTATAACCCCTCAAAAGAACAGCAGTCTAGCTCGCTTCCCCGAGCCCTGCCGCCATAAGCCTCAAGGGGGCTCATTTTGCGGCATCTCCCGGCGGGAGGGTGGCACCCGCACGGGACACATATCAAATGAAAGAGGGGCGCAGGGCTATCAGAAACAGCCGGCGGGAGGGAGTCGGAGACCACCCCACTGGGGGATCCACACCCGAAAGTGATGAAGGTGGCGCAGATAGAGCCAACAGAGCAAACAGGACAAAATAAATAGGCTGCATTATGCAGCACAGTCTCACTGGAATCTCACTGGAATCTGACTGGCTTCTCAGCGTGGAACCCGTTCTCTCTAGTCTTTTCACTTTGAAAAAAGTAAAAAAAAAGAGTTTTATTTAACTTTATTTCCCCCTTTCCCTCTCTATAAATAATCTTGGTGTTTCCGGCGGTGATATTTGGGGGATTTTTGGGGACGTCACAGGAAGTGCTGTGAAGTCACTTCCTGTTTCCGGCAGTGGCATTTGGGGAATGATGTCATTTGGGGGAATGATGTCATTTGGGGGAAATGATGTCATTTGGGGGAAATGATGTCACAGGAAGTGATGTCACTTCCTGCTTCCGACAGGTGGCGCGGGGGGAATGATGTCACAGGAAGTGATGTCACTTCCTGTCTCCGGCAGGTGGCACGGGGAAATGATGTCACAGGAAGTGATGCCACTTCCTGTTTCCGGCGGTGGCATGACATCACTGGAAGTGATGTCACCGGAAGTGACATCACTTTCTGTTTCCGGCGGCGCACACCGCTCCATGCTGCGCACACACACATTCCTTCCCCCTCAAGGTGTCCCTGGCTGGCCTGCAGAAATTATGGCCACCCTACTTACAGGCCCTGCGGAACTGAGCAAGGTTCCGCAGGGCCCTCACCTCTTCCGGCAGCTGGTTCCACCAGGAAGGGGCCATAACAGAGAAGGCCCTGTCCCTGGTAGATTTAAGTGGGCTTCCTTTGGCCCGGGGATAACGAGAAGGTTTTGGGTTCCCCATCTCAGTACTCTCTGGAGAATATGTGGGGAGAGACGGTCCTTCAGGTAGGCAGGTCCTAGGCCACATAGGCTTTAAAGGTAATAACCAGCACCTTGTACCGGACTCGGTATATTATTCTCACCCTCTCCCGCCAGGCGTCCTCCGGTCACACCTCGCCTTGTCGGTGGTCTCAGTCTGTTCCCAGCTCCTTGTTCTTCTGTCCACAGTCTCCAAATGTCGGGGGGGGGGGCGTCGTCCCACTGGTAGCCCAGCCACCCTGGTACTTTGCCCACCTTTCCCACAGCTGCACCGGAGCGCCGCCGCGGAGCTCCTCCAGGCCTACACACCCTCGACCAGAAACGCCGTCGCTCGCTCCTTTGAGCGTTGTTCACGTTCTCGCCTGGTGCCGAACACCATCCACCCTCCGGCACTCAACCTGTAATTCTGGGATTCCCAGGTCCCACCGGGAGATTGGCATCCCTAGATGGGAGGTTGAGGGCAGGGCCATGAGGACCATGACACTGGCTGCCCCATTATAGAGTTTCTGTTAATTCCCAGAGTTACCCTATGTCATTTCTAGGGTTCCCCTGGAAAAGATATAGCAACAACACTTTCCTTCACCTTAGTCTGGAACCCAAAGCTCTTTGCAGAAGAAGGAGGAGGAGACAAATGGTGCCACACCATTAAAAAAATCCCCCACTATCGCTTGGGGTGGCAACAAACAATTAGAGCTGCCAGTGAAGCCTTTCACTATTGAAGGAGGCCTGACAGCTCTGTATGCAACATGTATGAGGGGCTGTGTGTGGTGTTGCCAACCTCTAAGTGGTGGCTGGAGAACTCCCAGAATTACAACTGATCTTTAGGCAATGGAGATCAGTTCATCTGGAGAAAATGGCAGCTTTGGAGGGTAGACTCTTTGCCATGGAATTATATTCCCCCCAGAGCTCCCCCCTCCCTAAATTCTGCTTCCCCCTGGCTCTGCCCCCAAATGATTCCGTAATTTTTCAAGTCAGGGTCTGATTCAAGGTCATACAAAATGGCAGCCCTAGTTGTAGGGCTTCCCTTCTGGAGGGAGGCTGCCATTTTGTATGACCTTGAATCAGAGGGTTGCTGACCTGCAGATGTGGCTTTGAGATCTCTTTGAGTTCCAATTGAACTCCCAGAGTTCCCCCCAGAGCTCCCCCCTCCCTAAATTCTGCTTCCCCCTGGCTCTGCCCCCAAATGATTCCGTAATTTTTCAAGTCAGGGTCTGATTCAAGGTCATACAAAATGGCAGCCCTAGTTGTAGGGCTTCCCTTCTGGAGGGAGGCTGCCATTTTGTATGACCTTGAATCAGAGGGTTGCTGACCTGCAGATGTGGCTTTGAGATCTCTTTGAGTTCCAATTGATCTTCAGGTTTCAGTTCTCTTGGAAGTTGCCAGGAGCCCTCTGGCAACTGCGGGGGGGGGGGGGGGAGTGAGGAGACTTACCAGCAGTGGGGGGAGGCCTAGTCTGATGTGGTAGCAGTGTCAGTAGTGACATGACAATGTCACTTCCAGTACACAACAGAAGTTATGTCATTATGATGCCACTGATGAGGGATGCTCTGATATTTGGGTAACAACTCTATAGTAGGAGTTGATTTTACCATAGAGTTTTTGACCAAATACCAGAGTGTCTTGCATTGCTGACAATGGTACATCCTGGAAGTGATGTTGCTGCTGTGTTGCCAGCAGCATTGCTGCCACACTAGGCTAGGCCCTCCCTCGCTGCTGGTAAGTCCCCCTACTGGCTTGCGGACTGGCAGCAGGGGGGAGCAGCTGAGGGCAGGTGATTGGCAGCCCTACCTGGCTCAGTTGACTGCTTTCAAGAGTGAGTTTGGTGTAGTGCCAGTTTGGTGTAGTGGTTAAGTGTGCGGACTCTTATCTGGGAGAACCAGGCTTGATTCTCCACTCCTCCATTTACAGCTGCTGGAATGGCCTTGGGTTAGCCATGTCTATTGCAGGAGTTGTCCTTGAAAGGGCAGCTGTTGTGAAAGCCCTCTCAGCCCCACCCACTTCACAGGGTGTCTGTTGTGGAGGGAGAAGATAAAGGAGATTGTAAGCCTCTCTGAGTCTCTGATTCAGCAGAGGAGCAGCTGAGGGTAGGTGATTGGCAGCCCTAACTGGATCAATATAGGAGATTGTAAGCCTCTCTGAGTCTCTGATTCAGAGAGAAGGGTGGGGTATAAATCTGCAGTCCTCTTCTTCTGAGCCCTATAGCATTATACCTACTGAAATCCTTCCCCTCCCCAAACCTAGCTGAACCCAAATTCCCAGGAATTTCACAATGCAAAGTTGACAACCCTTAATGCTGAAAACCTGTGGGAGTTTGAGAGGGGGCGGACATTAACCAAATCAGCTTTGCTGAATGCTGGGTGCAGACACAGAACTGATATCCCTGTGACATTCTAGGGATTTCCGAGATCTATATAATAAAGGCCATAGAGATTGGGGGGATTTGTAGGCTATTGCTCATCACAATGATCTCCACACAGAAATAATGTTACTTTGTCAAATGATGCTAACCCAAACATTTTCACCCCACTGCTTCAGAGCACACTAGTGGGGATATGCCCTCGGATAGAGGGCAAATGGCAGTCCTATTGGCTTATCATCTATATGGTTTACATTAACACATTAATAATTTACTAGCTTTTGCCTGTTGGCTTTTTCAAGAAGACACACATGCTTGCCTCTGCTTCTGTTCACACATACATTACAAAGAGGTGCACCGTTCCCCTGAAGTTCAACAGAGATTATCCCAGCATTTTCCTTTACTTCATTTAGCAAGCCGCTTTGGTGTTGAGGACCAGTTTAGTGCAGTGGTTAAGGGCACAGATCTACTCTGGAGAATTGGGCTTAATTCCCCACTGCTCCACATGCAGCCAACTGGGTGACCTTGAGTCAGCCACAGTTCTCTGAGAGCTCTCTCAGCCCCATCCAACTCACAGGGTGTCTGTTGTGGGGTGAGGAAGGAAAGGAGATTATAAGTCACTCTGAGACTGAGTGAAGGGTGGGTATAAATCCAAACCTTCTGCTTTCTATAAAGCAGAGCTGTCTTCCCAGAGAGGCATCCCAAGGAGCTGTGCTAAGGTCCCACTCTGTTCACATATCCTGAGCAAACATTTTAGAGAGGGAAGCATACACCTGTGTGATGAGAAGCTGAAAATTGGCCTAGATCATTCCCAGGCTGTGGTCAAACAACATACTTAGTGTGATCTGGCCCCACCTCTAATTAATTGTAATACAGAGGGCCTTTTCACACTTACCGGTGGAAACCGGAAGGGAGTCGGTATTGTGCCGCTTGCAGTAATCCGAGACAGCGATGGGAGTTTTCATACACATGTTTTTTTCCCTGGTAGGGTTCCGTGATTGAAGCGTGATTGAAGCGAGCCATTTCACACTGTTCCGCTCTTATCTCGCTTCCACCAGCGCCAGCCGGTTTCACGCCGTTTTTTCGCCCGCCGGCGCGCGCGATCTCCGGCTTTTTTTTTTTTTTGGAACATCAGTTTAGATCGATATAGCGATATATCGCTATATCGACCTATCAAAACAGCACCACCATAGGGATCTCAACGGAGCCTAGCCATCCCTATGGTGGTGCTGTTTTGACAGGTCGATATAGCGATATATCGCTATATCGATCTAAACTGACGTTCAAAAAAAAAAGCCGGAGATCGCGCGCGCCGGCGGGCGAAAAACGGCGCGAAAACTGCTCCCGGGTTAGATACTGGACATTTCACACAGCACCCCATAGCGATTTCAACCCGGGAGGAGGGGTTGAAAAGTGGAAGAAGCTGCTCTTTGTTTGTGACGACTCAGGCACGCCTCACTACCGGGACAGCCGCGGGAGTGTGTGAAAAGGTGAGAGTATTCCGGTAGCAGCCAGTTACTGAATCGGGTCTGTCTGAAATGCCAGCAGAAACCCGTTACTGTTCAGTAACTGGCCAGCTGCTATACCGGAATACTTAGGCTGTGTGAAAAAGCTCTGTAACCTGCTTCAGTGAGCACTCACTCCGTGGTTGATTAATCAGATTACTGCTGTGCAACAACAATAGAGTGGGCAGTCAGTCAGCTTCCCCCCTTCCCATCATTTGTCTTCTGAGCATGCACATAAGCACTTATGGGAAGCAGCACTTCAAACTCCTGGCAGGATGGTGGTGGCTGGTGACCAATGGGATCGCTGGAAGAGGCTGCTGGGATGCATAGTTCATTGTGGGGGAAGTGTTTTTGAAACTGCCTTGGAGGTTTTCTGAAGCATAAAACAGTCTTGGGATGTTTCCATGAGAGAGAGAGATGTCTATAAACTGTAAATAATAAACACACAAATGGTGATTGACAACCCAGGGGCGATTATACAACTAATCAAAAGGTGTTCGTGGGGGGGAATGGGAGGGTTCACACCTCCCACCTGGCTTCAGTTTGCAACAAGGGAGTTCAGACATCCAGGAATGCGGGATGAAAGGACTGACTTCTGTAAGGACTGGACTTTCCCTGGTGCCTATTAACTCTGCTCCGGAGGTGGGTCAGAACAGAGTGCCAACAACTGGGGAGTGGGAGGCCGATGTCTGATTGTGCACTTTAAATCCGGAAGGGAACTGCAATGACATTGGATCAAAGTGCTCATCTGACTCTAGCCCCAGTCTTGACAAATACTTTAGGGATTTGCCTTTTTCTTTTAGATGTTTGCTGAATGGTTCTTAGAACCTGAGATATGTTGCCATTTGCTATCCCAAAAGGATAAGTAATACATGTTCAAGTAAACAAATTCAGGCAAGCTGCTGTCTCTCACTCTCATCCTAACTCTACAATATGGAGAGGGGGCATTACTACCCTACCTTGCAAGGCTAGTGTAAGGATTACTGCAATAATATAAATGGTTCTTTGAACAACTCAAATGTGCTATGTAGAGGCTGCTGTTGGTTTGTGGTGGTGGCTCTAAATGTTTAAACCCTGGCACTGCTGGTCCTGTCTTCCGCCTTCAAATCCAGTTTCCTGCATTCTTCTTTCTTAGAAGCATTATAATTTGGGAGATACTGAGTGCCTAACTAGGCTGCAGTATCTGATGAGAACACTGTTTGAGCTTGCCTGCCTTAATGATTCCCATTTGAAACGCCGTCACGTGGGTAAAAGACCCTTCAGGGGTGAATATTAAGCAAGAGCAACTTGGCTAGAAATTCAGATTGTTACTTTTGTGCGTGTGTCTGTTTTCATTTACATTCTGAAGATAAAGAAACCTTTCAAAAATTAAGCTCTTTATTTTATTGCACACAGTTCCACAGCAGCAGCATTCAGAGAGTGAAACGTTGCGGCTTCTTCTGCTTCATGTTCAGATTTAACTTTTCAGTTGCGAGCTGCTGGTAAATTCTTTTTTTTTCTTCATTTCTTTCTCCTCTTCTTTCAGTCGGTTGGCCCCGGCAACGGCCCAGTGCTCCTTTCTTTGAAAGAGAGCAGTCTGCTGCTGCGGGGCTAGAGAGGTGTTCTGTACTGAGGGAAAGTTGTCACACTAATCCTTGTGAATGGGGGCCAAGTCACACTAGGCTTACCACTTAGGGTGAAGTGTGGCCTAGTATTCAGGAGACTCATTACTGTAGCTCTTGATGTATTTTAATGTTTGAAAAAAGCTGGGGAGAGAAAGTTGGATTGATGCCATGTGGTGTGTTTGCAGGGAAGTGAAACTGCCCAGAACCATCTTTCTGATAGGAATCCATAGCCCCTATAAGTCCCAGCAAAGGAAAAAGCCAAGCAACTTTATTGTCTATCTTGCTCTTCTATTAGGGCTAAAAATAGGGTTGCCAGATTGTTGGGGCAGGAACATGGCAGGCACGTGACATTGTTGGTATTGTTGATATCACTACATCACTTCTGGGTAGCTCTAGGAATCGTCAGGAGCTCCGGTGTACCCAGAAGTGATGTCTTACTTCAGAGGTCAGCAGTGATTTCTTTCTTTGATCAGCGGGAGGCTTTCTACAAGTTCCCAGACCTGCATTAGGAAATGCTGGTGATTTCTGGGGTGGTGACTTAGGCAAGTGGCATTTCAGAACAAAGTGATGCCACTTTCTATTGAGACTCTAGTAGGGTTGCCAGTCCTCAGGTGGGGGCAGGGGATCCCATGGTTTGGAGGCCCTCCCCCCACTTCAGGGTCATCAGAAAGTGTGTGTGGGGGGGAAATGTCTGCTGAGCACTCCATTATTCCCTATGGAGACCAATTCCCATAAGGCAGGGAAGCCAAGGGTAGCTCTCCAGATGTTTTTTTGCCTACAACTCCCATCAGCCCCAGCCAGCATGACCAATGACTGGGGCTGATGGGAGTTGTAGGCAAAAAACATCCGGAGAGCTACCCTTGGCCACCCCTGCTATAAGGTATAATGGAGAATTGATCAGTGGATATCTGGGGCTCGGGGGGGCTGTTTTTTGAGGCAGAGGCACAAATTTGCAGCATAGCATCCAATGCCTCTCCTCAAAATACCCTCCAAGTTTCAAAAAGATTGGTCCAAGGGGTCCAATTCTATGAGCCCCAAAAGAAGGTGTCCCTATCCTTCATTATTTCCAATGTAGGGAAGGCATTTAAAAGGTGTGTGGTCCCTTTAAATGATGACCTGAACTCCCTTCATACATAGTTCAATTATGCTTGTCACAGACTTGCTCCTGGCTCCACCCCAATGTCTCCTGGCTCCACCCCCAAACTCCTCAGATATTTCTTGAATTGGACCTGGCAGCCCCAGATTTTCCCTAATCTTTGATAAAGACCACAGATAGCAGGGGAAATTCCTACAGCATCATTGTCAATGCCATCCCCCAATTTTTGATGTGCCTCAAATTATCAATAGTGGGGGACAGAGGATTGCCTGCTACCAATGGGCAAATGGCAAGCCTACATAATAGACTTGCGTTTTATATATTATCTTGTAGGGTTGCCAGCCTCCAGGTGGGTCACAGTAATTACCCAGAATTGCAACTTATCGCCAGATGACAGAGGTAAGTTCCTCTGGAGAAAATAGCTGCTTTGGTATTATATTCTACTGACGTCTTTCACCTCCCCAAACCCCACCCTCCACCCTCAGATTCTCAGGAATTTCCCAGTCTGGAGGTGGTGACCCTTTCAGGCAATGACTTGATCAATTAAGTGTAGATAAACATACATATTACCAAATCCTGATTAGCAGTGCTCCTTTAAGGAATAACATGTGAGCTAAATTATGAAACCACATGTCATATCAGAAAATGGCTATCTTTAAATTTCCCCTCTAAAGCTCTATTACACACCAGAATCAAAGCAACAGTAACAATTGTTTTCTTAATTCTTAACCACATAAGTTAAAACTTCAGTTGATAAACCTTCCAAATGAAATAAACATTAAAATTAAGGTTGCCAGATCTCGAGATATTCTGGCCCTAAATTTCAGAAGAGAATGAAGGGAAGGAGCCTGATGCATTGGCAGAAAAATTTAGCAATGCCTAGAGAAACGTCGACTGTGGGGTGACATGATAGAGGTTTATAAGATTATGCATGGGATGGAGAAGGTAGAGAAAGACGTACTTTTCTCCCTTTCTCACAATACAAGAACTCGTGGGCATTCAATGAAATTGCTGAGCAGTTGGGTTAGAACGGATAAAAGGAGGTACTTCTTCACCCAAAGGGTGATTAACATGTGGAATTCACTGCCACAGGAGGTGGTGGCGGCTACAAGCATAGCCAGCTTCAAGAGAGGGTTAGATAAAAATACGGAGCAGAGGTCCATCAGTGGCTATTAGCCACAGTGTGTGTATGTATGTGTGTATATATATATATATATATATATATATATATATATATATATATATATATAGAAAAAAAATTTTGGCCACTGTGTGACACAGAGTGTTGGACTGGATGGGCCATTGGCCTGATCCAACATGGCTTCTCTGATGTTCTTATGAGGAGGCAAGGAATAGTTTCTAGTGACGCTGGCTGTTAGTGGCCAGATCCTGTTGGACCAGAGTGTGGAACTGATACCAAAGTCTCTGCAGCAATGGAGAAAGCCACTTGCCTTCTCAGATCTGCCTAAGGCTGCCAAACCTGAGTTGGGAAATTTCTGGAGATTTGAGGGATCAAGCCTGGGGAGGGTAAGATTTGAGGAGAGGAACAACCTAATGCCATGGAGTCCACCCTCCAAGGCAGCCATTTTCTCTAGCTGAATTGATCACTGTAGTCTGGAGATCAGTTATAATTCTGGGAGCTCTCCAGGCCCCACCTGAAGGTTGACTACTCTAGATCTTTCTCCTCGTCCTGAGACTTTACTTGATCCTCCTAATGAACAGGAGAAAGAGGCTAAACCTCTGAAGCCCTGAGACCAATTAATGAATGTGTAACTTTAATACTCATTAATTTAACTGTTTGTGGGATTCTATGTTGTTAGCCGCCCTGAGCCTGCTTCGGTGGGGAGGGTGGAATATAAATCAAATCAATCGATAAATAAATAAATATCAACACACATATAAATGTTGAGTGTTCCCTGTTGGGGAGGAGGAAGGACCTGTAACTGTGGCCATAAAGTGCCCAATATGTAGTCTTTTTTCTCACAAAATTCCTAGCTTTTAACAGTCACAGACCACAGGTTTTGCTACATCCAGTATGCTGTCCAGTTCATAAAAATCTTTCTAGCCTTTGGGAACACTGTCCTTGTTATGAGAAAAAAGTACCAGAATCAATCGAAAATTTTTGTCCTAACTTTCACATAGGCAGTATATGCAACAGGATGAGGAGGGGTGAAAAAAGGCGTTTTAATGTGCTCCAATGCCAGTTTGCAAGACTGTCCTTCCCTTCAACTTGTTTGTGCCAAAGCTATCTAAAGCGGTCCAGAAAACCTTGGCAAAACGTTGGCTGAAAACAAAAATCCTTAGCTGAAAAGCTATAAATTTGAGGGTTTGGAAACTCTGAGAAAAAAAGAGTACAGAAATTGAATTTAGCATCTCTAGTCAATATACGGAGGAACATTTTTTAAAGGAGGCAGAGAATTTTTAAAAAATGGGGGGGGGGGGAATGAAAGAACATGAAGGCAGCCAGTAGCATGGAGACGAAGTCTGTTTAGTGTTGATACTGCATAGAATTGAGTCACGTTGGTCTTACTCATGGCTGGAGGGCAGGGGAAAAAGTCCCAGTGGAGACTGAGACCAGGCTGAGGTGAGTGATGTTGGGTTTTGGATTGATAACCTACTTCAAGCAGAAGCGGGGGAGGGCTGGGGCTTGCCCCTAGGCTCCAAAGCCTGCATTTATCCTGGTGATAATAGTGAAGCTAGAGCGCTCCGGGCTGCACAAGGGAAAGCAGCTTAAGCACCTCCCCCCCCCAAAAAAAATTAAAATAAATCATTTGGCTAAGGTTGAGGGGAGGCTGTCGCAGTGGGAACAGCCAAGAAATCAGGCTATGGGTGAAGATATCAGACATGGTAAAACCATAGAGTTTCAGCAGAATCCTAGATCATCACTTTGACACAATAGTACCACACTGATTTCCCTGTCCCCTTCCTTACCACCACCATCCAGCTTCCCACCTAGGGTTGTCATACCTCCTGCCAGTCATTTATGCTGCTCACCAGTACTCTTTTATTTTATCATTAAATAAGAGACAGAATCCACAGTGGTTATCACCAACTGCTGCAGGGTAATAATAATGTGCAGGGGTGAGCAGGCATTTCATTTCTTTCATGTCTTTGGGGGAGAGGCTTGGAATGTCAAATGCTAAGGACCTCTGGCCTGTACACTAACCACGTCATCTGGGAGGGTGCTCATAGCATGTATAGTTTTGGGGAATAGTTGCATAGTTTTGGGGAATCACCCACTTAGGGTTGCCAACAACCTGGAGGGGGGAAATGCCCTATTCAAATAATAGAGGCACAATACTTTCATGTGTGGAAATGGGCAAGTGAAACTTTTCATGGTATCCAGCAGGGCCCCCCAACATGGCTGTCATGGCACCCACTGACACCTTTCCTGACATCCTCCAAGTGTTTTTAGAAAGTGGGAAGGGCCAGGGGGGACTTTTGCCTAAAAAGGTTTCTGATTGGCCATTGCAGATTTGATTGGCAGATTTTTAAAACAGTGGTTTGGCAGCAATTTGGCAATTTGAAAGGTGCCTATGAACTCAAAAAGGTTGGGGACACCCAGGCCTCATTTTGGGCAGGAGCTCGCAGGAGTGGAGCTCTGGAACCTCTACATTTTATTGTGCTCCTTCTTTCTTACTCCATCCCTTCAAATACTTGCTTCTGGGCTCCATTGTTTAACCCCTCTGTGAGAATTCTGCTGAACTCTTAAGATTTGACAAACTTTCTAATATTTTTCCCCACCAAAAGATGGGAAAATAACCAAAACATATAAAGCAACACAGATGGAAATCTTCATCATGCCACTGTGGCCACATAGGAGAAAGTAATTCAAAAAGTGGGAGTAAGATTTTATTATGACAATTATAATCAAGAAGCATTTTAAGGTAGATGCTGAGCTGATATAATTTAGTACACCTTCCAGTGATGTCAGGGGTGTGTGTGGCATATGCAAATGAATGATTATGAGCTCCGACACCTCTTTTTCTACAAAATGACCCCCGGGGACACCTACTACAGAGGTAAATTAAGCCCCTGTTAAAGGGGCAGGACATTTATTTTTCTCCAAGTTGTTGGTAGTGAAAGAGATTGGCAATTGGTTTAGGGCTACTTTACACTGAACTGGCTTGCATAAATCTGTTGCAGTAAGAATTTATAGTAACTTCTGGTTTAAATAGTTTGATTCAAATTCACAGCAGCCATCCATGATAGCTAAATGAAGCTTCCAAAAAAAGTAATATTCTGCAGGATGCCAGAAGATATTGGAAAACAAGAGGAGGGGTCAGGTTGCCCCCTCCAGCTTGGGAGATCCCTGGGAATTGGGGGATGGTGCCTGAGGAGGGTGGAGTCAGCAAGGGGAGGGAAGTCAACAGCACCATTGTTAGATGTTAGAGAGTTGGCCTTCCAAAGCTGCCACTTACTCCAATGGAACCACTCCCTATAGTCAGGAGATCAGTTGTAAGTCCAGGAGAACTCCAGGCCCCATCTGGAGGTTGGTAAGCCTAGTGATTCCCTTCTTCTCACCTGGCTTGCAGCTTGATGGAGGCATCTGGCTAGCTGCTGATGGAAATGGAACTGAGCTTAATGTTCCACTGGTCTAATCCAACAGGGCCTTTCTTATGTGATGGTATACAGCCAGCTGCACTATAGAAGGGCATTATACCGGGGAGAAGTAGAAGAGTAGGGCTCAGCAGTCGGATCCCATCCGGCAAATGCATCACTGTGACAGGGAAAAGCTGCAGAAGCTTGCTCAGACAAGTTGTATGATGCTCCTTTGCAGGCTGCCTTGTGGAGGGAATTCAGCCTGACAGCAAAATGTAGGCAGGCAGTAAGACTGTATCTGTTCTGAAGGTTCGTGAGTCCAAGTCTGCACACAGAAGAATCTCTGGCTGGTCGTACAAACAGAGGGCTTTCAGTAAGATATTCCAGGATGGGTGGGCTGTGTCTCCTCAACACACCCTCTGCGGCCCTTTTCCGTTTACGATCTACTGACTGATCTTTTGTGAAGCATAGGAGAGTAAGGCCACCTGTGTGCCTGTTTTGGTATGCTTGTGTTTTCCTTAAGTGGAAGTCAGATGAAATTAACTATCCAGGCATAACTATGCCCTGTCTTTCTTTCTACTTTGCCAGTCATGCTCAAGGAGCAGTGACTTGGAAAAATGAATTTCTCAGTGTCATAGCTGGATCCACTGATAAAAACTAGCAGAATAATGAGGGGCTTAAAACAACTTCTCTAACCTTGGTCTGAAACCAAATAACTGTATGGAAGCGGCTGGGGCAGCATTGGGGAAACCACAGGAAATTGTCACACACACCCCCCGGCAGAAAACCCTATAGTGTTGGCCATATACTCTTTTTGTTTCATTCAATACACCAAACTGAAATCATTATGCAGGACAACAGAGCTATAAACGTCGTTAAACCGTAACTTTTCCAACTTTGTGTTACATGAAGATGCATGATTTGCTGTTACGCATGCTGAAAATTCTAGAAGGGCCCACAAGTTCAGCAAAGGTTGGGGACCCCTTGTGATATGTTGTAGAAAGATAACAAAAAAAAAAATAGCTATGGTTTCTGAGAAATAGGGACATTTCCAACTGTCGAGAACCTGCATACACACAGCCCAGCATTTCACATTTGGCTCAGCTCCAATACCTGATTCCCTAGTGCATTTAGGGCTTGTTTGTTTTAGAGTGAGGCTTTGTTATTTGAATTGTAAGCCACCTTGGGAAGGACCCTGCTGAGGGAGTATAAAGATTTGCTAAATAAATAAATGCATGGGCTACCTAGTTGAAGCAGGTGAAAATACAGCTGTTGACCTCTGCTCAAAAAAGATCCATCTTTATTGAAAAAATATTCTTGCAAGTAGACTAAACCAACCTGAAACTAGGTTTTTGCATCTCCAGATCCCCCAAATCTGAAAAGTTACCCCAGAGATTAAAACAGCAACCTCCCCGCCCCCCCCCAGGTATCCTAGGCATGGATACAACAGGCAGCAAGAATAGGAGAGGACATTGCTTATAGTTGTCTACTATTATAGAAGGAGACCTCTGGCAACCCGGTTTGTTGCCCGCCAGCACCTGAATGGAATTGAGAGATACTGGAGCACTTGCAGAATGTGCTGACATGACCAGAAGTGGTCACTGCACACTCCAGAATTTGGCGGGGGGGGGGGGACCCTATTAGTTTACATAGTGGTTTGCAATTCCTAGAGCACTTCATGACCTCACTTCCAGTGAAAACACCAGTGCACTGATGTTACACTGATGGGCCATCGCCCACACTCTAATGCTCCTGGGGGGTTGCTGATGGTGTCCTAGGAACCTTTAGAGCACCTGTTTTGCATACAAAATATCTCAGAATCCAGGCCTGGCATTTCCAGTTTTAAAAGGATCTTAGGTTGTTAGGCTAAACCTTTTCTCACTTGAGATGTGTTATATTTAGTCATATGTCAGTTGCAAGTTTTCCACAGCCCTTGGGCATAGGGTGCCAAATTTGGATTGGAGCCCTGGCATGCAGCCTCCCCTCCTCCCAGCACCATTTTCTCAACCTGAAACAGTCCTCGCAATGTACTATTTGGTGAAATCCATGTGTTCCTGGAATGCACATGAGTTTCCCCTATTGCACATCCTTGGGATTATTAGAGGCTGGGGAAATGGTGCAGGGAAGGGGGAGACTGTAGCCCTTTCTCCACATGAGGTTTGATCCTGATCCAAATTGGGCACCTCATGTACAGGAATTAAGAATGTACAGCTCAGAGAATGTGTATTCTGTAATCTGTGAGTCAGTGGCAACTTGATATACAGTTTGCGGTGTAGATGGAGTAGACTTGGCCGTTGGCCCTTGACTTGAGTCTCTGCTCCTCTCTGCCTTTCCCCAGTCCAGCTTGTGCGGCAGAATCATTCTAAGAAGTACCTGCAGGGATGGGCCTCATTAATGCATTAAAGAAGCATTATCCCATATTTTCCTGCATGGCTTGTGTTGACACATCTCTCACTAATGGCTGGTCAGTGTTGAGCCACAATACCTGAGGGATACCATTTCATATTCAAGGTATATCACGTACCACAGCATTTTCCTTGGGGTCTTTTTCCTGTTTCCCAATCCTTCCACCTCGCCTACCGTAATGACAATCAACCTGCATTGGCAGATCCATCTTTTAATCATTTTGTTTAGCACCACTCACTTTGGAGAGAGATTAATCAACAGGGTAATTTAGATGCTTTGCCCTACAGGATGCCTTTTATTTGAAAGTAGCTCTTGAGAAAGTCCCACCTTGACTGCACTGGACTAGCTCTGACACATCTCATTACAGGAGCTGAGGGATGGCCTCTGCAGCACAGGAGAGAAGTCCTGGGGCCTCTTGGGCCTTGCAAAACATGACAGTCATTCCGCAGAGCGGTTTGGCTAACCCGGGCTGGGTTGCATGGCAGGGCTTACATTCTTCTGGTGCACATGGAGAGCTGGGAGAAGTGGGAGAAAGGGATGGGCTGTAGAGTTGCCAGGTCTGGTTTGGGGAGCTCTCGAAGATTTGGGGGAGGAGCCTGGGGAGGGAAGAATTTGGAGAGGGGAGGGAACCCAGCAGGGGTGTGATACCCCAGAGTCTGTCTTCAGAAGCAGACGTTTTCTCCAGGCAAACTAGTCTCTGTAGTGCAGGGATCAGTCACAATTCCAGGAGAATGCCAGGCCCACCCTAAGGCAGACTCTAACAAGGCTGGATTAACAATTAGGGCAGATAGGCACTGGTCTATGGGCCCCCATGCCTTTAGAGCCCCCTGGCCAGCTTTTCCTCTTGGTTTCCCCCCTCCTTGCACCCTTCCAGTCTGCACATGAGCCAGCAGCTGAGCTGCTTTCTGCCCAACTTGCCTGGTGTAGCTGCTGCTGGCGTCATCTCCAGGTTTGCCTCTCTCTGCCTCTCCCCTGCAACTTTGTCAAAGGTGCTTTTGAGAAGGTGCCTGCAGGCTGCAGCAGGGGCTGTGGGTGGCGGGGTGGGCGTTCCAACTCTGAAATAATTTGGGAGGGGGCCCCTGAGATTTTGACTGCCTAGGGGCCTCCATAGGGTTTAATCTGGCACTGGACTCCAATGAAGTTTGGTCTTGACAAAGGGCCTGTAATCCAAGTGTGGTGCCCAAGAGAACTGTGATGCCTGCCGATGTACTTCCTGGCACCCATTTGCTTCTTCTCCTGTGCATTTGTTCCCCAGAATAAACAGCAAGTCCTGGCTTTCTTCCACCTCACTGGAACAGGAGATGCTCTAGAAGACACCCAGGAGGCATCACCTTTGGGTCTGCAGAAAGCATCCATTTGGAAACAGTTGCCTTCATTAAAGAAGGATGCTTGGCTTGCAACTTTCTAACATATGACTGGCAATGGTGATATCTATTAACTAGGGTGACCATAATGTCTGAAGGCCAGCCAGGGACACCTTGCGGGGGGGGGGTGGAAGGTAGGGGTGCGCGAAGCGCGCGCGCCGCCGGAAACAGGAAGTGACGTCACTTCCGGTGACGCCATGCCACCGCCGGAAACAGGAAGTGACACCACTCCCTGTGACATCATTTCCCCCGCGTCACCTGCCGGAAACGGGAAGTGACATCACTTCCTGTGACATCACTTCCCCCAAATGACATCATTTCCCCCAAATGCCACTGCCAGAAACAGGAAGTGACTTCACAGCACTTCCTGTGACGTCCCCAAAAATCCCCCAAATATCACCGCCGGAAACAATTTTGTTCTCAAATCCTGTATATACTTCATCAGTATATGGGATAAGGCACTTTCTCAACTGTGCTGCATAATGCAGCCTATTTATTTTGTCCTGTTTGCTCTGTTGGCTCTATCTGCGCCACCTTCATCTCTTTCGGGGTGTGGATCCCCCAGTGGCGGAAGCAGCCTGTCACAGGTCGAGATGCAGGACAGGAACCCGGAAGTGACCGACAGGCTGCTTCAGCCGGCCCCCTGGGCCCCACAACGATGGGACCGATGCCACAGAGACGGGCTCGAAACACTCTATGACCCCTCAAAAGAACAGCAGTCTAGCTCGCTTCCCCCGAGCCCTGCCACCATAAGCCTCAAGGGGGCTCATTTTGCGGCATCTCCCGGCGGGAGGGTGGCATCCGCACGGGACACATATCAAATGAAAGAGGGGGCGCAGGGCTATCAGAAACAGCCGGCGGAGGGAGTCGCGAGACCACCCCACTGGGGGATCCACACCCCGAAAGTGATGAAGGTGGCGCAGATAGAGCCAACAGAGCCAACAGGACAAAATAAATAGGCTGCATTATGCAGCACAGTTGAGAAAGTGCCTTATCCCATATACTGATGAAGTAAATACAGGATCTGAGAACAAAATTGCACCAGAAGACACAAACACAAAGCTCCCTTACACTGAATCAGTGCTTGGGTCCACCAAAGTCAGTATTGTCTACTCCAGTCACAAACACAAAGCTCCCTTACACTGAATCAGTGCTTGGGTCCACCAAAGTCAGTATTGTCCACTCCAGTCACAAACACAAAGCTCCCTTACACTGAATCAGTGCTTGGGTCCACCAAAGTCAGTATTGTCCACTCCAGTCACAAACACAAAGCTCCCTTACACTGAATCAGTGCTTGGGTCCACCAAAGTCAGTATTGTCCACTCCAGTCACAAACACAAAGCTCCCTTACACTGAATCAGTGCTTGGGTCCACCAAAGTCAGTATTGTCTACTCCAGTCACAAACACAAAGCTCCCTTACACTGAATCAGTGCTTGGGTCCACCAAAGTCAGTATTGTCACATAAGAACATAAGAGAAGCCCTGTTGGATCAGGCCAGTGGCCCATCCAGTCCAACACTCTGCGTCACATAAGAACATAAGAGAAGCCCTGTTGGATCAGGCCAGTGGCCCATCCAGTCCAACACACTGTGTCACATAAGAACATAAGAGAAGCCCTGTTGGATCAGGCCAGTGGCCCATTCAGTCAGGAAGGGAGGAGGGAGGGAGGGAAGGAAGAAAGGAGGGAAGGGAGGGAGGGAAGGAAGAAAGGAAGGGAGGGAGGGAGGGAAGGAAGGAAGGGAGGAGGGAGGGAAGGAAGGAAGGAAGGAAGGAAGGAAGGAAGGGAGGGAGGGAGGAGGGAGGGAGGGAAGGAAGGAAGGAAGGGAGGAGGGAGGGAGGGAAGGAGGGAAGGAAGAAAGGAAGGAAGGGAGGAGGGAGGGAAGGAAGAAAGGAAGGAGGGAGGGAGGAAGGAGGGAGGGAGGGAAGGAAAGAAGGCCAGCCGCCCCCCCGCCAGCCGCCCCCCCGCCAGCCCCCCCCCCCCGCTTTTGGCTTACCTGGATCCAGGGCGGTGGCGGCCTCTCCTCCGGGCTGCTGGCGGGGCTGGCGGCGGCTGCGGAGGCCGGAGAGGCCGGCGCTGGTCTCTGGAGGCCTCCAGGGACCAGCGCTGGCCTCTCCACGCTGCCTCCGCTGGTCTCTGGAGGCCTCCAGGGACCAGCGCAGGCCTCTCCACGCTGCCTCCGCTGGTCTCTGGAGGCCTCCAGGGACCAGCGCAGGCCTCTCCACGCTGCCTCCGCTGGTGTGCGCACGCGCAGGGACGCTGGCTGCCTCACTCCCCGCCTTCCCCGCCCGCGCGCGCGGCCCACCGGCTCCCCGCTGGCTATACCGGGACTTTGTAATGGTCCCGGTATAGGCAGCCCGGGAGCCGGGATTGGGTGGCCAGAACCGGGAAAGTTCCGGGAGACCGGGACGGTCTGGCCACCCTACTATTAACTCTTCTCAATATTTCAAAGTGACCACTGGCTCAATATGATTGGGATCCAAGATTCTGGTTTGTAGGGCAAGTGGATGCTTCTGTACCTTTTAATATTTTGGAAGAGGTAAGGAAAGTTGGGCCTGCTTATCTGGCTCCTTGTGCGTATTGATGAAAAACCCATCTTGGGTTTTTTTGCCCTTTACCATCTGTGATAGGACTCCAGAGACAACCAGTGAGGCCACTGGAGGTGGGTGGAAGCCGTGGCGTCCATTAGGGGAGGGGCAGGCAGCCTGTCTGTGCTGCGTCTGGTGGTCCTGGTGTATCCCAGAAGCTAATACCTGTGAAAACGCAGGCTTAGTTTGGGCCATGTTTCGTAATCTTCACACTCTGTGGCGATGAACAAAAGACCCAGCTCTTCAATGGAGTTCTTAGAATAAACCTTAAACCTCATCAAATCCAATCCACCAATAAAAACCACAGTTAACAAAAGGCCGGCGACTAAGCTGCCTTTTTGCTGGGCTAACAAGTTTTTGCAGGGACTGTTTATCCCCACAATTCGGAACGACACTTAAAATCTCTAATCCCAACAGGCGTGAAAGTGATCGGCCCTGCCCAAAGCAGGTGTATTGTTCCTCCCTGGAGCTGCCAGCACGGTGCCTAGGGGGGTTTGTTGGGAATGGGGCAGCTGCAGGCTGAATGCTTCTCTAACCTCAAAGAAGCCTCCTCTCCTCCCCCTTTTTTTTGATCCAGCCCCCCCCACCCACCCCATTGAGTCTGGTTGCTTTTTCTTTTTCTTTTTCATTTTTAAAGGAAGCAAAATGGTTACAAGGTTTTAAAGCAGAGGCAAGCAAAATGCTCAACAATAGGGCGAGACAAAGGAAGGTTCAGGGTCTGCTACCTAATCCACAAACGCATGGTAATGAAGTCCATGAAACGAGCAAAATTAAGCCTTCCACCAAAGGGACTGGAGGCTTAAACCGCAAAATTGTGGCTTAGCAAGAAGATGCCTTCCCCTCCGGCATGTTAGGAATCGAGGGAGACCTCTCTGCCAAAGGAGGATAAGAGGTGCTGGGTTTGTCTGCACTGAAAAAATCTGCCTTTTTTAAACCATTTTTGTTCTGCTTTTATACTCCCTCGCCTTTTCCGAAGCTTGCTTTTGCATGACTGGCATCCATCTGATCGAGGGCAACACACTTATCACCCAAACAGACCCACGTAGCTGAACAAAATGAAGGGGAACAAAAGCTAATATCGGTACCCAAGTGAGTGCCACATTTTTGTCCTCCGGGGGTGTTTGCACCAGATCATTTAGATGTATAACCCAGCATGTACCTACAGGGACTAGATGCTATGGAAAGCAGGGCTCCTCCAATAGCTGTGCAGAAGAGGGGATTTGAGAAGGGGTGAGTTTTGAACAGGCTGTGCCTACAACTATTAAAGGTACCAGAGCCCCTGTCCACAGTTGAATCTAGTCAGCCTCAGCAGAGCTTAAGGCACAAAGGACAGTGAGGTGCCATCACCTTGTGAAATAGATCACCACAGAGCTTTTATGGTAGAAAAAACCCAGCAGGAACTTATTTACATATTAAGTCACACCCCTTGACACCAAGCCAGCTGGAACTGCGTTCCTGTGCGTTCCTGCTTAAAAAAAAGCCCTGGGTCACTATCATTCCAATTTTACAGCTCAGAAAACTGAGATGAGGGCAGGGACAGTTTGGCCCATTAACTTGGACATTTCCTGGCGGGTTGCTCTCCTAGAGGGCTGCTGGGAACTAGGAGTATACTGAGCCAAGTGCCTACACCAGCAGGACCAACCTGTTCCAGAGCTGTTTTAACCTAGGTGAAGGAGAGGGGCAACATCCAGTGCTGCCCATTGAGCTCATGAGCAGGCCTGGAGTACAGAAACGATTTCAGTGATGTATTCGGATGGATTTGATACAGAAGCTTGAGTGCTCCTGCACAAACATCACATCCTTCAAGAGTACAGGGAATTTCAAATTCGTATTTATTTATTTTAGTACATTTTGGCCCTGCTGTTTGTCCAAGGGTCTATGCACAACATATTTGGTTCTTTCCCCCTTCTCCATGATATTTGTACAACAACCTTGTGTAGTTGCCAGCCTCCAGGTGAATCTGAAAGAGAAGGCAGCAGACACCAAGAAACATCTGTCAAGACTGTAAATATCTGATATACAATAATTTATTTTTTATTTTATTCGATTTATATCCCGCCCTACCCCACCGAGGCGGGGTAGTATAATAAAAATAACATGGTAGAAAAAACCCAGCAGGAACTTATTTACATATTAAGTCACACCCCTTGACACCAAGCCAAAGTATAATAAAAATATTATACTTCTATTTACATGAGTGTCTTCATTATTTTTCTAAATCAGTTACAGTAAATGAAAATATTAATACTATTCTCAGAACTTCTCCAAAAGTGAGTTTCATGGCAGAATGGGGACGAGGACTGGGGTTTCTCAGGTACTATGTCACACCGGCTCTCAGAAGAACCATCTACTATAGTTTCCTCCGGCTGCCTCCTGGGCCAGTTCATTGAATTGGGAGATGAGAAATTATAATTCTAGAAGGACCCGCTCTTCTGTACTATCTAGCTTACCAGTGAAGCGCCCCCTTGCAGACCCTATTCTCTGTGGCCCCACCAGCAGAGGTGAGGCAGAAGGTGATTGAAGATAGAGCCTTTTTGGTGGTGGCATCTCTCCTTCGGTGTTTCTGCACTGTATTTTCTCCGGGGGATTCATCTCTGCTGTTTGGCGCTTACCTTACCCTTACTGTTACTTAGGAACCAGGCAAAAAGATGTATTTTACCCAGTTTTTAAAGTGAGAGCCAGTGTGGTGTTGTTAGGGTTGCCAGGTCCCCAGGGGAATGGAGGGGGGTAGAGTTGCTAGATCCAGGTTGGGAAACTCCTGGAGATTTGGGGATGACGCCTGGGGAGCACAGGGACCTCAGTGGGGTACAATGCCATAGAATCGATCCTCCAATGCACCCATTTTATCCAGGGGAACTGATCTCCATATTCTGGAGATGATCTATAATTTGGGGAATCCCCCCTGGAGGCTGCCATCCTTAGGTGTAGTGGGTGTGTATGAGATCTAGGAGATGCAGACTCAAATCCCTACTCTTCTGTGGATGTTTGCTGAGTGACCTTGGGTCAGCCTCACACTCTCAGCCTAATCTATGTTACAGGGTTGGTAAATGTCTGGAGATTTAGGGATGGAGCCTGTGGAGGGTGGGGTTTAGGGAGGGAAGGGTCCTCAGCAGGGAGAAGATGACATAGCATTAAGTCGCCAGCAGCCAGGTGGAATTGGGGATCCCTTGATTTTGCAGGAAGCCCCACCCCCAACAGCCCAGCCCTGATGTGACATCCCCAGCATAATGATATTATGTGGAAGTGACACCATCGCACCAGGGATGTTGCACAGTGACACTGGTATTTTGGGCAAAACTCTATGGCAACCATAGAGTTTTGCTCAAAATACCAGAGTGTCACTGTATGATGTCCCTGATGTGATGACATCAGTTCTGTGTGATGTCATCATATTGGGAACATCACATGTGGCAACATCACTTCACCCTCAGCTCCTTGAAGGCTCTCTCCCACCCCCCATCGGTGAGAGCTGAGGACCAGGCAACTCTACATAGAATCCACCCTCCATAACTGCTGTTTTCTACAGAGGAACTGGTTTTTGTTGTCAAGATCATTTGTATTTCTGGGAAGTCTCTAGGCCCTACCAGAAGGTTGGCAACCAGATCATAAGCCACTGTGCCCCCTTCCCCCACTGGGGAGGAAGGCAGAAACCAAAGGAAGTAAATAATTACATAAATAGACAGCTTATAGCTTGAGGACCATTTCATGAATATTGTTTCAGTCCACTCAAAGCTTGTTTTACACTCTCTTGTTTTTAATGATCTGTTTCATTTTGTTGTATTGTTTTAGTTGTGAGCCATCTCAAGTGGATGTCTGGAGAGGTAACATATACATTTTCAACAGACATACTAACACCAAATTTTTATTGGCTGTGACTACTTTCGTCTTTTTAGCAACAAAAATAAGGAAGAAGATAACCACAGCCACCCACACAAGAATTTTGGCCAAGTTATAGTATCATTCTGTCATGTTGTTTTATTATTTATGTTTTAAATCTTGTTCATAGTTCTGTATTTTACTATTTTTTTAATGTTTTAATTTTTTTGGCTAGAAGTAAACTGTATACTTTGGGGGGTTTGCTGGGTTGTTATGGCCTATGGCTATAGCAATAAAATACTTTGAACCAATGTACCCCAGCAGGAATTGACACTCCTGAGAACGTATAAGACTGCCTAAACATTAGAATAAAGTTTGCAAGATCTCCACTATTTACCGTTAAACTGCTTCCTGCCATCCCTTAAGTAGGGTACTTTTGGGGGGTGGGAATGGCAATTGTGTTTGGGACCCAGATTGCTTGACACTTGGTTTTGCTGAGAAACACCTAAATTAATTATGAGTTCTGCCAGTTTCAATTATTAACTTTTGGTCCCATAGCTTTTCCCTCTGGTTACTCTGCATACATGCACACATCTTAAACAAAGAGAGAGAATGTGTGTGTCTACTCAGAAACATGCAGTTTCTAGATTTGGTACATAAGTAAATTCATATCCTAAGAAATATCTTGGTTTCCAATTGCACTTATGGAAGCTGGAAAATTGCCTTGGATGCCCTGTGACTATATGACTGCCTCTCGTAGGTACATATTGTCAGTGTCTGCACATGAACACAAAAACTGCAATGCTAAGAACACTTTCTTGAAAGCAATCTGCATTGAATGAAAATGAATGTACTTTGGAGGAGAACTGCTTGACAGTGCACATATGGATTTGCCACTATAATACCTTTCAGAGATTAAAAAAGCCACAATTTACCAAGGAAAATTAGCAGGTATAGATTTTTATTTGGTTCACTGCAAGTGGCATATGGATTAAAGAGTGTTTAGGCTGCTACCCTTGACGCACATATTAGGGCGTAAATCCCAATGAACTCAGTGGGGTTTATTTCTGATTATACATGCTTAGGATCACTCTATTAGCTGATTACTTGTTTTCTGAAACAAGGCAAAATGGAAAGACCTGGCAATTTAATAAGCAAATTCTACCAGTTATTGTTGAAAACTTCAATTTATTATTACAGTAACATGCTAGAAACAAAATAGCTTAAAGCAAACTGGTGAAGCAAAGTAGTTTAAATAATAGTTTAGTTGGGCTCATTGATTGATAAAATTAAAGTTTTAGTTAATTTAAAATTTGTGAAAGCTTGTAGCCCTAAATTATGTGTTTATTTTTGGCCCCACCCTCAAACACTAACTAATATTTAAATCCTGTCTTTCTACCCAGGGACTGTAGTTTCCTGTAAGTTTCCTAGGTGCTGACTTTTTAATGGGGAATCTCATGACCACATATAGTCCTCCTACCATCTGCAATTCCACCCCCCCCCCAGGCTTGTACCAATTTAAACTTTTCCCACTGATTGTATTGGCCCTGAAGTCATGAGGACTGTGAGGTGCCAAAAGTATTAAATAGCATCACTCGGGCACTGACTATTAGCAGCAATAGCCACAAACTATATTATGTTGAACTTCATAAAAGCAATGGGGTGTAATTGTGGGCTTGGCTAGGCTGGATCTCTCCCACTTCCTGTCACGAGCTGGGGCTGAGTCAGGCAAAGTCCAGGGGCGGTCCAGGGTCTGCAACTGGTGAGCAAGGTGGGTCCAAGGCGCCAAAACAGAATCGTAATCCAGGTATCACAGGTCAGAGGTTCCGAAGCCGAAGTCAGGGGGTCCAGAGGTCCAAGCCAAAGTCAGGAATCCAAAAGCCAAAGTCAAGAGCCGGAGTGGATGCTAGGATGTCAGGTATGTGACTAGTTGCTTCCACAAAGCCTCCTCCCAAAGCCCACAGCTATATAGCCCTCTGCTGCCTGTTGCTCATTTGGGCTAATTGCTGTCTCAGAGCAGCAGCCAGGATCCTGCCGAAACTTAAGCATCCTCACACTTAGAAGGGCCAGAATCCTTTCAACACTCAGGGCTCAGGGAGCGTCTTGCTTGTGAGCATGCCGCCCTCCTCCGATCCCTGAGGTCCCGACGAAGGCGGTCACGCACACAAGCCACCCGAGAGGGCGAGGCAGGGGGGCTTGGATCTTCTTCAGCAGGAGGCAGGGGCACTGGTGCAGGTGGCAGGGGCACAGTTCCTTCTGCAGGCTCTGCAGGCTCGGCTTCTTCTGCAGGGTCCCCAGCACCCATGACACTTCCCATATTTCAATGAGTGAGCACCCAATATTTTTTTTTTGCTGGGGTCAGCATCAGAAGTGGGGAGCCTGCAGGGGGAGGGGGAATTGACAGCAGTTCCTACCCCATCTTCTAATGTACAATTTTTTGGAAGAGTCAAAGTGGTTTTGGATATGTGCTACTATTTTGCTGACGCTTTGGCGTTTGTTATAACGGAGAACACAGCTACCTACTTTTGAATACAATAATTAAGATTTTTCATTCAATACTTTTTTTTGGCGGTGGTGCTGGAGTCCAGGCTACCTTCTTATTACTGCCTTGTCCCTTTGTTTCTAACATAAGGCTGGAAAGTGATCACTAAGGACTGCGCGAAGAGTGATAAGAGCCAGAGTGATAAGAGCCTTAAACTCAAGCTACACAACTGCAGCTGGATTACTACTTCCATCACTGTTGATATCCTGATTTCTGGTTTCTGCTACAGACCTGTCAGCCGCTCTGACCAGTCCTGTTAAAACCTCCTTTCTTGAGCTATGCATCACCTCTATCAACCCTCCGGCACAGCAACCCGCAGGACGGGCCTGCTGGCTGTTTGTTTTCAGAAGTGTGTGAGGCTGCCTTTAGTGACCAAGATATCTAATCCTCCCCCTTTTTAATTGATTCGACCCAAACTCCTCATGTCCTCAGGGCTGGGGGCACAGGGGAAGTGTGTGGCCCCCACTCTCTACAGATTAGCAGTATTCCGTTAACAAATCAGGCAGGTTCCCCCCACTCACCCAACCCTACCCACAGCCTTTTTGCCCTCCAGCAATGCAAAGAAATAACACTAATCTCATTAAAGCACAGAAAGGAAGCCTTCCAAGCTTATTAATAATGGGAAAGGGCAAGGAGAGAGCTGCATGGAAGTGTCTTTCTTCTCTGGTTTGCTTCAGATGAGGGAAGCAGGAGCTTCTTGGATTTGCTTAATGCTGTCCTTGCTAGGGTTGCCAAGTCCAATTCAAGAAATATCTGGGGACTTTGGGGGTGGAGCCAGGAAACTTTGGGGGTGGAGTCAAGATCAAGGCTGTGACAAGCATAATTGAACAAAGGGAGTTCTGGCCATCACATTTAAAGGGATGGCACACCTTTTCAATTCCTTCCTTCCATAGGAAATAATGGATAGGGGCACCTTCTTTTGCGGCTCACAGAATTGGACCCCCTGGTCCAATCTTTTTGAAACTTGGGGGGTATTTTGGGGAGAGGCACTAGATGCTATACTGAAAATTTGGTGCCTCTACCCCCAAAAACAGCCCCCCCAGAGCCCCAGATACCCGCGGATCAATTCTCCATGATTTTCTATGGGAATAAATCTCTATAGGAAATAATAGAGTTCCCAGAAGACATTTCCCTCCCCTCCCCCCACTTTCTGATGACCCTGAAGCGGGGGGAGGGCCCCCCACCTGGGGATTCGCAACCCTAGTCCTTGCCTTGCCAGTTGCTCACTATGGCAGGTAACCTCCTGCTGATGCTGCCCCAGACCCCACCCCAATCAGCAGGTGCAAAATGGGGGGGGGGGGGATGGCAATGTGGAAATGTTGTGATGTCACTTCCAGGTAGGTTTACCAGGTGCTTGCTAATGAAGGGCAAACTCCTGGTTATTGTTGCTGATGTCCACTGACATTCATCTTGTTGGCAGGTGGAAGTAGGCCAGCAAAATGGGGGTAGCGATCTTTGGTGCTATAAGATGATATCACTTCCAGTGCAACTGAGAAGGGCCAGCATTGCACTGGAATGATGCTCTAGCACTTGCCTTAGAAATTCCATAGTTTTGGAGAGAGTGCTGGAGCATCATCCTAGTGTGATGCCAGTTCTTCTGGCTTGTGCCGGAAGTGACATCATCATGCAGCGGTGAAGATTGTTGCCTCTCCTGAGTCTGTTTGCAGGAAGGGCAGGCTAAAAATCAAATAAATCAAATCAAGTACATGTCTCCCCTCATATCCCTCCAGTTGTGAAGCTCTACTTCCTGGTGAATAATAGGAAGTGACATCATAACAGTACACAGTGTGCTAAAAATCCCCAAATTCCCCATAGATTTTTGGGTAATTGTTTAAGTGTCACATGAATCTGTTTCCCTCACTCTCCATCCCCAAATGGTCCTCAAAGCACCTTCTCCACTGGCAATCTTAGTCCTTGGTGTGGTAAAAAGAGATTTCTTTGACTCCCCCCTCCCCTTTTGGAAAGATCAGCAGCAAGAAACTGCCAGAGTATGACTGCCAACTTCAGTGTGGGAAATTCTTGGATCTCTAAAGAGTGGAGATCGGTTGTAATCCTGGTAGAATTCCAGGGCCCACTTAGAGTTTGGTAACCTAGAGAGGAGAGGAGAGATTGGATTATGCCCCACCCTTCATTTGGAGTCTCAGAGAGGTTTACAGACTCCTTTCTCTTCCCCTCCCCACAACAGGCACCGTGTGAGGTACGTGGGGCTGAGAGAGCTCTCAGAGACTGCTCTTGAGAGGGACAGTTCTGAGAGTTATGACTGACCCAATGTCACTGCAGCAAGTGCAGGTGAAGGAGTGGGGGATCATACCTGGTTCTCCCAGATCACAGTCCATGCACTTAACCATTACACCAAACAAAGAAGTTCCTTAGGTTAGGCTGGCAGCCATTTTGGACAACAAAGACATCAGAATAGGCATGATGAGGACAGAGACCATAATTTCTACTTAGGGTAGGGAACATGGTTTTGGGTGTGATCCTCTAGAATCTTCTTGAGGTATGATCCTCTATAGTCCCTAGATTTGGCCCTAGTTCTCCGTCACTACCACATACACAATGTGTGTCACCTTGTTATATATTTCTCTGAGGTCAACCCAGCTAGTCCTGATCTGTTGTTTCTGCTGTTACCTGCAATGCTTGTCCCACCAGATATGCGACACATTCACCTGCAAAATTCAAGACTGACAGTTGAAAATGCAGCATTATCAGGCACTGCCCAGAGAAGACACCTGAGGGATTACTCCAAAATCTAGATATTTTCCAGATATTCCACCAAATGCTGCCAATTTCATTTTTATAAAAGCAAAATTGTAGTCCTTATGATGGTAGGGGAATATCAGTAAAATGATGAGAGGTGGTAGTGAGTAAGTCCTGCTCAGGGTTTGTTTGGTTTTTTGGCCAGGCTGAGAGTGATAGAGGGCAGCTGATTCTCTGCTCTTGCTGTATATAAAATGGGGGGGATCTGGCTCCATTTTTAAATGAAAGGGGAAGTGAAGGGCAATGGTGTTCCAGGCTCAAATCATTTGTTCTAATTTTGAAATTGATCAGGGAGCAAATAAAAAGAGAATTGGTGTTTGTCATGTGGTTTCCAATCAATGTATTCAAAGAGCTGTAAAAGGTACCGTGCGATGCAGCGAGACATGTTTTATGATGGATCATTCCAATTTCCCTTAGTTTCCTGCGGGCTTTGCAACTCGAGGAAGCCTGTTTTTCAAAAATATATTCTGCATAAAGTGTTGGGAGCTGAGCTGTATTTTAAAAGAGGAGCTTTGATTTATTGGCCAGCTTCAAAGCAGGGGCAAGATGATGCAAAGCCCCTAGCTGCATGATTCATGCCTCTTCCACATGTAGCCCCCGCTTTCTGTGTGCAACTTGTGATCTATTTGTGACTGAGACATTCACTAGGAGTTCTGCCTGCATATTGCCACAAGGAACTAGGATCTGAGCTCTGTTGGAACTTGGCCTGCCCAGTGTGAGTTACACCATACTTTAAACAGAACAAGAATCCTTGTCTAGCGGCTCCTATAGGATTCAAGCAGGGTCACCTGACCCAACTTGGCCTACTGGTGCAAGGAACGAGTCGAGCCAGGTTCATTTCTGGGCCTCCAGAGTTGTATGGACAAGAGGTGGACGACTGCTCTTTGCTAAACAGATCCAAGTGGGCAGCCGTGCTGGTCTGAAGCAATAGAACAAAGGAGTAAACAAGTGCCGCCTTTAAGACCAACTAAGTTTTATTTAGAATGTAAGCTTTCATATGCTTTAAACACATTCTGATGAAGTCTGCATATGAAAGTTTACATTCTGAATAAAACGTAGTTGGTCTTAAAGGTGACACATCTGCTACTTTGTTCTTTGCTAAACTATTAAAGATCCTGACCTAAGATAACATCCAGGATTTTGCATTGTTCTCAGAGCTGCAAAAGCAGAGAAGCTACAAAGTCAAGAGACAGACTGACAGCCTCCTGTTAAACCCAGGGCCTTGCTTTCCACACCTTTCAGCTCTCTTGGCTGTATTTTTCTGCCACCGCATTGGCGTTAAGGAAGCTTTGCAACAGAAGTTGTCACGGCACCCTTCTTGCAGCTGCAATTCCATGTCTATTTATAGCCAAAGATTTTTTTGCCCCTTTTCTTGGAGGGAGAAAGGGAGACGTGGTGTCTGGCAGAATTCAGCCCAAGCAATGTCTCTGATTTGGTGTGATGAAGGCCTCTGTGGAAGTGTGGCATCTGTAAAGGTGGTTCTGATGCTCATGTGGGACGATGGAGCCACTGCTATCATGGCACATTTCTCATCCCAGCTGAGTTTTCCAAATCCCTCCTGCCATAATAACAATGCACATAATTTTATTCCAACTGTATCTCCTACTATACTTCCCTGTGCTAGTGACGCTCCTTTGACAGTCTTCTTTGTTAGTCTATTTCTTTATCTCAAACAGTGCGATGGATCACTGGATCAAATAATCATTGGGAGGCATTTAACATGAAAGCAAAAACATATTTATTTCTACAGGGAAAGGGTACTGGGAGATAAAACAACAAACACTATAGAACTACATGCTTACACTGGAAGATCATGTGCTTAATGGAAGATCACTTCCTCCTTAGTCTTGACCGTTCTGCCTGAACTAACTGACCAAACAGACAAAACAGGTTTTCCCCGCTTCTAGACCTTGATTGACAGCAGTCAGTATCTTCTTCCCAGGTCATGCAGACAATAGGGAATCAGGCACAGTGTTAACCCTATAATGACTGGAACTTTAGAATATTGCAAAGGGCATACAAAACAGATACATATTTCCAACATTCTTCTGGTGGTATCCTCACCTAAAATGATCCATTTGGCAACGAAAGATAAGGGGTTTTTGCTGTGGTAGATACTTTCCTCCAAAACGGCCTAGCAGAGCAGGTTCAGAGGGCATCTTCACTCATTGCATTCCAGAATGTTTATAGGTGGTTTTATTTTAGAGGACATTTAGTGGAGAGCCCAGTTTTGTTAGATCTCAGAATCTAAGCACTAGTCATCAGTACTAGGATGGGAGAACCCCAAGGACATCTCTGCAGAGGCAGGCTATGGCAAACCACTTCTGTTTCTCACTTGTGTTGGAAGCCCCTTCATGGAGTCTCTCATAAGTCAGGTGCATACATAAACTGTGTTGACTGGTTTTGTTTTTTTAAAATTATGTGTTCTTTTAAAAAAAGAACCACTTTATTTCCTGTTAAGGTAAATGTGCCTGCACCCCCTGTTGCATTTTTCCTGACAAGTTGCATTTCCCCTAAGGAGATAAAGCAGGGTACAAATATTTTAAATAACTTGTAAAAGTTTATTCACAGGTCACCTTTCAAGGCAGCTTGCAAAGTAATTAAACTGGGCTATTAAAATGCATAAAAGTGATGGGGTTTATCCACTTAGCTGATGAATCATATGATTTTTAGCGAACAGAGCTTCTGATTCTGCTTAAATTTGCAGATAAGTAAACTTTGGAGTTTTGTGTCCATTTTTTAAGATGATGAATACCTGAACTATAATATTGTCTTAGAAAAGGTTGCTTGAGTCAGAAGAAGATACTGTATTTAAAAGCAGCAGCCCATGGCCTGTTATTTTAAAAAAGGCTGCCTAGGGCACCTGTGTTCAGAGGCTGTCAAAATAAAATAATTTTAACAAAGCTATGAGAAGCTGGATAGCGAGATGGCCTGGGAGGTATCCCTAGAGAGGCTGCTCCATAACTGCGGTACCACCACTGAGAAGATGTCAGCATGAGCAACACATGTAGCACTTGCTGGATATTCAGAATAGACTTTAGCAACTGCTGTGCATGGAATGGCAGGCTATGCTCTGCAACAGGCTTTAGTGTCCAGAATATCAGGCTTTAGTGTTCATGTGCATCCATGTTTTAAGGGCATAATACATCCAATGAGCCAGTGTTTGGTAGAGTGCTTATAATGTAAGAACAGGATCTGGGAGAAGTTGGTTAAAAATCCTTATTCTGCCATGGAAACTCACTTGGGCTGTTTGCTTCCACATTGTGATGATTCTACATACACCATGCAACGCCATCCTGAGCAACCTGGGTGTACCAGACAGATACCCATTCTCTCCGTAATGTAACTGCTCCAGAAGGCAAGCTCCAGAAGGCAAGCCGAACCTTGCAAGCACCACACACCAAAGCATTCAAAACAGCAGGACAATGGATAAAATGACTTTCCAGGGGCAGGAATGTGCCTGTTTACTAGGGACATAGGAAACATGGACTGTCCTTGAAAAAAGGCACAGCCGAGCATCTGTACCTCTTCAAAACCACTGTGCAATGCAAGTGTTGATATCTTCACTCCTATCTCTCACTGCATCTGACAAAGTGAACTCTAATTCAAGGAAGCTTGCACTGGAAGACAGTGTGTTAGTCTTTAAGGCAGGGGTCCCCAACCTTTTTTTTGGACTTCTGGGTGCCTTTCGAATTTTGACACAGCTTAAATAGCTGCTGCAGGAGATGGAGCCAGCTGCAAGAAGAAGGGCCAACCATAAAATGTCAGGGAATGAGGGCATCCGTAACTCTAATTGTAATATTTTAGGCAGAAGCACTGTTAAACAGCATGTCTTTTCAAAGGAACGTGTTGTTTTAACATGTTTTCTTACACACAGCTTATCTTCAGTCATGCAGTGACAGGCCTTGTTCTGTGGTGGCAGGCACTGCAGAAGCAACCGTTAAAGATCTGCACAATCAAAACTCAGTGGCCAGTCTGAAGATCCACTGGGCAAAAACCCTACCTGGCCATGCCCACTTTCTAAAAACGCTTGGGTGCCATCAAGTTGTCGGCAGGCACCAGGGCACCCATAAGCACCATGCTGGGGACTCCTGTGTTATTTTGCTGGTCCCAATTAACACAGCTTCCCTATCTGGGAATATTTCCCATGAGCTGACATCCCTGTGGGCCTCCTGTTTTCAGAAGAGTGTCTCAGATTCAGCCTCTGTCTCACATCTTTGACTACAGTTGAGTCATCCTCATAATTTAGGCCATGATCAAGGGAAAGCTTTTCCCACAATGCCATGGGATGCCGACCAACCAAATTATGTCATGATGAATCTGTATTGTCCTCCTTCACTTGAAAATGCAACATTAAAAAAGAAGCATTTGGGGAGGGGGGGGGGAGGAAGGCGAACAGGGGCAGCTGAACAGTGAAAGCCACAGCCGAGGGAGGCTGGGTCTTGGGCTGTTCTCCCTCCAGGCCTAACCTAATCACTCTCTCTCTCTGCATTATTACTCTACCTAACACAGCATGCTTTTAAATAAAATATGCAAAGATTTCTCAAATTATTTCCTCAGGGGCCTGCACACTTTCTATCTTCTCTCGTGCATGTTAATCTGAAAAATGTAAATGCCGAAAGAAATACACACCCCACCAATCTGTTGAGGTATGGCCATTTATTAACTTTTTTAAAGTAATGTGTTCCTTTTCAGTACTAAAACTGAATTTTTAAAAATCTGTTTGAAAATACAGAAAGTGGCTTATTTGCTACTTATTCCCCTTTCTGTGCCTGCTTTGGTTCAAAGCAAACAATTTTAAATGTCTCCAGCTGCAAAGGCTCACTCAAGAATGCCAGTCTTTTAATTGTGGAATGGATTTGAGATTATAAAAGCTGCAGATCTTTTAGCCTTTTCTCTGCTAAGGAAACAAGAAATAGTTAAGAGCACTTAAAACATACAAGCAGACCAGACTGGACTATTGCAATACACTCTACTTGGGGCTGTCCTTGAAGAGTGTTGAGAGGTACAGCTAGAGCAGAATGCTGCAACTAGACTGGTGGTTGGGACCAGTACTGGCAATATATGACCCCGATACTCGTGCAAGTACAATGGCTACAGACGCACTCCCAAATCTAATTCAGGGTGCTGGGCTTGTCCTTTAGAGCCCTACATGGCTTAGGACCAGGGGATCTGAAGGACCATCTTCTCCTGTACATTCTTGCCCAGGAATTAAGGTTGCAGGAAGGATTGTGCAGCCAATCAAAGAAGCTCACCTGGTGGGCACACAAGAGAGGACCTTTTCAGTGGCAGCCCCATGATTATGAAACAACTTCCCCAAGGAGATGCACTTGACCCATTCACTGTCAATCTTCAGGAGGCAGTTGAAGACCATTTTATTTAGGATTGCCTTTGACTTAGCTCTTCTTTACTGGCAGCCCTAATCAGAGTTTTGAAACCTAAATTGTGACCTTTTATGTGTTTTTATAATTATTATTTTATTTATATTGTTTTTAATGCTTTTTTAAAAAAATAATCATTATATTGTAAGCCACCTTGACTTCCATAAGGGAGAAAGGCAGCTAGTAAAGCCTTTAAACAAACAAACAAACAAACAAACAAACAATGTTTACACTTTTGGAGAACATTCTGTCCCATTCAGAGTGCTATGGTGGGATACTGGTGAGACTGCTGATCTAAGAACTAGGATCCCAGGGTCAAACACCCACTTTGTTGTGGAAGTTTGCTGGGTGACTTTGAGCCAGGCATTCTTTCTCAGCTGAACCTACATTACAGTAGCTGCTGTAACAAAGGAAGGCAGAAAAATGTTGCTAGCCACTTTTGAGTTTCTGCAAAGCAGAAGAACAGGTTTATAAGTGTCCTCTCATCTTCTGCTAAATTATATGCGTATCAGGCGACAGTTAAAGGCATAGAAACAGAGCCTGTTTTTAAAAAACTGTCAGCCCTGATTTTGGAAGTGGAAGGGGGAGTCAGGGGCTCAATATTTTCTGGACACCCATTCATATCCCTCTAGTCTAGGCAAGCATCTCTTGCTTTAGAAACTATGGATGGCATTTTTTTTTTTGTTTCATGGGACCAGCAGAGGGCAGTGCTGTTTCCATGAGTGGAGGAGGTTTGCAGCTGTCCAACATAATATTTTGATATTTTTGATATTTATGAGGCTTTGAGGCCTGCATGGGGAGGGAGAAGCAGAGCCTGAGGGACAGTATGTGGGAACACCGGAGAATCATCCCAGCAGATTCGGTGGACTTCCCTTTAGCTCTGTCTTTAGGGGCTCCTCTCCAATGTCATCATTAAAGGAGTGCATTAGAATGAAAACACACGTACTACATCCAGCCCATGACAAGAACTGAAGTTGACAGAGTTCTATATTTTGATTATAATTGGCAGCTTCCGTTCAGAAGAGGGCCGGCAAACAAACTTGCTTGAAGTCTAAATTATATCTCATCTCCCTTCCCTCAGTCCCCATTCCTGTGCCTCTGGCTGTTCATCATTGAGGCTGAATGGAGGAGCAGAACTGGGATCACAGAGACATAGGCTTGGTTTTGGAGTCTGGATGCCTTGGGGAATGTCAGCATTCACCTAAGTAATGAGACAAAAGAGGGAGGAATGGGACAAATACATTTTTTTTAAAAAGCTCTTAAAGTAAATTCAAGTTTTACTTTCAAAAATGTTTTTCCCTCAGCCATACAGGCACTTCAGGAACCTTTCATTGTGTTAGCACTGCTTGCTTCTCTCCTCAGATGTACAGAGAAAGGAAGGATCCAAATGCATTGAAAGCTAAGATGGAAGAATACCTAGGAGGGTGGTAAAGGACTGTCAGCATCCAGTAGGGTTGCCAGGCCCATCACATGTGGGGAGGCTGTTGATAATGGTGCGATGTGACTTCCAGGAAATCCCAAAGGTGAAGTCACGTCTCTCTAGAAATCACAGGAACTCCTAGATGTTGGAAATATGTATCTGTTCTGTATGTCCTTTGCAATGTTCTAAAGCTCCAGTCATTATAGGGTTAACACTGTGCCTGATTCCCTATTGTCTGCATGACCTGGGAAGAAGATACTGACTGCTGTCAATCAAGGTCTAGAAGCAGGAAAACCTGTTTTGTTTGTTTGGTCAGTTAGTCAGGTGACTTCCTTTGTTCAGGCAGAGAGTTCAAGAAGGAGGAGGAAGTGGTCTTCCATTAAGCATGTGATCTTCTAGTGTGAGGATGTAGTTCTTTAGTGTTTGTTATTTTCACCTCCCAGTACCCTTTCCCTGTAGTAATAAATACGTTTTTGCTTTCATGTTAAATGCCTCCCAATGATTATTTGATCCAGTGATCCATCGCACTGTTTGAGATAAAGAAATAGAATTTCAAACAGAAATCCCTAACAAAATTGGTAGCAGATGGCATGGCTTTTCGTAACAGAACTGAAAGCAGAGCAGAAGATTCTTGGTTTTTGCCATCAAGCTTATAGCATGGATTGTTTTGTGAACTCTAAATGATTTTAATCTAGATCTCCTTTGAATTTAGAAAGAAACAGGCAAAAGCTGCAATGCTGAGCTAGTCAAGCCTCAACTTTAAAACGACACCTTTTTTTTCTCTTGTCATTACTGAGAGCATTCTGACTTAAATGAGCTTTGAATTCTGTCTCGATCTCAAAACGTTGCTACTTTTGTCTAACTTGCCTTGGATGTGCTAGAAAGAGATTTTTGGAGCTTTTTAACCCTTTTTCTAGGATTACGTCAGAGACTTTGGAAGAGCCTTGCTGCAACCACACGCGCAAATTCAGCTGCCTGTTCTCTCCAGTGAGGAAGGAAGAATCTTTAACCCTGTCCTGCCTGATTGCTGTGAAAAATGTCGAGCCCAGGAACAACAGGAGCCACTGGATCTTCTGATTCCACGTCTTCAGGAGCAGCTACTGCAAATCTTGATTTTGGGATCGTGAGTAGCCTGCCAATGATAGGATTTAGTACCCTGAAGTTAACTAAGAATAATTTCTCATTTTGGCTTTCGCTTCTAACACAAAGACTTGAGATTTATAGAGCTGAAGGAACTTTATCTGGAAATCCCCCAGAAAATGAGCCAGAGAAATAAAATTTTAAACAGCTAGATGGTTTTGCTAAAACATTCATTTTAGAGTCTATTGAACCATATGAAATTCCTGAATTGCATAATCTTAAAACTGCAAAACAAATGCTTGAATGCCTTAAAAATAAATGTAACTCCCATAAGCACAATTCATGATTTAAAGGGCAAAATATTTGGTTTTCAAGTGCAAGAAGGGGAGAATGTGACTAAATGTCTGAAGGAATTTATGTGCATGCAATCCAGACTACAGGAGCTTGGTGAGGCTCTTTCAGAAAGAGCCTTAATCTCAACTACATTGAAAGCTCTAACAAACAGCTACAAGCCGATTAAGATGATTTTGAGACTGCAAACAGATTTGTGTCTGGAAGGCCTGTTAAATGCTATCAAGGAGGAGCAGCTTCCAGATCTGGGGACAAGGATACTGAGTTATCTGATTCTATGTCTGCTTTAAGCCTGAAACCACAGCATAGAAATAAGGAAAGTAAGGATATAATTTGTCATAGATGTGGCTTGAGAGGCCATATTGTGAGATATTGTAATAATTGTGATGCTGCTACTGAACAAAGGAATAGCAATGTTAAAGCATGTTTCAAATGAGGGAACACGGGCGCCATCTCATGGCCGTAGAAATAATAGCAGCCAGAAATTTTTAAAGCAGCCGAATGGAAACAAAGAAAAGAACAGAGAAAGCACCATGTATACTAATTGTGATTTTTTTTTGTGAAAGAGGAAGATTTTTGATTGATAGTGGAGCTTCTATGCATATTTGTCAATATAAAGGCATGTTTTCAGAGTTGGATGAAAGTCAGAGATCTGAAATGATAGGTGCCAACCAGAAACCCTTACAAGTTTGTGGTGTGTGAGATCAAAATGAAATTGCTTACCACTGATGGAGATTTAATGCCAGTAAGACTAAAAAATGTAGCTTATGCACCTGAATCAATTGAGAATTTACTTTCAAGCCAAGTACTTATAAGAAATAATTATGCTGCATCTCTTGATGAAGGAGATGATGATGAAATTATTCAGAAGAATTCTGGAATTAGTTTTAAACTGGATGAAAGAAACAGAGCTCATTATCCTATGAACTTAAGTGAAAGGTCAGATGCTGTTGATATTGTGGAAAAGACTGTTTGCCAGACTGAAGACAGAAAGTGTGACCATAGGAGATGTGTTTATGCTTGGCATGTAAAATAAGCACACAGAAGCATGCAGAGTGTTGAGAAGTTGCTAAAGGATTGTGGACTTGATGTTGTGATAAATCCAAAGAAAGATGTGATGTTTGTCTGAGAGCAAAAGGAACCGCACCTTGCTTCAGTGGAAAAAGCAGTGTGCATAATGAAAAGTTTTTGGAAACAATATTCAGTGAAGTTATTGGACCTATAAAAGCTTCAATTGGGAGAAATAAATTTTTCTCAGTTTTCACAGAAGCAAAGACAAAATATAGCACCGTCTATATGCTCAAATCAAAAGATGTGACTCTTGATAAATTTAAAGAATATGTTGCCATGGTTAAAAATAGATTTGGGCGTGCACCTCAAAGTTTGCTGACAGATGGAGGTGATGAATATTGCAATAATGAGTTTAAGAAATTTCTGAAAGCAGAAGGGATTGAACACAAAGTGACTGTCCCATACACTCCACAGCAGAATGGGAGTGCAGAGAGACTTAATCATGTGTTACAGGAAATGACCAGAGCAATGCTCATGCATTCCAGATTACCTAAAGACCTGTGGGCTGAAGCTGTAAATACAGCAGTGTATATTCAATCCGTTCCAAGCTTGGTTTGGCAAGAAGCCAGGACTTAAGCGTATTAAAACTTTTTGGAGCAAAAGCCTATGCATATGTTCCCAAAGAAAATAGAGGGAAGCTTGATGCAAGGGCTGAGATTGGGTTCATACTAGGATATCCCTCAGTGGGAAAAGGCTACAGAGTCTATGATCCAAAGCTGAATAAGACCAAACATTGTAATGTGTTTGTGGATGACAATGATTTGCCTAGAGCACCCTGTGTACCTGAATCTGATCCTGAGGTTACTGATGATGCTTCTGACGATTGGTATAGTTGATTATGTGTAGTGACCACCAGTGAACCGGCAGGTCTACCTTCTGAAGACTCTACTGAACCAGAAGGGGCAATGGGGATCACACCGCAGGTAGCAAGAGAACCTCCACTCATTTTAAGATGATCAGAAAGGAGCACAAAAGGGCAACCACCAATATGGATACTGTGTGATCTATAGAGACTGTGAAACCTAAAGAGGAACCCAAGAACTGGAAACAAGTGTGTGATTTACCTAATGAAGAAAAGGAGAAATGGATTAAAGCAATGGAACAAGAGATACTATCCATTTATGAAAAAGATGTATGGACTCTTACAAAGCTACCTGCAGGAAGAAAGCCTGTTGGATGCAAATGGGTATCCAAAATAAAGGACAGAGATGATTAAACTATAGACTTGTACAAAGCAAGGCTAGTAGCTAAAGGCTATGCACAAGAATTTGGAACTGATTATTGAGAGACATTTGCACCAGTTATCAATAGTGCTACACTTAAAATGCTACTGAGTGTGGCATCATCTAGAAATATGCTCATAGAGCACCTACACATTAAGACAGCGTTTCTTAATGGTGAACTATCAGAGGAAATCTATATGGAAATACCTGAAGGTTTTCAAGTCCCAGGCAAAGAGAACTGTGTTTTCAAACTCAACAAAGGACTGCATGGTTTGAAACAGGCCGCAAAAAGCTGGCATGACAAAATAACTGGACTACTACAGCAACAAGGATTTGAGTAAGGGAAAGCTGAACCCTGTATGTACACTAGACTCAAAGAATATCAATACATTCTGGTTTACGTTGACAATTTTGTCGTGAGCTGCAAGAACAAAGAGGACATTAAAGACATTGTTGAAAAGCTGAACAAAGAGGTCGAAGTCAAAAGACTTGGAGATATTAAACACTATCTAGGAATACAGATTGAGAGACTTGAGGCTGAAACCTTTCAACTGTGCCAAAGATGAAAGATTATGGACTTTATAGAATCTCTTTGCATGAGAGACTGTAAAGAATCTCAGATACCTCTTGAACCTGCATACCTGAGAGCTCAGGGTGGTCAACCGCTCAAAGACACTGGCGAGTACAGAGAAGCTATAGGAAAGCTCCCGTACCTGAGTAAAACTACCAGAGCTGATATTACAGCCGCTGTTGGAATTTTGAGCAGAAAAGTAAGTTCGCCTAATCATCACGATAGGAATGCAGAAAAGAAACTTACCAGATACTTAAAAGGGACTATGGGCTTAAGACTGATCATTGAACCTTCTGAGAATCCCAGACTAGTTGGATACCTGGATGCCAAGTATGCAGAAGAATCGTGCAATTACAGTGGATACTTGTTCTTCTATGGAAATGGACTTGTAGATTGGACTAGCAGAAAACAGGCTATAGTGGCATGATCTACAGCAGAAGCTGAGTGTGTGTCAGCAGCCAGTGCCTGCAGTGAACGTGAATGGATTTTTCATCTGCTGAAAGACTTCAAGATAAAAGAACCTGTACCTATTGTAATGTTTGAAGATAACCAAGCGTGTATTGCTATATGTAAAGGAGAAAGTAGAACAGCCAGAAGTAGATTTATTGGTATTAAATGTGAGCTAGTGAAAGATTTACACCAGAAGGGGCTGATTAAGATAGAATATTGTTGTACAGAAGCTATGGTAGCTGATATATTTACAAAGCCATTACCTTGTGCTAGATTTGAACATTTACATGAAATGATGAATCTAGTTGATGTGAATGTTACAGTGAATAATGAGTAATGACTATTGAATGTATAATGTCTTTGGCATTAGACATTGAGAAGGGGTGTTGGAAATATGTATCTCTTCTGTATGTCCTTTGCAATGTTCTAAAGTTCCAGTCATTATAGGGTTAACACTGTGCCTGATTCCCTATTGTCTGCATGACCTGGGAAGAAGGTACTAATTGCTGTCAATCAAGGTCTAGAAGCAGGAAAACCTGTTTTGTTTGTTTGGTCAGTCAGGTGATCTCCTTTGTTCAGGCAGAGAGTTCAAGAAGAAGGAGGAAGTGGTCTTCCATTAAGCATGTGGTCTTCTAGTGGGAGGATGTAGTTTTTTTGTGTTTGCTATTTTCACCTCCCAGTACCCTTTCCCTGTAGTAATAAATATGTTTTTGCTTTCATGTTAAATGCCTCCCAATGATTATTTGATCCAGTGATCGATTGCAGTGTTTGAGCTAAAGAAGTAGAATTTCAAACAGAAATCCCTAACACTAGAGAGGCATGATGGAGGAGACATCATACTGTCACCAATGTGGCTTATTTTTTTCTCCCACTGACCACTATCATGCCCTTGGGCAATGTCAGCTGGGGGCGAGAGATCTCCCACCCCCAGCAAGTACATGGCAACCTTAATATCCAGGTAGGGCTGCCAGCTTCCAGGTGGAAGGAAAATAAAGCACAAAGCTTTCGTGATTACCAGCCTCTATCACTAAAGAAACAATAACAACATTATCAAAAGCTTAGTATATTCTATATAACATAAAGAACAGGCACAACTCAATTATTTAAAGAACAGAACATCCCAAAGTGGCTATCAGAAAATAAGTCCAATTTTTAAAGCAGTCTAATGCTGTTTCCTTGATTTTTAAAGCAGTCCAATACTGTTTCCAATGTAGCACTGAAGAATGATGAGTGATGTCCAAGTAAATTCAAATTTAGTTCATAAGGCAGCCAGCAGTCCAATTATTGCGACAAGGATGTAGTATTGCCTTGTGGTTCTCTTGCTGGGTTGCTTAGCCTCCAGGTGGAGCCTGGAGATCTCCCAGAATTACAACTGATCTCCAGACTACAGAGATCAATTTCTCTGGAGAAAATGACTGGTTTGGATGGTGGATTTTATGGCATTATACCCCATAAAGGTCCTTCCCCTTCCCAAACCTCAGCCTCCCAAGGCTTCACCTGTAAATCACCAGGAATTTCCCAAACTGGACTTGGCAGCCCTACATACAGGTGCAGGCCTGGAGTTCTCCCTTAATTTTGCCTGATCTCCAGACTTCAGAGATCAGCTCCTCTGGAGGAAATCACAGCTTTGTGGGGCAGATTCCAGGACATTATATTTCTGCTGAATTACCTCCATTTCCTAAACATCCAGGAATTTCCCAACCCAAAGCTGGCAACCCTATGACTCTCCTCCATTCTGTCCTCACAATAACTCTCTGATATAGATTAGTCTGAGAGTGTGGCTGGATTAGCAATTATTTTTTTCCCTGCATAGCTCTCTCCAATCTTGTCTGTTTTTACCCTCCTTTCCCTCTGAGAGTAACGTAAATGGTACTCTCTTAAAGAGAGTCTCTTTTATCCTAACCACACACTGGCCCAAGATGTGGATTGCAGCTGAGTGAAGCTTGGAGCAGTTATCATTACACCACACCGTCTGTTTGTTTGAGCTTACCCACAATGATCTGAAGTAGCTATTTCACCCAGCTGCAGATACACTGAGAAGAGTTTAAGTAGCTAATTACTTTTGAGAGGGGAGAGAAATCATGGGAAGGAGGTTTCCAGGGACTTGGACATCTGATGCTCCAGCACATGCTCATTTGCCCCACAAATCTGGGATTCCATAAAGACATGGGGGGGGGGCGGTGCCTTTTATTAAGGTTCTCAAATAACAAGAGCCTCTTGAGAAACTGGCGCTCACTTTCCCTAATTCACATTATTGCTTTTTTTTTTTTAATAAATCAAAATTTTATTATAGACTCATTGTAAATCATACCTATTCCAACAAAAAAGTGTACAACAATAACAAATCAAAAACAACACAACTTAATAACATCTCACCTGAGTTAACATAAACTAAAGTTGATCTGTCTCTTTGGAGATTACTTCATATGTTACCATTCCACACTTCTTAGTATATATGTGTGTGTGTGTGTGTGTGTGTGTGTATGTCTATTTATATTTTTTATTATTATTATTATTTTTAGTAGAGGAATAATTAAGCTTAACAATACTATCTTCCCTAACACATTTTTAAGGTTTAATACCACAAGCATTCAATATTTCCTTCTTCTATAACTTCATTATTCCTTCTACTCTCCAAAAAAAAATCAATAAGATTAAATTCTAACAAAATATCTCAGTCCCTGGAGACCTCAAGGATTAAGGTCTAGAAGAGATACTTCCCTCCTTCCACCTGGACTGAATTAGCTATGGAGGGATATTAACCAAATGCTCGTGCCAGCTGACCCCACCCAACCATAAATTCCGAAGGAAAAGTCTTTCGATATAAATTATAGATTTCATCAACTTTTCCATTTTCTTGTTGCTTCAGTTTCTTTTTAGATAGAATCCATACTTTCTTCCAAGTTTACATGATCTTCCTCAGTACAAGCACAGGTTGTCCTTAAAGAGACGAGAGGAGAGCATTCCTTTCTCTTGTTTACTCTCAATGCAGGGGAGGAGGGAGTTAACTTGGAGAGTAATAATTCACCCGAGGCTGCGTCATATGCTGAATATGAAGTGGAGCCTTTTGGACATATAATTTGCCTGATTGTAGCCATTTATATTTTTATTTTTAAGACCCGCAGTTTGGCAGTTTTATCCTTGAGGTCTCTTCTGATTCTTAAAAATTCAGGAGGGAGATCCGGAAAGACCTGAATCTTTAACTCCTGATAGTCCAAGCCTCCCCTCTCCCTGGCCTCTGCAAAGACTCTTTGCCTCATTCGATAGTCCTTAAACTGCACCAAAATATCTCTAGTATAAGACAAATTGTCTTCTCATACCTTGCCGACACAATATACTTTTGGAATGAGTGGGAGAACTTCGGCCTCTAGGTGAGTTGCTTCAGCAAGCCAATTTGCCATAAATACATATAAATCCATTTCAGCTTCCACATCAGATTTAAAACCTATAAACTTTAAACACAACTCCCGGTTACGAAAGTCCATTGTTAAAACCCATTCCCTCATCCATGCATCTGATGTTATTTCAGATATTCTCCCTTCACACCCTTGAGCTCTTTTTAAAGCTTCTTGTGCTGTCTGGGTAACTTGTTTATGAGAATCCTCTAGTTCATCCAGACGCTGACACAACGTTTGTAACATAGAGGTTATGTCCTCTCGTATTTCTTGTCTTAACTTAGACATTGCCTGTGTCAATTAATTCAATGTGAGAGGACATTCTCCGGCTGGTTCCTCGTACCTCTCCAACCTTGTGTGGGAGGTGGATGGTAATTCCAAGAAGTCAGTTAAAAGCTGAACGCATTTTCCCTTCTGTTTACCCTTCTTTACCCCTTTAGGAAACATCTCTCAAAGCTTCAAAAAATATAGTTTAAAGGGGTAAAAAGAATATAACTTTGGAGCCAGCTGGGCGAGCGTTAGGCAAAGGCTCTTGACTGGATGTTGGTCAAAGCCACTCCCCCTCTTCACATTATTGCTTTTGAAGATCATATCACCTCCCCAGGTGATAATTTGTTTTAGAATCAAAATCATAAGAACCTAAAGATATTATTAGCACCTTTCAAGGGCCTTGCTTTAAGATAGAAATCGGCTGTCCTCACTGTGCTGGAAAGTATTTCTTCACCCCTGCCTCACTTCTGCAGTGTCCTTGCATAGTCTGGACAAAATGCTGAGGGGAAAGAAGCCACTTGCTCAGAACATGTTGTGTTATATATATAGCTTTATTAGCAAAGCTTACCCTTATGAAATACACATACACACAAGCACTGTGGAGGGGATAAAGGCCTTGGATATGGTTTTGATTAGGATAGAATGAGATATCCATAGGAAATTATACAGAAAAGGATATACATAGAGACATTTGGAAAAAAGATTGTCTGGTTGTGAAATACAAAATAACTTAATGAAACATTTCTCTTCAAAGCCCCCTCCCCTGGTTGCAAATGAGAAAGGGAAAGAACACAAGAATATATTAACATGTATAAGAGACATGCACATGTTTAAGCATTGTAGCAAGAATTTGAAAAATTCTGTGTCAGGGTAACTCAGTGGCTCAGAGGGGCAAGCTTCATGTTATGCTCAACTTGTGCCGTCATGGCATACAATTGAAAACACAATAAGGCATACATCAGAGGTAATAGGCCCTGCTACAGTGACAAAGTGTACTAGGGACAAGGGAATAAACAGGCAAGTTTAGGAGACATGCAAGGAGAGGGTAAGTGGCATGTTTTTAAATATCTATCTATATCTAAGTTTTAATATAAAATTATATTATAGTTAAAATTTTAAGGAGGGCAAATAGTTAGAAAATACCTTAATGTGCCGACATTTTGTAACTTTTCAGTGTTGTAGCTGCTCAAACTACTCAGGTGTAGCAAATTCTAGTTCTGTTCTAATTTTCTGGTCTAGTTCTAAGTTTAGTTTAGTGGTAGCTGATCAAACTACTTAAGTGTAGCTAATTTTAGTTCTAAACAGCCTCAGAGGTTCTTGGCTAATTTTACTGCAGTATGGGAAAGGTTAATCAGGGGGTGAAACAAAGAACAAGGATTAAAACTGAGGGCACAGTGTTAGTTTAAACTCTAATATCACTTTGAAGCTTTTATTACACCTATAGATTAAAGTGCTAATACTAGAGACTAGGAATAGGGAGTTCACAGATAAGGCTAAACCAGGGTTGGCCAAACTTGCTTAACATAAAAGCCACATAGAATAAACATCAGATGTTTGAGAGCTGTAAGATATGAACATCAGATAGCAGGAGGGCAGGCAGGAAGGAAAACAGCTGGGGGAGGGAGGGCGAGATGGAAAGAAAGATACTTTAAATGCATTCCCCAAGCCGCAAAGTGATGTGCAAGTGTGACAGTCAAGTGTACTCACCCGAGGGCTAGACTCTGTTAATTGGCATACCCAAGTTTGTTTGTTTGTTTGTTTACACTCCTCTCTTTGCCCTGATGGGGACCTGAAGCAGCTTACCACTTAGTTCTCTCCTCCATTTAATCATCACAAGAATAACATTAGGAGGTATATTAGCATGAAAGAGAGACTGGCTGAAGGTTATCTGACAAGCTTTGGTGGCAGGGAATTTGAATCTGGGTCTCCCAGATTCAAGTCTAGCACTAACCAGGGCTTTTCTTTTAGCAGGAATGCACAAGAATGCAGTTCTGGCTGACTTGGCGGCAGGGGTGTGGCCTAATATGCAAATGAGTTCCTCCTGCGCTTTTTCTAAAAAAACCTGTGCAAAACAGTGGTGATGTCAGGGGTGTGGCCTAATATGCAAACAAATATCTGCTGGGGTTTTTCTACAACCCCCTCCCCCTGGCATTAACCATTATACAACACTGGCTGTCAGGGTTTGTAGTTTTTCAATGTGTGAAACAGTAGGGCTAGGCATGAACTGGCTCACAAACTAAAGTTCATCACAAATTTTGGCTGGTTTGTGGTTTGCGAAGTAATGTTTGTGGAAAGGCAACTGGCACGGACATGCCATGAACTTTGGTGCTGTTCATGGCAGTTTGTGAATGGATACGTTTCCAGACGGTCTCTGCTCAATTAAACTGTTTACAAAACTTCAAAGCGATTGTGGGGGGGTTGGAATTCTTGAGGCTTGGAAATACCAATAGGAGCCCTCCGAAACTTAACAGGAACTACTGGCTGCCAATAACAAAGTTCCTATTCTGCACTATGAGATCAGAAAGCTATATATCAGCTGAGCATTACACCCTCTCCTCTGTTGGTGGTTGACAAACAGAGAGGCAGGAGATATGCTAAAAGCAGACTAGCAGAGCATGTTGTGAACTTCTCTCCCTTTCTGGAGTTTGGGTGTTAGGTGGACTCAGGGCTCTAAGCCACCCTGTCTCACATCCAGCAGAAGAGCTTAGCTACTGGGACCCTCAGCTAATTTGGACTGTGAACTCTTCTCCCCTGCTGGGGTTTGGTTGTTAGGTGGACTCAGAAATCTGAGGCACTCCACTTCACCTCTGCTAGCATGTTGGTGCCTGCACACGTGACCATGTAGCCATGGCTGATATTACCACTCACTCCCTTAGGCTAATCTGTATAACACTGCAGCAGTGCTTTGTACCATGTAGCCTGCATCCATTTGCTGCATGTGGAACAGAACCACTTTGTAGCCCGGTAGCAGGACTGTCCCCTCCTGGAGCATGGGCCATGCCCCTAATGCTCTTGCTGGCTGCTCCAGAGGTCTGCTGTGAAGTGCACAGTTCTGCCTTGTGCTCTGAAGACCTGAGCCTTGACTATCGCAACTGCGGCTGGCAAAAGGCTACATCCTCCACAAGGTAGAAGGGTTGGTCATCCACAGCAATCATCTTGCCAACCAGGTGAGTGGCTGCTTCGTGGGGACCTCCACATTGCCCTTTTGACCTCTAGGAGGGTGGCCTGCCTTGATTCCTACCCATGACACTCTGAGTATGGGGAGTCTTTCTGGAGGGGCCTCCTGCTCCCCCCTCTGCTTCTCCCTGCTGAGAGGGAGTGGGCTGCTTCTTCCTCCTGCGTTCTGCTGGTCACTATTCTTTCCTCTAGCAGCAACACAGTTGGGTGCACCATTTGCAGGTGCTTGTGGAGGACAGAGGAGGACAAGTGTTGGGGGTTTGTGCCCCTCTGGTCATGGGTTAGGGTCATGGTTCTCTGTCACGCAGGGGTCACTAGGCAGGGTGTGAAAATATTTCCAAACTGTGGGCTTCCCCCTCCACCCTCTGAATCACTGCTGGTAGAGTCCTCCTCTCCAGTGAGTGTTAGCAGCAATTGCTGGTGTCTCTGGGAAGTGCTTACAACCCTTTTGCCTCTGTGGAGAGCCCCAGGACAGATCAGCAGAAGGAGGCTCCAAGACCCCTGGTGATGCCCTGCTTGGGCAGGCTCCAGTGGCCTGGTTTGATGTAGGGTTGCCAATCCCCAGGTGGGGGGCAGGGGATCCCCCGGTTTGGAGGCCCTCCCCCCCGCTTCAGGGTCATCAGAAAGCGGGGGGAGGGGAGGGAAATGTCTGCTGGGAACTCTGTTATTCCCTATGGAGATTTATTCCCATAAAAAATCATGGAGAATTGATCTGCGGGTATCTGGGGCTCTGGGGGGGCTGTTTTTTGGAGTAAAGGTACCAAATTTTCAGTATAGCATCAAGTGTCCTCTCCCCAAAATACCCTCCAAGTTTCAAAAACATTGGACCAGGAGGGTCCAATTCTATGAGCCTCAAAAGAAGGTGCCCCTATCCTTCATTATTTCCTATGGAAGGAAGGAATTGAAAAAGTGTGCTGTCCCTTTAACTGTGATGGCCAGAACTCCCTTGGAGTTCAATTATGCTTGTCACAGCCTTGATCTTGGCTCCACCCCTAATGTCTCCTGGCTCCACTCCCAAAGTCCCCAGATATTTCTTGAATTGGACTTGGCAACCCTAGTTTGATGCCTGGAGACAGGGGCCTGTGGTACACCGGGAATGGGGGACTTCTTCCCTCCATGATAAGCACCCTTTGCACCCACTTTCATTCTCACAGCACATAGAGGTGTTCAGGAATCTGAAGCAAACAGAAGAGTGGCTTTTTAACACTTCATATTGCATAAACCATATTTTGTAGTACTGGGAGCAATTTTGAGAGCTTGCTCCAAAAGCCACTCCCCTGTTTCAAAAGCTTCTCTTGCTCATGTGGTGTGGTGAGGGTGCCTGCCAAGCAGTCCTGGGATTACTTTGGGGAGCTTCTGTTGGAACTCTAGGAGATGTCTGCCTTTCAGTCATTCAGAATCTGCCTTTAGAGACTGGTGTGTGTGGGGGGGTGACCTGTGAGCACAGAGATGCTTGCTTTGTTTCCAGTGTTTGGTGGCGGGGGAGTGGGGGTGGGGGGTGGTTCTGTCCAGGTGAAGTTTCCCTGTGAGTTTGGTGTCACTGACTTGTTCCTGAGTCATTCCATAGACTCCTGCAACTGCAGCTGTCTTTTCCAGAGAGAGCACCTGGGAGACCTTTTTTGGGGGGGTGTCTGTAATTGGAACCCCAGAAATATTATCTGCCTTCAACTTGGAGAGATCGTAGAGGTGCGAGTGCCAGGGTGAGGTTCCCTCTGTTTGGTGTGTGTCTCTGGAAGCCTATACACTTTTGAACTTGTGCCTGACAATTTTTCTGTGGGCATCTTCTTCAGGTGGCCATAACTTGTACCCCCTAAGTCAAATTTGAGCATTTTATGTCTATTTTGTAACTCTACTTGTATGTTTTTTTCTCAATGTAATGGCATTGGTTTTATGCTGATTGTTTTTTTACTAGAAAAATAAAGAAGTTTAAGTTAAATAAATGAACATAACTTAGAAGGCATGTAGCGGGGCATCAGGGAGAGGTCCCTTGTGAGTCTGATTCCTCTAGCTTGTACAGAGTCCATTATATACATTCCTGAATCTCCTGGACCCATTTCCTTTCATTCCTCCAGAAAGCACTTTCCTGGGGGGCACCTTCTTGAGGGACAGGTTGGAACTCAGACCCTTTAAGTCCAATTTTCACCAAACTTGGACAGTAGGTAGAGGGGAGTCAGCCAGAGATCTCCTGCAAGTTGGGGGGGGGGGGGGGGGTTGGGGAGAGCATTCTACTGCATCACAAACCTCATGAACTGAACTGATTTGTTTAGTCCTTAGAAGTGTGTGACCCTCCATGGTTTATAACTGGGCACTCCATAAACCACAAAACAGCCTGCGTTTTTCCAGTTCATGCCTATGAAACAGCTAAGGTTTAAAAAAAAAATAGAAAAACCAAAAGCTAATATATATTGCTTGGTGCTATTTCAGTTTAGGGACGCAACCTGGGCACATGGAATTGGATCATCGGAGTTGCCAAAAGAGCACAGCAGGGCTGCAGGGCTGCTACTTCCCCCTTGTGCTCTGTTTATGACCATCCAGAGTCCCACCTATTTACCTTCAATTCAAAGTTCCTGGCTCCACCAAGCACAGTCCTCCATCATCCCTGAGTTCCCTGGACAGTCTCAGCCAGGAGAAGGACGTGCCGCAGGGTCACCAGCTGCGTCCGCCCTGCTTGTGGCTGCTCATCCCTCCCTCTTGGCTGAATGCATTTCTCACCCCCCCCCCCCCCCCCCCCGCTGAAGTCTCTGTTTCTTGTGCTCCTCTCCTTGCCTTTGGCACTAGCCCTGTAGCCTCTGATTGCAGCTGCGCTTGCCTCAGGCAGCCCCATGCCCCTCCCAAGAAAAATCCTGGCAATGTGCCCCATCAAACTTAAAACCCTATTGCAGCCCTGACCAGCACTCTCAAGATAGACAAGAAGGAGAAACACATAGGTACCCCATGAACTTTTAAACATTTTTTGAAAATTTTGTTTCCACGAAGAGGTTCTGGAATTCTGTTGGGCTGTGTTTCCCGGAGGGGGGGGGGGGTTGAAGCCCTGTGTCCAGGGCTTTTTTTGAGCAGGAATGCACAGGAACACAGTTCCAGCTGGCTTGGTGCCTAGCCTAATATGCAAATGAGCCCCTGCTGGGCTTTTTCTACAAAAAAAAAAAGCCCTGCCTGTGTCCATCGTACACACACACACAGCTGAAGTCCTCAACCAATCACAGTCTTTGTGGTGAAAGCACCAATCGCCTCATCCCTCCATCAGGGCTGGAGCATTGCCTGTGTTGGCGGGCCTCAGTTTCTTGGACTGATGCTGCCACTGAACAATTACACCGGCCCTTTAAAACACAGGACTAGACATGCGCACACACACACACACACACACACAAGAGGCAGGCTCCTCTTTATTTTATTTTAATAGTTTTTATTCTTGTTAAAAGATGTCTGCAAGGGGAACTGCCAGTCTGAAAAATGATCACTTCTCCCCCCACCCCCATCCCCGTTTTCTTGGTATTTTCCTTCTAGCTTGTGTTAATCTGTTCAGGTAAAAACCGCAGGCACATTCATTAAATCTTTCTCTTTGACACCTCAGCTGGTTTGCTGCCCTAGGCTCCTTTTTTTCTTTGCTCTCCCTCCTTTTCTTTCTTTTAATTTTTTTTTTCTCCCTGCCTCTCTCCACCCCTCCCTTTTCATTCCATCTCTAAGCTTGCCTGATCAGCATATATGAAAGATTGGGGTGGGGAGCAGTTTGCAGCAGAACTGTGCAGTTGGCAAAACTGGAACTTGCTGAGGGGCTGGATTTCCAGACATTTGTATCAAGTTGGGGGTGTGGGGAGAAGATGTCTGCTTAAACTAAAGGCACTGATTCTTGAGCTCTGAGGAGAACTATTCTACAATGCCTCCACTTCATAGTTACAATTAGGGTTGCCAAGTCCAATTCAAGAAACATCTAGGGACTTTGGGGGTGGAGCCAGGAGACATTGGGGGTGGAGCCAGGAGCAAGGTTGTGCAAACACAATTGAACTCCAAAGGGAGTTCTGGCCATCACATTTAAAGGGACAGCACACCTTTTAAATGCCTTTCCTCCATCAGAAATAATGAAGGATAGGAGCACCTTATTTTGGAGCTCATAGAATTGGACCCCCTGGGCCAATCCTTTTGAAATTTGGAGGGTGACTCTGCCTCAAAAACCACAACTCCCTCAGAGCCCCCAATACCTGTAGATCAATTCTCTATAATGGAGTGCCCAGCAGACATCCCCCCCCCACTTTCTGATGTCCCTGAAGTGGGGGGAGGGCCTCCAAACCAGGGGATCTCCTGCCCCCACCTGGGGATGGACAACCTGGGCTGCCAGGACTTTTGCCTAGAGGGGCCTTCTGCTGGAAGCCCTAGTTGCTTACTCCCACTCTCAGCAGAAGCAGGAGAAATTATTTTAAATGGCAATGTCAGCTGTGGTGTCACGTCACTTCCAGGGAAAGTGTTCCCAGCAACTCCTAGATCTATCCTACATCACTTTTGGTTTTTCCCTGGAAGTGATGTAGTGACACAGCTGCCATCGTGCCTCCATATCCCCACCCCCAATCACCAGTTGTCAAGCTTAGCATGGCAACCCCATGTGGAAAGACTTATGGAAGGCCTCCAAATGACACTCAAATGTAGCACTTCAATATAGTTGCCTGTAAGCCATAGAATTTGCAAAATGTGGGAAAGAACCGCACATAAAAGACAAGAGTTTGTTTGATGTTCCTACTACAGCACCTTATGCTGCTGAAGAGACAAGTAACTGTTTTGCTTAGTGTATATAGTTTATAACTTCTTTGCTTAGTGTATAACTGATAAAGTAGCTTGCCTTTTCAGTAACTGGTAGAAATTGAGACCTCCATGGTTATCCAGAAGCACGTGAAGGACCGGTGGGGAGAAACCTCCATTGTTCCTGGGCCACAATTTAAGAATCAATGAACTAAGGAACAAGGAACTGGTTTTCAGAAGCAGTTCTTCAACAAGAGGATTTTGACAAAGAATACTTGCCAATGTTACCTTGATTGGCTTTGCAGCTACATGATGTCTATGTGCTCTCAGTGTGATCCCTGATTGGCTAGGCTCATGTAGAGGAGAATAAAAAGCAGATTGTGCTGGCAGCAGATTGAGCTATACACAGATGTGAAAAGAAGGTCAAAGCAACGAGAGGGAGAGCTTTTCCTGACAACGGTTAGGTCCACTCATAATCATATTTTGCCAAGTTCTTGACAGGTGAAAATATGATATGACATTACTCTATGCTCTCCTTGACACTACTGTTGTTGATTCAGGGTCAAACCACATGTGCTGGGCTCCCCAATGTGTTATTTAGCTACAGGAGGAAGAGGAAGAAGAAGAAGAGATTGGATTTATACCCCACCCTTCACTCTGAGTCCCAGAGCAGCTTACGATCTCCTTCCCCTCCCCACTGTGAACTGGCAGAGACTGACCAAGAGAGAGATCTTGGGGTCATGGTAGATAACTCACTGAAAATGTCAAGACAGTGTGAGTTTGCAATAAAAAAGGCCAATGCCATGCTGGGAATTATTAGGAAGGGAATTGAAAACAAATCAGCCAGTATCATAATGCCCCTGTATAAATCGATGGTGCTGTCTCATTTGGAGTACTGTGTGCAGTTCTGGTCGCCGCACCTCAAAAAGGATATTATAGCATTGGAGAAAGTCCAGAAAAGGGCAACTAGAATGATTAAAGGGCTGGAACACTGTCCCTATGAAGAAAGGTTGAAACGCTTGGGACTCTTTAGCTTGGAGAAACGTAGACTGTGGGGTGACATGATAGAGGTTTACAAGATAATGCATGGGATGGAGAAAGTAGAGAAAGAAGTACTTTTCTCCCTTTCTCACAATACAAGAACTCGTGGGCATTCGATGAAATTGCTGAGCAGACAGGTTAAAATGGATAAAAGGAAGTACTTCTTCACCCAAAGGGTGATTAACATGTGGAATTCACTGCCACAGGAGGTAGTGGCGGCCTCAAGCATAGCCACCTTCAAGAGGGGTTTAGATAAAAATATGGAGCAGAGGTCCATCAGTGGCTATTAGCCACAGTGTTTGTGTGTATAAAATTTTTTTGGCCACTGTGTGACACAGAGTGTTGGACCGGATGGGCCATTGGCCTGATCTAACATGGCTTCTCTTATGTTCTTAACAGACAACCTGTGAGGTAGATGGGGCTGAGTGAGCTATGACAGAAACTGGTCTTGAGAGAATAGCTCTTTTGAGAACTGTGATTGACCCAAGGTCACTCAGAAGGTGCATGTGGAGGAATGGAGAATCAAACCCGGTTCTCCCAGATTAGAGCATGCACTTAACCACTTCATCAAAATAGCCTTGAGAATAGTGTTGCCAGCAAGTAGTTGGCACCTGGAGGGGGGAAAGACTGAGGATGGGGACATGTGATGTCATCACATTGACAGCATGGCATCATTTCCAAAAGCAATCCCAGAAATTGTGTGGTGCTACTCTAGGATTCAGTGAAAACTTTATGGGTTTTCCATGTAGCTCGCCAGACGCCCCGCCCATCAAGATCTGTGGCGGGAAGTTTAACTGGCCAGGATTGGACTGGTCAGACTGGGGGGCAGTTCCAGGAAACTTTTCCACTAAATACTAGAGTAGTTTATCATCATTCTTGGGTCCACCCTGGAAATGACTTTACTTTCTCAATGCCATGGCAATTTTTGTTTTACTTCCCCTATTCTGTTGGTCTGCCAGTTGTCCCCAAGGGTCAGAGGGTTACTGGTGGGTGGCAACCCTATTTGGGTTACACTATGGATTGTGACATTGTGCTTAGGGTTACACTAACTTTGGCCTTGAACTATTTCTCAATCAAAAATGTCCCTCGCCACGGCTTTAAGGTAGGATTGTGTTATGTCTTGAAACATTAGCTAAGGTACCGCATGGCGAGCGCTACAGAGGAGACCAGGGGAAACCCAAGGGTCCCCGGATGTAGCTCGCCAGACGCCCTGCCCATCAAGATCTGTGGCGGGAAGTTTAACTGGCCAGGATTGGACTGGTCAGACTGGGGGGCAGTTCCGGGAAATGTATATAAGTGGGGCCCGGCCCGCGTGCTCGCTCTCTTGTAATGTACCACCAAATAAAGCATGTTGCCTTCAGCCCGTCTCTCAACTCAGTACATTACAGATTGCCAGCAGTACCAGGGGTGGGAGGGTTAGGGCGCACAGTGTTACAGAATAAAACTTTTTTTAAAAAAAATGCAGCTTCATGTACTTAATGGAAATGACAAAGGTGTGTTCTAGAAATCAGTGGGAACTCTATGGTAAAGCGACATAGTGATATCAGCAAAATTCTTTTTTTTTGTTGCTAAATTTTTATTATGAATTTTCAATAGGGATACGGAAGGAAAAGGGGAAAACATATAATATATGGGCAGTTCTTCTTAAAAGAGAATTCTGAGCAGTGGTGGGCAACAGAGCTTGCCAGTGGGAGGTCTCCTGCCATAGCGGGAGGCCTGGCTAGCCCTCATGTTTGCTATCTGTTCTCAGACTTTCAGAAGTGCCCACAGGCTTAATAAGTTTGGGGATCTCTGCCTTAAGGGCCTTAAATTGGATGCTTCCTGCAATACTAGGAAGGAGAGCCCACCACCTCCCGAGGAGGAAGCCTGTTCCACTGAACCACTCTAAACTCACAAACACCTCCCCCTAAATACACAGGATCTGCATTGCTGTCGGATGGCCAGGAGGGACGGTGGCTCAGTGGTAGAGCATCTCCTTGGGAAGCAGAAGGTCCCAGGTTCAATCCCTGGCATCTCCAAAAAAGGGTCCAGGCAAATAGGTGTGAAAAACCTCAGCTTGAGACCCTAGAGAGCCGCTGCCAGTCTGAGAAGACAATACTGACTTTGATGGACCAAGGGTCTGATTCAGTATAAGGCAGCTTCATACGTTCATATATGTACTATCAAAATCAGTAAGGAGGGGTTAGTTTTCTGTCAGCTGATTTTAGAGTTCTGAAGAATCTGGATTTTGATTGGTTATGCACTTCTGCACTTTATCTGTGTTTTTATTCTACTGGTTGCACTGTTTTAAATTGTCTTTTTTAAAAAAAAACTTTATGCATGATATGGTTTTAACTTCAACTACAGTGCTCTTGAGTAGCAGGAGGGACAAACCTTTTAAAATAAGTAAATGCCACCAAATCAATAACAGCCATAGGACTTCCACTATGAAAGATTTGGGTGTCATTCCTATTTTCTGTCGATGCTACAGTTTCTGTGCACTATCGAAAGCTCAGAATCCGTATCAGAACTGCAAGTGTGATGACGTCGTTTGGTGTGTATGTAAGTGTAAACCCAGGCATGTGTTTATTTTATACGTCTAATCTAAGAAAGATGAGTGTACTTGAAAGTGTGAGAGGTAATGTGTGCGTGTGTATGCCTTCACACACATTAAGAGTCAAGGGCTACACTCTACTGTCAACTCATTAACCTTCCCCCCACCCTGAGTCCCTGCTGAGTGTGACTTTTCAAGGCATCGAACATTTGAAGTGAAAGAAAGAAAGAAGCAATTGCTGGAGATGTGAACTCAGTCTGCCCTAGAAAGGCGTGAGATTATTTTAATAACCCTGGAGTAAAGAAAACTTTTTGTTTTGCTTTATGTACGAAATGACTCCCTCGGGTTTCCAAGAGAGTGGAGTGGGAGAAGGACACCAAGGGGCCAGCGTACAGATGGCCTTCAGTCCTGGCAACAGCAGTATTCAAAAAGAACTGGAGAGCCTGAATGATGGATCTGCATGACACGCAACCGTTTCCTCCCTCCCCACCTCCTGCAGCTGCTGGTTGTGTTTCATTGTGTTTCGCACAGCACAATGGCAGGTACATGCTTTGCATGCTTGAAGTCCCATGTTCAAGCGCAACGAAATAAACTATTTACTTATCTTCCCAACAACCCTGTAAGGTCAGTTAGCATAACTGCCCCCCCTGGCGGACAGGAGAGAGTGGCTTGGCTAGGGAAATCAAATAGGTATACAGATAATATCCAAACAGGAGATTTCATGATCCTTAGCTCATTCAAAGTCCTTTATTGGGCATTCAGTTTCAGCACCCAACCATATGTAATGAGAGTGTATTACCCATTACCTCCTCCAGCCCCCCCAAAATGCCTGGTTATTCTATGTGCGTAGAGAAACATGTATCACTTCCAGCTTCAGTGCATGTGAATGAAATGTTGAGCTTGTCAGGGGATGTGTTCATGCCTAATGAATCTGTAATAAAGCAGTTTTGGTGGAAAGTGCTGTCAAGTCACAGCCGATTTATGGCAACCTCTTAGGGTTTTCAAGGCAAGAGAGGTCCAACCAGGACCAACCTTGCCTGATATCTGACAAGAGAGCACATGGTTTGATGATGGAAGGTGGGAGTTGATGGGCATCAGTGGACAGAACAAAAAAAACCTGATTGAAGCATTATGCACAAGAAGTAAAGGTGACTCCAAATCAGTTTGGGAAGTGTCTACCACCCCCCACAAAAAGAGAAAATTGAAAAACTGAAGCAAACTCAATAGACACCAAAATGTGCAGAAACCAGCAAAAACAAAATAGTATGGGGGCAGAACCAATGAAAACAATCTATGTGGAAAAACCTAGGTCCAAGGTCACACAGTGAGTTTCTATGGCAGAGCAGGAATTTGAACTTGATCGTAGTTTGGCACTCTGACCATCACACTATTTTATTAATTTGAATAAAATTAAATTTTATCTTACTTTGAAAACAAAGGCCAAGTGTCCAACTGTTCAGTTATCATTCAGGTGTGTGCGGATATTCTCTTATTAATTTCTTTCAATATCCATTTGCATTTTTGTCAATGGTGTTGATTCTCTGTTTTTCACTCCTGTTGGTTTTTGTAGACCTGAATTGCTTGAACATTTTAAGATGCAATTTATATGAGGTCATATGTATATGTAACATGCCTCAAGTTTAGAATGCTGGTAGGGTTGAAATATGGGGAAACGGCATGGGAGGGGTGCAAAAATCAAATGGTGTAGTTTCCACGAGGGAGAAGCCAAAAGCAAAATGGATGTTTGGGGGATCAAAATCTCAGGGATGAGAAATGAGACACACCATCTCAACATCTTTGCCTTTTTAATGAGAATTCTGGGAAGCAGGAGGAGCTGTTAGCTGGAGCAACTGCCCACCGGGGTAGACCAGCTATTTAATGTACCATGAAAGTCTCTGGAGGACTACTCCCCTCAAGGACCAGTCTAGTGGCAGCCAGAAGCAAGCTGAACCAAGTGCCTCCATGAACGCAGACCTACACCCGTTGTAATTGTTGCTGCAGCCTAGGTGCAAGCCAAGTGGCCCCTGTGGTGGTACAAATACTGTAGGGTCCAGGTTGCTCCAGGGCTGTTTCAAAGTCCCAATTCACCCCTGACTGGCTTGAACACTCCTTCCATGCACTTCCTTTACATTTCTGCAAGATTTAAGAAATATTCTGAACCTCTAATTTTTTTTTTAACTTGTTCCTTTGTTTAAGGAGCCTTCTAAAGCCTAAATTTATTCTCATTTGGAACCAAGCATGCTCAGTGGCTCAAATCCATGCCAAAGTGTTCAGAGGAAAGGGGTCTGGTGGTGGGGTGCTGCTTAGCTCTTCTTCAGGGTGTGTGTGCTTGGCTCCTCCACCCCTCCAGCTGGCAGCCTGAAGTAACAAGCAATCGGGTTTAGTTCAGCCCCAGCACAATCCTGTTATTTGTTCTTCACCGGAAGGCTCTCTTTGTCTCTTGCTAACACTACAGCTGGTGCTCCTGGCACACACCCGCTCTGACTGACTCTGATCGGGGGTTCTGGAGGGATTCCTGGTCCTTCTGCTTGGACTTCCCTCATGGAGGAAACTTACCCAGCTGAAGTCTGGCTACTCTTCTGGCTTGCTCAGATGTCAACAGTGGGAATGAGGTCTACATAGGTTCAAAATGAAAGCAAAAGGAGGAGGGATATAAAGGACAGTGGGGGGAAAAGGAAGGAGCAGCATTCATAAATATGCACATTTGGCATGCATGTGTTAATTTCCCCATGCAATACCTACCTCTGAACCCTTACAATCCTACTGTGATCTCTGCAAAATCCTGTCTGGCTTGTCAGTGGGCTTCAGGAAAGCCTTTTTGTATCACCTTGTTGATCAAGAAATTGGCTCCCATAGGGTATTGCAAATGATTCTGGGACATATTCTTAGAAAGCACACTCAGTTTGTGCATGGCATCAGCTACACTTCTTGAGAATCTCCATTAAAACACAGGAACTAATTAAGAATTTAAGATCCAACATCTTCCAAGAGCTGAAGATTCTAAAGGGTCTTCAGTAGCAGCTGGTTTTAGGTGTCTTCCCAGAAAGCTTGCCCATGCCTGAACATCTTCTAGTTTGGCTCACGTCCTGTTCTCCAGTTGCAAACAGGGAGTGGAATTTTCAATGGACAGGTTATGTCCAACTCTCAAACATGTTCACTGCAAAACTGGTTGAATCTCCACAATCTTCTTGTTAAGGAGCCCTTGAAAAGTTTCTAGGGGACTTCCAGTTTCGGTGACGCACAGCTAGAAGTGGCTTGGACCGGTGTGTCCCGAGCGGCTTCTAAATAGGATCATAGAGGGGTCGCCCCCGAAGGACGACTCGACTCTGGGACCCAGGAAGGGTCCAAGAAGACAGGGGGCTTGAGCGGTAGAACGGGGGTGTCAGCGGAGGCGGCTGCTCCCCGACCCCACATACTCCTAGTCTCATCACTCCAATTGCCATTTTTAAATGGCAAGAGGGTCAGCCACCAGCTTCTTCCTTTTTCTTTCTGCACTCTACACTTTGGACCTTAAAATCTTCTAATACCAAGATAAGTGGCATCGACCTTCCTACTATTTTAAGTGTTCTTTTCCCATACTATTTTTTGAATGGCAATATCTCTGACAAGCAGAAAAAAGGAGAACCAGGACTGAAGAAGATTTCAAGTGGGGCAAAAGACTGAGAAGGCGGGGGGGGGGGGGGACTCTCCCTCAGTCTTTTTCAAGGCTTGCAAAAGTTTCTGCCTAACCTGGTAATATTGAAAACACCTGCATGAGGAGACCACACCAATCTTTAGTTATATAAAAGACTTGATGGCTGAATTTAACTGAACTGCTTTAAACCCCCTTTAGGGGAGAAAAATGTTTTGGATTTTGGGAAAGATGCTTGCTTGCAAGTGTATATGGATGTGAAAGACAACTGGCTTAAAAATACTCTGAAACTTAAATTGAAGTGCTCTGAATGAATTTATAAGAGTTCCAACTGGCTTTTAAAGGCTGCTGGGTATTTGATATTGACTTATAAGACAGCAGGATTTCTGGCTGCAAGAAGAATACTTCTACAAATTTCCAAAGTGGATTTTTATCTAGTCTTGTTGGATGATATGGATATAACCCTTTAAACTTGTTTTTATTTTTTCTTTGCCTTCTTTTTATCTGTGGCTGGAATATTTTTAGACATGGTTTAAATAATTTTTGGCTTGGGATTCCTTTTTTTTATGCACCCTTCATTCTTTTTTGTATTGCCAAATAGGGGAACTTTTTCCTACTTTCTGTTATTTTTTGCCTTTCCTTTTGGGAGTGCCTGGTTTCTTTTCTTTTGTTTGGATTATTGGTTTAATTTTTAATTCTGGATTTCACTCTTGGATTACAAATAGGGCATTCAGCCCTGGATCACAAATTTACACCTTGAAGTTTCTGAAATTTGAAGTTATTTGAAAGACATTGTGGTGATTTGGATTTCAACTGAATCAGCATTGCTAGAGGACTTGTAATAGTGAGTTGTTGTTGCAGTGAACTGAATTGTTTTGCCTATTGACTATTTAGTGTGGTTAGCTAAAAAGTTTTGTTTATTATTATTCTTAACATTGTTTTGGCTACTACAAATTGTTGATAGAAGCTAGAAGGTTGTTTTCTTTTTAAAACTATTTTATAACAAAGGGCATTGCTTGGTGGAAATTAGCTTATCTGTTATAAACAGGAACATAGAGTTTCAAAACAAACGCTGAAGAGGCATTATTGAACTTGTGGCTGTGAGAATGCTGTGAGAAAAATACCCCTAATTCCAGAACATTGTAGTCACCCATTTGGTTGCCAGGGTGCCTGGAGACTCCACTCACACACATCTGCCAGGAGAACGTGGGTTTTGTCTACCAGACTGGAAGGGACTTATGAGTACTAACAGCCACAACGTTGCAGCAGCACTCCGTGTCTCTTGAGGAGGGCTAACCTGGAGAACAGATGGTTTCCAGTTGCTCCGTGTGATCCCCATCTCGGCCGTTGTAGCGGAAGAAGTTGCGCCACCAGGAACTGTCCAGGCAAGTGGTTTCCAGCCTTGACCAGAGACTCCATCTTGGAAGGCTAACACCACCAGCAGCTATCTTCCTGCAGTGCCAGACTCCGGCCCTTTTCACACTTACCAGTGGAAACCGGAAGGGAGTCGGTATTGTGCCGCTTGCAGTAATCCGAGACAGGGATGGGAGTTTTCAGACACATGTTTTTTTTTCCGGTAGGGTTCCGTGATTGAAGCGAGCCATTTCACACTGTTCCGCTCTTATCTCGCTTCCACCAGCGCCAGCCGTTTTTGCCTGCCGGCTCGCGATCTCCAGCTTTTTTTTTTTTTTTGGAACGTCGGGCTAAGATCGCTATAGCGACGTATCACAACAGCAACACCATAGAGATGGCTAGGCTCTATTGAGATAAGTTACCAGGTTTCAGCGGTGGCGGTATCTGGCATCTTAATGGAGCCCAGGCATCCCTATGGTGATGCTGTTGTGATACGTTGCTATAGCGCTATAGCGATCTTAGCCCGACGTTACAAAAAAAAAAAGCCGGAGATCGCGCGCGCTGGCGGGCGAAAAAGGGCGCGAAAACTGCTCCCGGGTTAGATACTGGACATTTCACACAGCACCCCATACCGATTTCAACCCAGAAGGAGGGGTTGAAAAGTGGAAGAAGCTACTCTTTGTTTGTAACGACTCAGGCACGCCTCACTACCGGGACAGCCGCGGGAGTGTGTGAAAAGGTGAGAGTATTCCGGTAGCAGCCAGTTACTGAATCGGGTCTGTCTGAAATGCCAGCAGAAACCCGTTACTGTTCAGTAACTGACCAGCTTCCATACCGGAATACATAGACTGTGTGAAAAAGCCCTCCATACCAGCAAAGCGGAGGCTCACGTACTCAACAGATTTCACCTATGCATAAAGCCATCAAGCTTATCTTAGGCGTGGATCCTGCCAGACGGCCTAAGCCTTTGTCCAACAGAACCCAAGACAAAGACTGGTGCCAGTAGAGGGATGAAGAAGAGGAAGAACATCTTCACCTAGAGCCAAGTGTCTTTGTATAGACCGGGTGTTACCTTAGGTAGCAATTTGGCCATCTATTGTCACCTTTTTAGATAAGATTGATAGTTTTAATCACCCCCACCCCAATAATTTCTCCCATTCTTTCCCTTAATTGTCATCCAGGAGCCTCCCCCTTGGCCCATTGTTACCTGGAAGTCCAATCAGGTAACCAGGGCCAAGCCTGCTCATTGGCCAGATATGGGCAGCCAATCAGGTGTCCCCAATAAACTGGCTATTGGCTAATGCATAAGTCCAGCCCTTATGGTCATTGCAGAGCCTCCCCTTTTTCTGAGGTCATGTACCAGCTGACCACTGTCATCTGCCCCTGTACCTCCCATTCCCTAAGGGCTCAAGGTAGTCCTTATAACCTGTGGTGCAGGTGTGCATCTAGCAGGTGTGCATCTAGCAGGTGTGCATCTAGCAGTATCCCTACCCTGCTGTTTAGATACATCCCCGATTCTTGGCCAGTTGAGGGTCCCTTCTCCATAGTCCTCATTCATCGCCATTGGAGCCTTCCTTGAAGACTACGATTGGTAATTATCACCCTGTTTGTCCATTCTTGTGTTATCTCTGCATTTCTTTCTATTTTTATTAGGACTGTATGTGTGTTGTATGTATTCATTACCTTGTATGTGTGTTCTATATTTTTCTGGAATAAATTTTTAATTGTTTTACTTAATTAGTGTCCTTGGCAAATTTAAGCAATAATTTCTGGACGCGTATCCTGTATACATATATTCTAGATCCTTTTTAAGCCAGGTGCCCACCTGTCAATTCCCCAACCTCGTTTTGAGGGCATTTTGGCTTACAGTGCTTAATCTAATAAGAATTGAAAATAAAGCTGGGATTGGTTTCAAAGAAACAGTAAAAAAAAAAAGAAAACAGAGAAGGAAAGCCACCAATTCCTTCACCTACTGCTCCACCTGGGCCATGGAAATGTATGACCGTGCAGGGAGACATGAAAGAAATGCAGAACACCCTAATGACTGCTATAACACAGCTGACTAGTAAAGTAGACAATATTGGTGAACAGATGGCAGAAATTAAACAAGAGCTTTTGGAGAACAGCAGACAGATAGCTGAGACCAACAAAGCCTTAAAAGTATTAGATGGTCAGGTGACAGAGAATATCCAAAAGGTGGAACATCTGGAAAAAGAGCAGAATATACATGATTCTAGACTCTTGCAGTTGGAGGTAGACAGAGCCGCCTACATGTCGAGGTTTCAAAATATACCAGAAGAGAAAACTGAAGATTTACAGAAAATTTTAACTGAAGCCTTGGCTGAAATTTTACAGGTGACTCCTCAGAGGATGGAAGAAGAGTTTAATCAAGTTAGACGGGTGCCATCGAGTTATACAAGACAAAACAAATTACCTAGTGAAGTTCATTTGAGACTAAAGATGACATTTTGAAGCAAGTTAAAGACAGACCTATGGTGATAGCTGGAAACATGGTGAAAGTTCTAAGAGAGGTACCTTGGCCAGTGAGACAAAAGAGGAGAGAATATCAAGCGTTAACAGACTTTCTAAGAGGAAGAGAAATATCCTATATGTGGCTATGCCAGAAGGCCTTCTTTTTACCTACCAGGAGAACAGATACAGGATTACGTAATTCCATTTTTAACGTTCAGAATTTTCTGGATAGAGTGAAGGTAAAAGAAGGCAAGGAAAAGAAGGAGGAGGAGGAAGAAAGTTCTGGAGAAGAGAATCCAAATGAACTATGGAGATACCACACAAGACAGCATTCCAAAAAAGATAAGAAAGATAATGATAAGCAAAACCCATAATGGCTTCAATAGTTTCAGTTAATGTGAATGGACTCAATTCTCCTGTCAAAGAGAGGAAGACTTTTAGATATTTGACAAAAAATGGAAATGGACATAATTTGCTTCCAAGAAACTCATATTTTAACTAAAGATCAATATCTTTTGGAAAATAAAAAACTTGGTAATTTATTTACAGCAACAGACATGAACAAGAAGAAAAGGGGAGTGGCAATATATATTAAAGACAAATTTAACCCACAATTGCAGTATGCTTCGGAAGATGGAAGAATTCTATTAGTGGAAATTACAGTAGATAATAAAAAAAAATTTACTTGCAAATATCTATGCCCCAAATGATCATCAAGAGAAATTTTTTCAAGATTGCGTCTTAAATTATCAAATTTGGAGTATGTAGAATATTGCCTAATAGGAGATTTCAGTGCAGTTTCTGATAGACAACTGGACAAAAAAACGCACAAACAGACGAAAATAAAGGTCTTCAGCTGCCAATAAGTTTTTGAAAATTAGCAGAAGAAATGGATTTGGTTGATGTATGGAGAACAAGATATCCTAACTCCAAAGACTTTACTTACTATTCTTCTAGTCACCAAACTTGGTCAAGAATTGATATGTGATTTTCTGCAAGCATGATTAAAGATTTAGTTGACACAGAAATTCAAACAAGAGTTATTTCAGACCATAGCCCTGTAATGATAAAGCTCAAAAGTTCACGAATGAGAAGATCATGGAGACTAAATATTTCAATTATGAAAGATAAAGACTTTCTTAAAGAATCTAAGGTGGAAATGGAATCTTTTTTCAAACAGAACATAACACAAGAGGTAAAGATGCAAGTTGTTTGGGACACTGCTAAAGCTTATTATAAAGGCCTTGCAATTAGATATAGTATCAAGAAAAAGAAAGAAAGAACTGAAAATCTTCAAAGAATGGGAGAGACTGTGGAAGCTCAATGTTAAATTAACTAGGTCAGCAACTTTTAAAGAAAATTTGTATAAGATGTTTTATAGATGGTACTTGACCCCACAGAAATTGTGTAAGATTTATACTAATATGTCTAACAAATGTTGGAAATGCACTAAACAGGTTGGTTCTTTTTACCATATGTGGTGGACATGTGAGACAGTGAAGGATTATTGGAAAATGGTGCATGAAATATTACAGAAGATTATGAAGACACAGATCCAATTCAAACCAGAACTATTTTATTGAACATATTTCTTGAGGACTATTCCAAAGAAATGAGACATTTGTTCGCACATTTTAACACAGCAGCCAGGAATCTATTGGCGCAGAGATGGAAATCTCAGGAAATTCCCACAAAAATGGACTTGGTGGGAAAAATTCTGGAAACAGCAGATCTGGACTTTCCATCCCAGCTGTTGGCTGGGAGATCTAAAGAAGAAGCAAGAAAATACTGGATGAAATGTTACACCTAGTTAGACACTCAAGATTCTTAAGATTCTCTGGTGTGAACTTATTTCTCCTTTCCCCCTGTATTTTATATTACAAAATTGCCTTTACTGGAATTGTCAAAACTAATAGATAACTTTAACAAAAGATGTATAGTATAACATTTTAAAATGTTGATGATGTTTAGTATAGACATAATATGGGACAATTTATGTAAAGAAAGTATTGTAGATGTAAGCTTGTATTTTTTAAAAGTATTTTTATGCAGAATAAAGTCAAAAGTATTGTGCTTTCTATTCCCCCTATCCCCACCCTTACTCTTTCTAAAACCAATAAAACTCTTAAAATTGGAAACGTTTCTGAAAAATCTCAGGGTACCCTGAAAATCTTAGGGCTCCATGGAAGAGAGAGGCCCATTGGTAGTCACCAAGACAGTGCCGTTCATGAGTAAACTCATCCATGATGGCCAGTTTATGTCTAACATACACTAGTGCTTTCCTTCCCCATTTTTTAAAAATCATCTTTAGAAAGCATCCCAAGACTGGTTGCTTAGCCTCCACCCCTGGAAGAACAGAGGTGTTAGCAGCAAAGAGATTGTTCATTGCTCTGGTTTCTCCTGGCCCCACTTCTTTGCAGCTTTTCTTGCAGTGATCAGAGCTGAAGCCCAGAGTGAATGAGCTGTTCAGCAGGACATGTAGCTGTCTCCCGGCCCTATACTGTCAGGCTGCTCGGGGGATGGCAGAGTGTCTAGTGCCCAGAGAAAGCAGTTCAATTGCTGGGCAAAGCCAGTGGGAAGGGGGAGAAGAAGGGATGGGCGCTTTCCATGATCCTGGACCCAGGATTATCTGTTGGGTGTGATCCAGTATCCTTGCTGATTCTCTCAGTTGAGGGAGCACCCAGCACTCTGCTAGAATGCAGATTAAAAAAAAAAATGAGATTACTGTATTTAACCTGTATCAACCAACTCATACTCTGGAAACCCAGGCTCTTTTGCTCAGTTATAAGCAGGGGTCATTTTGTAGAAAAAGAGGTGCCAGAGCTCATTAGCACAACTCATTTGCATATGCCACACACCTCTGACATCACCGGAAGGTGTACTAAACTATATCAGCTCAGCATCTACCTTAAAATGCTTCTTGAAGTATAATTGTTATAATAAAACCTTACTCCCATCATACTTTTTAAATGACTTTCTCCTATGTGGTCACAGTAGATGCTGTGGAACTCCCCCCACCCATTTGTGTATCTGTGTGTGTTTTATGCCATGCTTATGAGCTTCTGGATAGAGGAATCTGGCTGTGCACTAAGGGTGCTAGATTAGATGGACTTCTGATCAGACCAGCCAGACTGCTCTTAACTGTGACACTCTGTGGTGCTGACTTTATTATAAAGCCTGATCCGCCAATGAAAAGGGTGCACTGTGTGCCGAAATATGCTCCCAGGCACCAGTGTTCCCTTTAAGCTGCAGAGTCTTGTGAGCAAAAATTTTACTTCGTGAACTACTGGCATTAAAGTTGTGAGCTACTGGCATTAAAGTTGTGAGCTACTTCCTAAATTAGTGTGCTTTGGGGTCATCCTTCCTGAGCTAAGACAAAAATGTGTGAGCTGGAGGCTAAAAGTCTGTGAGCGAGCTCACACTAACTCAGCTTAGAGGGAACACTGCCAGGCACTGGATCACTATCTGCCTCCTAAAACACAGACCTTGGCCATGTTTACTACAGGAATTTGAGAAGACTCCAAAGTATTACCCTGTTGCATTAAAAATAGGAGTCTTGCAGCAGCTTAAAGGCTAACTAAATGTTCATTCACCATAAGCTTCTGTGAGTCACACCTTGCTTCGTTTACTCAGCTGACCCAAGTCCGAAGCCACTAAACCAGGAATCCCCAACAAGGTGCCTGAGGGCACCATGGCAACCACCGGCACCTTTCCTGATGCCCACCAAATGTTTTTACAAAGTGGCTGTAGCCGTGTGGCGGCTCTTGCCCAGCAGGACTTCTGAATGGCCCCTGGAGATCTGATTGGCTGTGCAGATTAAAATAACACTTCTCCTCTGTACTTGGATTCCCTTTGCATGTGTGGCTCTGCTGCCGGTGGCAGCCATTTTATAGTTGCACACACCACCATGTGTCAGAATTCCAAAGGTGCCCACAGGCTCCAAAAAGGTTGGGGACCCCTGTGGCAGATCCTAATAAGGAATTCTTTCAACCCTATTCCATCGCCCCAGCACTCACAGAGTTCCTTTTCACTGCTACTGCCACGTAAGGAATTAGGCATCAGGCTGAGACAGCCTCTTTCTGTCTCTCAAAATACTCTTTTCTGTTCCTATTCAGGTCACCTTGGATAGAGGGGCAAAGCCAGTCGAGTGTATAGATGCAATCTGAGAAGAGGTCCCCAGCTGCTGAAGTGGGTGTGCAGGATCTCAGCACTAGCAAGTGGAACGCACCACACCCCCTACGACAGTATCAAATGTGGATGGGCGTGGATAGAAACACCTCTGTATTCATTCTGGCAACACTGCATAGTGTGTCGTGATGTAGAACACCAGGGGCAAGGTGCTCTGGTTCCAGGAGATGTAAGCAACTTGGTGCCCTGCGATGTTGTGAATTCCTGCTGCTTTTTGTTCGCGGGAGCAGCAAGCAGCCCAGTGCCCTGCTCCGAATTAATTATCCGCTGACATGATTTCGCTTCTCTCCTTCTTTGTGTTATTTTAATTAACGGAGGCCTCCTCTGAGCAAGCCAGCTGCCATGTAAATTGTAAAACTGTCAGCATGTACAGGAACTTAACGGGGATTTTTTTAAAAAAATAAACCATCACACAAGAGGAGATGTGCTATTGCTTTCTGTCTCTATCTCTGTCTCTATCTCGCTCTCCTCTTCAAGTGCATTTGTAAACTTTATTTAAAGTGTGAACACTGGTCGGGTGGGGGGGGGAGCTGAAAAAGGGGGTGGTGGTGGAAAAGACCCTTTCATTTTAGAGCTATTAACCTGATCTGAGTATTTCATTTGACTGCCAGGTCTGGCTCACCTAGATCTTCTTGATAAGCTTGGGAGATTTTGATATATAGAGTTAGCAAGAAAGGGCCTTCTGTACTCAAGAAAGAAAAAAAAGTCCTTTACATCCAAACGTGTGGAGGCAGTCAGCCAAATCCTGCCTTGATTAGGACTGACCAAAGGGTGGTCTGGGAGCTTTGGAGCCCAGTCTCTTTAATCCAGCCTGGGGCAGGCAGAGATTGGGGAAGGGAAGCAGCTCAGTGGATATGTGATGCCATAGACTCCACTCTCTGAAGCTGCAAATTCGTCCAGGCGTACTTATCTTTGTGGTCTGAAGATCAGTTATTATTCTGGGAGAATTTCACTTCCCCTTGAGATTGATAACCCTACATGTAACACATGGTTTAGCAGAGATGGTACAGTCCCGCCAGAGCCACAGAAGTTAAATTATGCTACAGTGTCGGGTCTCAAAATGTGAGGGGCTTCTAAATACAAAATTATTGTTAGTTATGAAATGACCATAATGCTTCGGGGCTTCCATATTTCCTAATCCAGCCCTACGCAGGATTCTGTTGTCTGCATCGCTTGGCTCTTCTCTGCGAAGCAAGCACAGAGGGACCCTTGGCAGTTTGTGTTGTTGTCAATTTACACAGAACTAGCCTACAAATTTTTGGCCATTCATAGAAATCAAAGAGTGTTTTCTTTGGAAGCCTTCAAAAGGGAGGGAAAGCACCGTGTTAATGGGACTCATATGCCTTTGTTTAAAAAACTGCTTCAAAAGCAAGAACAGCAGACACAGAATGAAGCAAGTGTTGAGGGGGACGCAGTGGGAATCTGGTACAGGATATTTGGGGATGTCTCATTTCCAACAACTGAGAGGGGTTTTTCCTTGTTTGATACTACAGTTTTCAGAGTTGTGCTAGTCCGGCTTCAAATGTTACAATTTGTGTCAATATAAAAACTTGAACACCCAGGTTACTTGATATCTTTACCAAACCAGGATAAGAACTGAACTGAAAATGTGCATAAGTTAACCACCTGGCAGAATTTCAGAGTTGGGTTTCCCCAATTTGGGGGGAATGTGTTTGAAATTTTGACTTTTCCAGGATTTAATTGAAAAACCCATAACACAATACTTTCCTGAAGGAGATTTCTGATATCCTCAATCAAGGGTAGTTGTGGCCAATGGGGAAAAGAGGCAGCTGCCCTGGGCCCCGTGCTGTGGGGGCCCCAGCAACTCATGCTCCTCCCCAGATTTGGCGGGGGTGGGGAGGAGAAGAGAACAAGCTCCTGTTGCCACCACTCACACCTGCCCTGTCTGGGGCTTGGTTAACAGTGGCTGTTTTACCTGCTCCATCACAGGCTCAGGTAACTGGGCTCTGCCAATGGCTCCTACCCACCTCAGCCAGGGTGAGAGGGCCGCTCTTTGCTTGATCCTTGCAAGGGGGGATGTGGGGGTCCTGGTAGGAAGCAGTGATTCTTCTGGGATACATTGTAGACATTTGCCTAGGGCCCTAGAATGGTTAAGATTTCTCCTACTTCCAATGCTTCACTGATGGAAAATTTGGAACCACTCCCTAAGTTCTCCTCCCACACATCACTCTTTATTGAAAGCCCTTTTCAAATTCAAGGGGGGAAGACCTTATGATGTCATGGGGTGGGCCCTAGGGACATCAGTAGGCCCTAGGGTGGGGCCTAGTGATGTCATATATTGACAATATGTCTCATTTAGTTCCAGTCAAGGTTGATTCTCACCCGTATAACTGAGCTCTGCACCCCTGAAAAGGTATTTTAAGTAAACAAATAGCACCCAGAAATCTAGTATGTCAGGAAGAAGGCTGCGCTATATAGTTCAGACTTGTATAATTACTGGGTGGGGAGAATGAACGAGGTGGCAGAGACAGAATATAAATCTAAGATGAGACAACTGTATCAGCAAATTCCCTCTTGAGCTCCCTCTCATGTGTTTGGGGCCTGCTTTCTTCACAGGCATGCAAACTGGGGCAGTTGGGAGAGGAGGAGCAGAAAACCCTCCAGGCAACCTGTGTTCAGTGAGCCCCTCATTGTGGCGAGGTGATTAATGGCCTTCTGCTCTTGTGCCTCAGCAGTCTGTTCTCTCATTTTTTTGCTTTCTCATCCATCCTCCTGTGAAGATGGTGCAGCAGGTCTCCTGTAAACAGGGGAGGAGGGTCTAAAAAGAAAATTGGCCAAGAATGGGATGCATAAAGGACATGAATGCAGAAACAAGGCATGGGACACATCCAGGAGCCCTGAATTGTGCCTGATTTGTAGGAGGGGAAGCTGTACTATTTAATGGATTCATTTGTGCCCTTGATCAGTCAGTAGAGATTGATCAATCATTCATTGCTGCAGCATGTGCCCAGGGCTGAACAACATGTTACATATTTCTCTGAGTTCTCCCTGGATATCTACCATCCACATGCACTTGCGAGTTCCCACATGCTTGAGGCTTAATTTGTATCAGGATCACAGAATGCAGGGAAAAGGACTTCATAAGAATATAAGAGAAGCCATGTTGGACCAGGCCAGTGGCCCATCCAGTCCAACACTCTGTGTCACACAGTGGCCAGAAAAAAATTATATATATATGTATATACACACACACACATATATATAAACACACTGTAGCTAATAGCCACTGATGGACCTCTGCTCCATATTTTTATCTAACTCCCTCTTGAAGCTGGCTATGCTTGTAGCCGCCACCACCTCCTGTGGCAGTGAATTCCACATGTTAATCACCCTTTGGGTGAAGAAGTACGTCCTTTTATCCGTTTTAACCTGACTGCTCAGCAATTTCATCGAATGCCCACAAGTTCTTGTATTGTGAGAAAGGGAGAAAAGCACTTCATTGTCTACTTTCTCCATCCCATGCATTATCTTGTAAACCTCTATCATGTCACCCTGCAGTCGATGTTTCTCCAAGTTAAAGAGCCCCAAGTGTTTTAACCTTGCTTCATAGGGAAAGTGTTCCAACCCTTTAATCATTCTAGTTGCCCTTTTCTGGACTTCTTCCAATGCTATAATATCCTTTTTGAGATGTGGTGACCAGAATTGCACACAGTATTCCAAATGAGACCGCACCATCGATTTATACAGGGGCATTATGATACTGGCTGATTTGTTTTCAAATCTCTTCCTAATAATTCCCAGCATGGCATTGGCCTTTTTTATTGCAATCGCACACTGTCTTGACATTTTCAGTGAGTTATCTACCATGACCCCAAGATCTCTCTCTTGGTCAGTCTCTGCCAGTTCACACCCCATCAACTTGTATTTGTAGCTGGGATTCTTGGTCCCAGTGTGCGTTACTTTGCATTTGGCCACATTGAACCTCATCTGCCACGTTGACGCCCACTCACCCAGCCTCAACAGATCCCTTTGGAGTGCCTCACAATCCTCTCTGATTCTCACCACCCTGAACAATTTAGTGTCATCTGCAAACTTGGTCACTTCACTGCTCACTCCCAACTCCAAATCATTTATGAACAAGTTAAAGAGCATGGGACCCATACTGAGCCCTGCGGCACCCCACTGCTTACCGTTCTCCACTGCGAAGACTGCCCATTTATACTCACTCTCTGCTTCCTATTAATTAGCCAGTTTTTGATACACAACAGGACCTGTCCTTTTACTCCATGACTCTCGAGCTTTCTAAGGAGCCTTTGATGAGGAACTTTATCAAAAGCTTTCTGGAAGTCAAGGTAAACATCATCTATTGGGTCTCCTTTGTCCACATGTTTGTTCACCTCCTCAAAGAAATGTAACAGGTTAGTGAGGCAAGATTTTCTCTTACAGAACCCCTGCCGAGTCTTCTTCAATAACCCGTGTTCATCAATGTGCCTACTCATTCTGTCCTTGATAATGGTTTCTACCAACTTTCCCGGTATTGAAGTCAGACCGACTGGCCTGTAATTTCCTGGATCTCCTCTGGAACCCTTTTTAAAGATGGGGTGACATTTGCTACCTTCCAGTCCTCAGGAACGGAGGCAGATTTCAATGAAAGATTACATATTTTTGTCAGAAGATCCACAAGTTCAACTTTGAGTTCTTTCAGAACTCTTGGATGTATGCCATCTGGACCTGGTGACTTATTAGTTTTTAATTTGTCTATCAGTTGTAGGACCTCCTCTCTTGTCACCTCAATCTGACTCAGGTCTTTCGACACCCCTTCCAAAATTAGTGGTTCTGGAGTGGGCAAACACTTCTTGTCTTCCACAGTGAAGATAGAGGCAAAAAATGCATTCAGCTTCTCAGCCATTTCCCTATCCTCCTTCAGTAATCCTTTTAACCATGGTCATCCAAGGGCCCCACTGCCTCCCTGGCTGGTTTCCTGCTTCTAATATCTTTGAAGAAATTTTTATTGTTGTCATGTGTTTTGCAATATGCTCCTCATAGTCCATTTTTGCCTGCCTGATCACAGTCTTGCATTTGATTTGCCATAGTCTGTGTTCCCTTTTATTAATCTCACTTGGACTAGCTTCCACCGCTTAAAGGAGTTCTTCTTACCTTTTACCGCTTCCATTATTTTGTTTATTAACCAGTCATTGAAAGCATCAAGAAACTCAATCTCTTTCTCTCGACCAGAACACATATTGACCCACTCAATCTGTGGGTAGTTAAAATCACCTATTACGACACAGTTTTTACGTTTAGCCACTATGTATAATCCTTCCATCATATTATATTTGTCCTCTATCTTTTGATTTGGTGGGCGATAACAAACTCCCATAGTTAAATTTCCTTTTGGACCCTCTATTTCAACCCAAAGCATATCTAGAAGGGAATCTAATTCTCTGACCTCAGTCTTACTGGACCGTATACCCTCTCTGACATACAGAGCCACCCCACCTCCAACCCTTCCGTCCCTATCCTTCCAATGTAACTTATATCCAGGAATCACCGTGTCCCACTGATTCTCCTCATTCCACCAAGTTTCTGAAATTCCCACAATGTCTATGTTTTCTCCCAACACTAAACATTCCAACTCACCAATTTTACTTTGAATTCTAGCATTTGCATACAAACATCTATAATTTCCCAGGCAAGCTAGGCCCACAACCTTCCTCCTGCCGCCTCGAGACTTTGGCAGACAGTCCATACTGTTTGTCACCATCTCTGATCCATTACCCAGTAGAAAAGTAACAGCTAACCCTTCATCTCTTTGAGATGAGTCCTCCCGAACCAGAGACATTTCATCTCCTGTTGGCTTTCTCCCAAGATTTAGTTTAAAAACTGCTCTGCCACCTTTTTGATTTTAAGCGCCAGCAGCCTGGTTCCATCTGGGGACAAGCAGAGACCTTTTGTACAGCTCCCGCTTGTTCCAGAAAGCATCCCATTGCCTAACAAACTTAAGCCCTTCCTCCTTACACCATTGTCTCATCCACACATTGAGACTTCTAATTTGTGCCTGTCTCTCCTGCCCTGCACGTGGAACAGGTAGCACTTCTGAGAAGGCTACCTTGGAGGTCCTGGCCTTAAGTCTCCCACCTAGCAGCCTAAATTTTTCCTCCAGGACCTCACAACTGCATTTCCCTACATCATTGGTGCCAACATGCACCACGACCACTGGCTCCTCCCCAGCACTGTCTATCAGCCTATCTACTACACGTGTAATGTCCGCTACCTTCGCACCAGGCAAGCAAGTCACCATACGGTCAGTATGCGGTTTTTCCACCCAGCTATCTACTTGCCTAAGGATTGAATCACCAACTACCAAGACCCCTCCTCTCTCCCTGACCAGGGATGGTTTCTTGGCGCAAAAGGATTCCCACTCACCAACTGAAGAAGAGGTCCCTTCTGAGGGAGCATTCCCCTTATCCTCAGCACGGTGCCATTTCCTCTTGACCCTCATGCTCTCTGGCAGCAACAGGGCTGCCATGTTCAGAGCGGGGCTCATCTAATATGCCCCCCGAGAGTCTTTCCTGAGTGCCTAACTGACTGTCTTTGCTTCTCCAGGTCAGTCACCTAAACCTCAAGGGTACGAACTCGTTCCCTGAGGACCAGGAGCTCCTTGCATTGAGCACACACCCAAGACTTCTGTCCTATGGGCAGATAGTCATACATGTGACACTCAGTGCAAAACATTGAAAAGTCCCCACCCCCTTGCTGGCATTCTACCTTCATGATAGCTGCTTTTTTTTTTAAATATACAGTCCCCTTTAAATCCTGTTTGTTTATGTGGCTCCCCTTCTAGAGGGTCAACTTACCTTGGGGAATTAGGGATCTGGGTTCCTGGTCCTTAGCCCCCAGGCTAAGAGCCACAGGCCAAGAGCCCTTTAGCTCTCTGGCAAGGTGCAGCTTAACAATGCAAAGAGGGTGGGGAACACAACCACTCCTAATCAATCAGCAACAATCACCTTCACCTTCAGCCCACTCAACCAAACAAACACAGCAGTTCCTCAGCAACCACAAACTCAGAATTTTCAGCAGTCACACAAACTCAGAAATTCTCAGCAACTTCCCCAGCTGCTCACCCTTATATCAGTTATTCTCTGCTCTATCTCAGAGCTTCTCTGCTCTCTCTCAGAACTCTCTGACTTCAATTAATGATGGGTCTGATGAAGGATGAAGAACCTGTCACTAGTTGTGGAGAAAATACCCCTTTTTGTTTCTCCACAATGATGAAATAATGAAAAACCTCCGGCCCAGTTTGCACAACAAATTTATCTGTTGAATATTGCTTTAAGTGCAGCTTGGGTCCTGAAGCAGTATAATGCAGTGGGCTACAGCACTGGACAAAACTAGGGGAAGCCCAGTCAAATTCCCTCCTGCCAAGAAACTAAGGTTGCTAGCCCCCTACTGGAGGTGAGAGATCCCATACCTCGGACCTTGCACCCCACTACTGATCAGCTACCTAGCAGGAAGATTTACTAGGAGCAGGAGGGAGGGTCAGGCTTTGTCACCAGCAATACAGTGATGTAGATTCTGGCGTGTACTAAAAGTGACATCATAATGTCAGTGATGTCCATGCAATGCTCTGTTATTTGGTCAAAAACTGTATGATAGAAGCCATTTTTACCGTAGAGTTTTTCCCAAATGCCAGCTATTGCCTTAAAATGTAAAATGACTGAATCCCCACCCATACAGACTTGGGCATCAAAACTGGGAGTATTTCCTTCTAGACAAAGTAGCAGGATCCTGTAGTCCTTCCCTACAACTCAGGAGAAGAAAATCGACACTAAGAAAATGGGAGCCCTTCTTGAATTGGAAATTTAGTCCCTCCTGTGTCTCATCCTCATTAACCCATGAAGAAGACCTCTCAGTTTTAGTTTTATGTTAAGTTATCTAGGGCTAAAATGTATCAAAAGAAACCTATTGCTTCAATGGTTTTATCTGCTTCGTCAGTTTGATTTATTATTTATTTTGTAATGCACCTTATTTATGTATAGAGTAGGCAAATTTTTTTTTGGCTGAACTTTGGCTTTATTATGCATGTGATGTATTTTAATTATTAACCAATAAACTGATTTATACTTTTAAAAAAACTAGTCTGTGCCTCTCTTCTGCTCCTGGTAAGTCCCTCCCATCCTTCACCAGTTGACAGGAGAGACCTGGCAACCCTACAAGAAACTCACTGGATGGCTGTGGGCCATCCACTGTCATTCAGTGTAGCCTGCCTCACATCATCCCATAGTTAACTGGAAGGTAAATTGGGGAGACAGGGTAAAGAGCTCTACTGTAACCAGAAGAAAAGTGCAAGGAAAGTGTAGTAAATGTAGTAAAGTATAAATTTCCTACTCACCTTAGAAGTTCTTACATGAGAGAGAACTCATAGTACTAACAGTCATTTTGGTTCAAAAACCAAAGGGACAGCCTTGACAGAATGCATCTTTTTAACTCTGCAGAAAGGTCTGCATGAGGGACATTCTGCTTGATGAAACCGGGGAGGAGTCCCTTCGTCAGATGCATTTTTTGCTCATATTTCAAGTTGCGGGGGAAACCTTCCAAAATGGGCTCCAGCACAGTGTGAGCTAAACAAATTTGGAAAGTCTACAAAGAGAGGGCTGTTTATAAGGTGTTTTTAATTTGCATTTTATATTTCAAGGCACTTCCTTAGCAAAGGTTTTTATGAGAGGCCTCTTGGGTAAGTCACAGGATACAAGCCCTATTAGGTATGCTTTGGATCTAGCTTCTTAACATACTAACTAGCATTTATTATCTAAATAATCATAGTTTAAATTTTTTAAAGAGAACAAACAGCACCACTGAGCTTCAGGGCAAATTAGTTGAATGGCTGGAAATCTGCAAATGCATATATCCATTCTCACCCCCATCTCCTTTTTTAAAAAAACCCACTACTAGCATCCTAAGTACTTTAGTCTTGGTGAAGAAATGAAAGATCCTGATTGAGGTGGATCTTGATTTGAAGTTCATATGACACAAGGTGTCAATCCTTGGTGGCAAGGAACGGATGTAAGAGGTCAAACTTGCCCCTTTTATCAATAATACAATAAGGCTGGCTTCAACGGGACCCTATGTATAGAGCACCCTTTTTGCCCCCACCCTTTTTGAGCCTGAGGGCACCTTTAGAATTCTGAAGGAAGGCAGTAGGTGCAATCACAAAATGTCTGCTGCAGGAGGTGACATTAACCACAAAATAGCTGCCACAGGAGATGGAGCCAATAGAAAAGTGTCAGGAGTCATGTTATGCATAACTTTAATAGTAATTGTTTATCATTTCAGGCTGAAGCTCTCTTTAACAGGATGCCTTTTAAAACGAACATTTTGTTTAAAGATCCTTGTGCTGCAGTGACAGCTGCACAGCCAATCGGATCTCCAATAGCCAATCAGTAGCTCTGCTGGGCGAAAGCTCCATTCAGCCCTGTCCACTTTCTAAAACACTTGGCAGGCACCAGGAAATGTGTCAGTGGGTACCAGGGTGCCCACAAACACCACATTGAGGATCCCTGTAGCAGGGTAAGGCTGGAACTTGCTATTATGGAGGGTGCAGGGAAGATGTCAAAAGCTGCAGTCCTGAGTCACCTCTGCCTTCATAAGTTACAAAATGTGTAATATAGTGTTGTTATTATCCAAGTCTCTCCACTCCCAGGCTACTTCATGGACTGCTGTTTGTAGGAGCAGGGTGCTTTGGATCATGAAGAAGCTGAGAGTCCTCATTATTGAGGAGCAGGACAGGAGGAGACCTAAGGTTGGTATTTTCAGTGGCAGCCATTGTCCAGACCTGACTTGCTCCCTCCTCAAGAAGAAGAAGAAGAAGAAGATATTGGATTTATATCCCGCCCTCCACTCCGAAGAGTCTCAGAGCAGCTCACAATCTCCTTTACCTTCCTCCCCCACAACAAACACCCTGTGAGATGGGTGGGGCTGGAGAGGGCTCTCACAGCAGCTGCCCTTTCAAGGACAACCTCTGCCAGAGCTATGGCTGACCCAAGGCCATTCCAGCAGGTGCAAGTGGAGGAGTGGGGAATCAAACCCGGTTCTCCCAGATAAGAGTCTGCACACTTAACCACTACACCAAACTGGCTCTCCAGTAAGGAAGAGACTTAACCACTACACCAAACTGGCTCTCCAGTAACTTGTAAGGAAGACTCCATGGAGAAAGACTCCTCAAAGTTTGGGGAGGCATCCCACAATACCAGAAGTCCCCTGCACCTCAGAACCTGTAGGGGAAGACTCCCTTGCCTTCTGTAACATAGCAGGCTCCTGTTCCAGTACCAATGGGACAAGCAATCCAAGAACCCCATGAATGGACCCCTTCCATCTCCAATGACCCCAGAATCGCCAACCAAGAAGTGACACCAGAATGGCCAACCAAGGAGGCAGAGAGCTGAAGCCTGGACTGGCCAAAGGAGCACAGCTTGAGTCACCCCACACTCCAGTCCCCAGCAGGAAGAGAACACTTTAGATCATTGCAGTATCCAGGACCCAGTTCTGACTACAAGACAGGGTGGGGTTCTGAGCTCCCTACATAAGACTTCAGTTGCGCTCCAGCCTTTGCTGATTCAACAGCTCTTCAGTTTAGCTTGCACTAAGCTCTGGATGTGTGGAATGGTATAGCCTGACCTCATCAGATGTCAGATGCTAGGCAGGATCAGTACCTGGATGTGAGACCACCAAGGAAAATTCTGCAGAGGAAAGCAGTAGCAAACCACCTCTGTTTCTCACTTGCCTTGAAAGCCCCTTGCTGGGATTACCATAAATCAATTGCAACTTGACAACATTTATATACATACATAAAGTTTTGGATGACTTCTTACAACAAAGCTTTTGCCCTTATCTTGGTCTGGCCTGCTCCCAGAGATGTCTGATGCCTCCATCCACAGCAAAGAAGCTAGTGAGCAGAGCATCCACACATCCTCTGTAGTGTTCAGTACTGGCCTAAGACTCTGGCCCAATTTTATGACTCATATAACTTCCATCCTCACCCAGATGTTGTCACTGTGACCCAGCCTTCAGATCTCTTAGATAACATCCCCAAGCTGAAATGGCCATCCTAGATAGTCTCATGGCCCCTGAAGCCTCCCAGCTGAGTCAAAGGAGGAGCTCTCTGTGGATCTCTTGGAACAGGAAAGAATACCAGGCTCTAAACCTGCAAACAGAAACTCAGACTTTTAGGGAGAGGAGTCTGAATCAGCCACCTAAGATGATCCCCTTTGGAAGAGGCAAAAAGCATGATCAGGGCTGTTTTGTGGTGCCGTGGTGCGCGGTTTGAAACCAAAGTGCTTTGACATTCCTCGCACCGCAACATGAGGAGGTCAAGTTCTGCTTGGGAATATCCCTTGAGCTCTCTGAACTTTATTTGGATCGGCTCTTGAAGTCATTGGGAGCTCTCCCAGGTCCTGTAGCACTGTGGTCTAACCTTCTCTCTGTGGTCTGCTTGCTGCTGTACCTCAGATTGCTGTCTGTTCCAGGCTGTTCCATGGCTCTTGCTCAGCACTCCCAAAGCAATTCTCCTGGCTTGAACAAGGCCAGAGGTTCCCACACGACAGAACTCCAACTTCCATGGTAGACTTCTCCACCAAGTACTTTGAACCATCCTCTGACCACTCCCTGCCATTTGCTATTGGCTCTTTATTCTGGTTCTTGCAGTATCATGAAATAGCACCCCAGCCCGATCACACCCTGTGCAAATGCACATTTAAACGGGGATGCTGGCCCTGACCTGGATAGCATAGGAAAGTTTAATCTCATCAGATCTCAGAAGCTAAGCAAGATCAACTCTGGCAAGTACTTGGGTGGGAGACCTCCTTGAAATACCAGAGCTGAGAGGTGGGGGACAGGCTTAATTCAGCCACCTCTCTGAATATCTTTCATGCCCCCAGTAGGGATCAGTAACCAGAAGTCACCATGTGTTCCAGGTCCACACATGCACACACACGCGCACACACATGTATGTAAAAAATACCAACAAACAAAAACTGGGGTGGCTGCAGCCCTGTGAGCAGTGGGTATAAAGGACTGCTCCTAGGAAGAGAACCCCATGAGTTGGAATGCTGCATCAGATTGTTTTGCAGTACCTTCTGATTAACCTTGTTCTCCAAGGCTTTGGAAGAGAGCTTTTCCAACCAGTTACTTGAGATCCTTTCAGCTGGTGGAGATCATACATGGGACCTTTATTTATTTAGATTTAGAATTTATATCCCGCCCTTCCCACAAGTGGCACCTTCTGTGCACAAGCTATGCCCTCTTGCCACTGGATCAATCCTGCCCCCTGGATCATTACTATTAAATCCAGAAAAATTTCATGTTCAACCACATTTCCCTCCACATATACATCTTTACAAAGGGGGGAGATTGAGCTGAGATCAGCCTCGTTAACAAGCTTTAGCATGGAAAACAGCAACTATAGCAGTGACAAAATTGAAAATGTTCTTCTGTGTTACTATTAGAATCTTTTGTAGAGTCAGCTGTGGATCCCTCACCAGATACAGAGACCTCCTTCCTGCTGCCCAGGACCTCTGTATGTATGCACCATCAAGTCACAGCCAACTTATGGCAACACCAGCAAGGGGCTTTCAAGGCAAGTGAGAAGCAGAGGAAGTTTGCCAATGCCTTCCTGTGCTGAGCCTTCCTTCGGAGTCTTCCACCTGAAATGCTTCCAGTGAACGATTTGCCCTGTTGTGGAATCTTACATGCAGTACATATTAAGCTCTTCAGTACATATTAAGCTTCCCCAACAGGACAAGCAGTGACTCCCCAGATCAAGGAAAGAGCACTTGGGAGGAAGGCTTAAGCCCCTTCTCCTTGAGTTCCACAATCCCAGTCTGAATCAGGCCACTGTGCACCTGGAAACTGCGTTGAGCACAGAATTCCCTGACTTCATCTGGTGACTGGATTTGGGGACAGATCAAAGGGAAGATTAACATGTAGACAGGCTCTCGTTAAGGTGGTAAACCTGCGTCTGACTTGTATGCAGCTCAGGAGATTAAATGCTCAACCATGCCAAAAAAAAAAAAATCATTGCATGAAGGAAACTGTGTATCAGTGAGAAGAGTTCTGGCTTAGTTCTTTTGCTGATAGGCTAATTTTCTCTGTGTAGAGAATTTGTTTCATCTGGAGGAGCATTCCACCCTATGAACCCCCCCTCTGCAGTCTGAAGAAGTTCAGCCAAGATTATCACTTCAGTGAGAACTAGGTCAGAGACACTGAGTATGATTCACCACACCGGTCCATTTTCTGGGTTTTTTCTCCCCTGTCACTTGTGCCCCCCCCCTGCTGCCAGAGGGCTTTTTTTTGCAGATTTTTTATTTGAAACGTCAGAAGTACCAGATCAATGTAGGAGAATGCTAAGACAATACCAGGTAGTCTTGGGCCTCTAGCTTGTTCCTGGCTGAGAAAGATTTGAGTAGAGTTTTGCTACTCACTTAACTGCTGGGCGGCCTTAAAGGGCTGTTGTAAGTATCATTGAGACACACACAACACTTGAGGGGAAAGCACTGTGGAAACCCCCTTATGCTGAGCTTTCATTGTTAAGTCTGAAATTCATGACCCTGGCATGTCAGGCATGGTTCAGAGTGAGTGTAAATTAAGGTGTTCTGACTTGAAGGTCAGAAGTTACTGAGCCAAACTGGCATGGGGGTGGGGAATGGGAGAGAGAATAAAATTCCAAGGGATCTGTTTTTTTTCCCCTGTAGTTTAATTAAAGCAGAGAGGCAGAGGGGAGGCATAGATGGAGGGGTAGTTGGATGCGCCCTCATTCCTGTCTCTGCAGTGACAGATGAGGTATTAAGGCCTCTCCCCAAAAGGATGCCCTTCCAAAGGGATATGCAAACCAGAGCACTAAGTGATTGACAAATCCAGGGTCCCTTGCCTCTCATTTAAATATGTTCCTAGTCTGTGCAGCCGATGTTAATTTATACATTGCCTAAACAGCCGGTGGCTATTGTCTGTAAAACCACATCTGATCAGGGCAAACAGGGCAGTTAATGTACTGGCTGGTCAGTGAAGCGATCGCAGTTTTCCTTCCGCTGGCTTTGCGGACCCGGAATGGAAGAGCTGAGCTGGAAAGAAAGTGCCAGGGGCATTCGCTGAAGTTCATTCTGACAAGCCAGCAATAGGGCAAGCCTGAGCTCTCTTCAAAAACAGCCCCACATTTATACACTCTCCTCTTCCTGCATGAAGCTCAGGTTTCACCCCAACTGAAGCAACCTTCCTGAGACCACAAAGCAGACAGGAGTAGGTTCAGGGAGGGAGGAATCCTGCTGGACTCCTGGTGCCTGGAGGTGAGTAGATCCTTTAGAGACACAAAAACACGCTTTTAGGGTGTGTGACTATTCTGTACTCTTAAAACAGATGTGCCCCGGTACAATTCTCACGTGCAGGGTTTCCTCTCCAAGCCATTCTCCCACCCTAACCAGGCTGTAGGCCTGCGCATTGCATTTGTGTTTTCCAAGATTCCTGCTTTTGCTTCCTTTTTGCATTTCCCCTCATGAAACATATGAGAAGCTGCCTGTGACTGCCACAAGGACTTTGCAGCTATATGGCAGCTGTGAGTTCACTGTGGGAACTCAGTTCCAAAGCACTGAAGGAGCCCCATTTGAGCTGGGACCATGGCTCAGGGGAAGGAGGAGGGGCTTCAGCCTTCCCCCCTTGCTGTTTTGCCTCACTGTGGTGGCTCTGGAGGGATTACTTGTCTGAAAGGGGGTGCTGTCTGTGTACTGATTACTCACACATGCCCCATGAGGGGTAACTTTGCAATGACTCTTGCAATGCAGTCCTAAGAAGAGTGGCACACCCTTCTAAATCAGTTGAAGTTAGGATTGTGCCATCACTCTACTAAAAATCATCCTATTCAAGAGAGCATGCCTGTGTTTTGATAAAAATCCCTTGAAGCTTTGGTTCTTTGGGAGGGACGGTGGCTCAGTGGTAGAGCATCTGCTTGGGAAGCAGAAGGTCCCAGGTTCAATCCCCGGCATCTCCAAAAAAGGGTCCAGGCAAATAGGTGTGAAAAACCTCAGCTGGAGACCCTGGAGAGCCGCTGCCAGTCTGAGAAGACAATACTGACTTTGATGGACCGAGGATCTGATTCAGTATAAGGCAGCTTCATATGTTCATATGTTCATAGATAGGAGTCTCCTTGGATCACACCCCAGATTTTTGCACATGTGAGTGATCTTTGCCAATCGCCACCCTCTTATGGCAGACATCTGAGTCCTCCTGCAAGCTATTCCTGAGTCCTCCACCCCCCTGCAGCATCATGCCAGGGGACATTTCAGGCTGCAGCAGGAAGACGAAGCAGGGAAGTAACAATTCTGTGGATGCCTGGATGGACCCTACCTATACTCTACCACTTTGCTGAGCAAAGTGTATTTGTTTATTTATTACAATATTTATACCCTACCTTTTACTGTGGCTCAAGTTTGCACCTAATGTATAGTGCTGATTTTATTGGCACCCAAATGGCGCTGAAAAATGCATACCTTTTACAGAAGGGGGGAATGTCACAAGTATGGCATGAAAATAATGAGTTTTGTGTTGGATTTACATGAGGGAATGGAGGGATTAGAATGGGGCTTTTCAGACCAAAACAGTAGCAATCCTTCCTACCATAGATCTCGCCCCTGGACAGAACCAGTGCAGAATTCTCACTCTCTTCCACTCTCTCTTACTGCCCCCATTGCAAGATGGCAAAAGAAAGCATGTTCCTGGCATCTGTAGAAAAGTGGTTGTCTGGTGTTGCCGTGTTGCCTCCATAAACATCTATGCTGCTGGATAGCAGGAACAAATTTTATTTATTTTTAATTTTTTAATTTTTTTAATTTTTATTTTATTCGATTTATATCCCGCCCTACCCCACCGAGGTGGGCTCAGGGCGGCTTACAACACAAAAAACTAACAACTCAATTTAAAATATATTAATAATACATTAATAATTATAATTATACAATAAAATACATAAAATACCTGTAAAATACATAAAAACATGTAAAACTCAGTTCGATATGTACTATGCTACCTTCCTTAAATCAATTCTTCGATATTCCAGTATTAAAAATCTGATGTTCGAGATTTGAATATTCAGGCATTCCGATAACAATTAATTATATGCCAACCGGAAGAGGGCTGTTTTGCAGGCCCCGCGGAACTGTTCAAGGTTCCGCAGGGCCCTTACCTCCTCCGGGAGCTGATTCCACCAACAGGGAGCTGCAATCGAGAAGGCCCTGTCTCTGGTCACTTTCAGACGGGCCTCTTTTGGCCCAGGGATTGTAAGAAGGTTTTGAGACCCCGATCTCAGCACTCTCTGGGGAACATGTGGGGAGAGACGGTCCCTAAGGTAGGCAGGTCCCAGGCCATAAAGGGCTTTAAAGGTCATAACCAGCACCTTGTACCGAACTCGGTATGTTATCGGCAGCCAGTGCAGTCCCCTGAATGTGCTCCAACTTCTAATGTTCTATCTCCAAATGTTCTATGTGTCAAAAGGCCTAGCCCACCTCCACAGCTCAGGGTTTTCTTCTAGTTTCCAGCAAACTTTTTTTTTCTTTTTAACAGAAGGACATTTCTCATTTTGGTGGCAATGGAAGTCATAAGACTCAGGCTGAGTGAAGTGAGGGCCACAATGGCAGGTGTGTTTGGAAAGGAAGATCCCAAATTATCCTGAGGAGATAGTGCAGTCAAATTTAAAGCATCCTTCTTCCTCACAACCCCTTGAGGTGGACTGGATCCAGCTGTTTGCCATAGTGAAGCATTGCTTTGTTAATCAGGGTTCACCCATAGTCACGACCTGGTTTGATCGCTGAAGCAATGTTTTAATGTAGCAAGGCTTCTAATTAACAGGATTTGGAAGATAATTAAGATGATCTTTCCAATATAATTTAGCTCTTTCTGTTAAGGCCGTATTGCTTTTGGTGAGTTGCTCAGCTGTGGAAGCACGTGGCACAAGAGTCTGTCAAGAATCAAGATGAGGGCTTGGGATATCAATTCAGATAATAGGTGAGCCACCAATGTTTGCTTCTCTCCATTGCTTTGTCTTCAGCAGAGAGGCAACAAAAATGCAGATGAGTCTGAAATCTAGTAACATTTTGGAACTCCAAATTAGACAGATGGAATGTTGAACCTTTTCAGAATCTCCCCTCTTAGAATGCTTAAAACCAAACAAACATAATTTTGTTAGTTTTATTTTAGGGCAATAATGTTAAGCCTCAGCTTGCCAATTTTTTTTTAAAAAACTTTATTGCTTTTTAAAATTTAGCCCAATTCAATAATTTTTAAAACTGGGAACCAAACATCAGGTTGTGCAAACTGGCCAAAATCAGCATGCACACAATTTGTCCAGATGTTGCCATAGAGAGTCCAGGCCAGTGTGAACTGGTGGCAGGGTTTCAGATTTTGTTATGTGCTTCTTGGGTCTCACTGCTGCTGAAATGCTGGCTTGAAGTTTGTACTTCTGAGGCTAGGCCACAATCTCTACTACTTACTAAGGCAGAATACTAAAGTAATATAAAAAAGAACCTTACAGCTTTCTCTTTGTGTTAACATGTTATATTATTTTTTCCTGCTCTAGCTGGGTACCAAAGAGCACTCTAGACTTGGCACTCTAGTTGCCTAGCCTAAAAATCCTATACCCTCCTTCTGGACAGGTAAGCAAGTAAGGAGAAGTGGGAATGACATATCAGTTATTTGCCAGGATGCTAAAGACAGATATTAAACAGGAGCTGATAGTGTATTTTTGGTGCTGTGCAATAGACAGTGCTGCTATAGTACATCTGTCTTCAGCCTGACTCCCTTTTCATCCAGGTCATAGCCTGTAGGTACCGGTCCCAAATCTAAACAGTAGACATCTTGATTGATCAGCCTATAACAAACTGTACAGAATAGGAAAGGTTTTCAGAACCCTGGAGAGCTCTGAGGGAAGTCAGATGTTGCTACAACAGTGGCTTGAGCACAGATGAGTCAAGCAAGCACTTCAGCAAAGCTTGTTGACTCATCTGGCCCTTGACCCTTAACTAGGATTGTAAAGAACCATAGCTTTGAGCACTGCATTTCAATATTGCTGGGTGGTCACCAGGTATATTCTTTATCTGCTGAAAATCTTGCCAGGATGGAAGGCTTTGGCTAGTTGGTTGGAACTGAGGATCCTAATTACCTTCTTGCAGAGAAACCTCCTGGGTCAAGAGCAGAGTCCTATTGATCACTGGTGGCTTACAGACTGTTGTGACCTCAGGGTGCATGGACTCTGGGAAACCTCTGAGGCCAACCTCTTCTCTACTTGTAGCTCTGTCCAAGGCCTCTGAAATCTGAGCCACAAGATTTGCTTCTCTTCATTGGATATATCACAAGAATCTAATATGCTGTGTATCAAAACCCCAAACTTCAATCCAGAAGAAAGAAAGGAAAGCACCAGTTGTATAGGAAAGAATCCTTAAGAAGCCATATCAGAGATTTAGCAATGAGACCCAGAATAGTGAAGTGGTTAGAGTGTTGGGAGACCCAGACTGAAATCTCAGTTCTGCCATAGAAGCTTCCTGGGTGACGACACACCATCAGCCCAACTCTTAATCACAGTGTCATTGCTGCAAGTACAAAATGGAGAAGAGGAGAAGGATGTAAGCTGTTTGGGACCCCATTGGTGGTGGGGGGGGGGAAGTGAGTTATAAATGAAGTAAATAAAAATAATTACAATTTTGTATTCAAAACTATCCATCCCACCAGCCCTTTTTGCCTGTCTGAATTTGGAAGCGTAGCCTAGTACAGCTAAATTAAACTTCTCTATGTCTGGATTCAAAGAACTACGTGAGTGGTTTCAACTACCCAAGGAGGTTTTGGGCTTCATGCCTCACCCCCCTCAATAATTCCATTTCTCTAGGGGTTGCCATACAAAGAAAAATATCCATTTGGGCAGATTGCCAGCAATGGAGCACTGAGAAGCTCTGCCCAGGAGAAAGCTAGCCCAACGTTATAAGGATGCTCAGGGTGATAGCAAGATGGAGTAACTTTTGCTACAAAAAGGTCAGCCCCCCACTGCAATTTCTTCTCAAACGTCACTCCAGATTACACCAAGAGTGATATGATCAGTTGTAATAGTACTGCCGCTTTGTCCCTAATTAGCTCTTCTCTAATTATGTACCCTGGAGAAATCTTTTAAGTAGTGCAGCCTCATCTACGATCTAGTCTGAGGGACTCATTTGTGTTCTTGAATGTGGGGAAAAGAGCTCTTGAGGCCAAATTCTTTCTAGATCCTACACTGGGAAGTGGGACCCAAGAGGCCAACTAAGCCAGTTCTGCTTCATGGTGAACTGCTGATTTATGCCCCAGCTCACCCAGCTAGAAAAACAGACTTTTGTAGATTAGAGGCGTTAGAAACAGAAATAATTATATAGTGTTTCTTTTTTTAACCCCCCCCCCCAATAATATAAAGTTGTGAAGTCTTTTCATTCATCATCATCATCATCATCATCATCATTATTATTATTATTATTATTAGTAGTAGTAGTAGTATATTGAAAACCTTGTAAAAATTCTTCTTTCTTTAGTCATTGTGATCATCATAACCCCTACCTATTAGCCCACTGGCAGAGGACTTGCTTTGAATCCAGAACCAGAAAGTCCGAGTTCTAATCCCCAGCATCTCTAGTTAAAATAAAAGAGGTGATGTGAAAGAGCACCTCCTAAGATCCTGGAGAGCTGTTGCCAGTCAGAGTAGACATTACAATATCAATGACTAAGTATAAGGCATCTAGGGAGGGGCCATGACTCAGTGACAGAGCACCAGTTTTGCATGCAGAAAGTCCTGAGTTCGATCTCCTGCATCTCCAGTTGAAAGGATGAGGTAGTAGGTCACATGGAAGACCTGCGCTGGAGAATCTAGGCAGCTTCTGCCAGTCAGTGTAGACAATACCGACCTGCTAAAACAATGGACTGACTCAGTAGAAGGCAGCTTCGTGTATGCATCAGCCGTATGCTATGTGCCATGGAGGAAATCTCAGCTTTCAATCACAGCCCAAGATCCAGCAACTCCCAAACTGTGAAGATGATCCTTCAGAAATAGTGCACTTTGCACCAGGAGAGGGCAATTCCTCAATTCTTTAGCATTTTTGTTATTTACCAATAGTACTTCAGTCTTTCCTAGGGTGAACTTCAGTTTATTGGTTCTTATCCATCTGATAGCAAGAACTTCTCCAGCTGATTCAAGTTTCCACTGATAGCTATTCCAACATCAGAAAACAGACTCCCTATAAAACATTTTGAAATTACTTTATTGAGCTTTTGGCCAGAAATCTGAATATAGCACATATGCTAGAGATTTGTGCCGTTTCTGTGAAGTGTTAACAATGCCCATATGCAAGGTTTGTACTTTGATATATTCAGAGATGCCCCAAGACCTTTTGGTGCTTGAGGCAGAACATCTGAACAACACCCCTTTCTCTGTGGGTGGTAGCAATATTGAGGTAAGTGACTGACCATTTGTAGTCCTGTAATGGCATCCCCCAAATAATATGTTGAAAACTTTGCTAAGCTTCCACGATAAGCCTGGCTAACATACAAAGTCATTTGAAGATCTTGGCGGAACATGCCATCAAGTTGCAAATGATTTAGAGATTTTAAGACAGGAGACAGGGCTGGTTTGCTACCCTAGATATTTTTGGTGGTCTCCCACCCAAGTACTAACTATGGCTGACCTTGCTTAGCTTTCAAGATCGGACAACATGGGGCTAGCCCAAAGAAGCTAGTAGGCAATAACTATTCTAAAATAAATAACGTTCATTTTGAATGGTTGAAGGTCACCATTGTCCTTGTGTGATACTGTGGCTAGAGTACTGGATTAAGGAGATCTGAGTTCAAATGCAGACTTGGCCATGAAATACACTGGGTGACTGGTTCACTCTCTTTCTGTCTCAAACTAATCTGTCTCACAGGGTTGTGAGAAGGGTAAAATGGAGAACAGAATTGTGTGTGATGTCCTGAATATCCTGGAGAACAAGTTGTGGCAGTGGTGAGGAATAAATAGTCTGGGAAGTCGATAACAAAGCAATGATGCTACTTGAAGTGAAACTTTGTAAGGGCAGTGGAGCTATCTAGTAGTCAAGAACATCCCAGTTCCTCAAGAATCCCTTGGGTTGGAGACAATATAATTTTTGCTAAGCTGCAACCCAATAAATGCATTTGCAGTATCCTCAGCAATCTTACAAGGGATCCTGGAGGAATTTCTTGGATCATGTGGTGCCTGGAGTGGATTGGACTGCTAAAGCAGCCCTACAGGAAATGGAACCACATGGTTCTGCAGAGCTGGCAGGACCACAATAGTCACTTGGCCCCAAGCAGACTGTGGTAATGGTGATGACAGGTATAGACTTGCCCATTGTTATGGTAGCCAGAGCCAGTTGTCAGAACTTGTAACTTTCCTATGTGCTGTTAGCCTAACCGACTCCATATTGAAAGCAAACACTAACCCAAACAGCTTTCCCAAACAACTAACCAGTTCACATATTGTGTGTGCCTCTGCATTCTAAAACAAACTGTGATCACTGAAGTGTGACAGATAGCCCAGGGTCAACATCTGCAGATGGCCTTTGAAGCCAGGCCGGCCTGCTCTTTCCCAGCGGGATTCCATCCTCCCTACCTGATAACAAACCCTGAGAAACAGACTGTTGTCTCCACCCATGTGAACGATCGTTTTATTGTTGTCAACAGAACCACATAAAGTGTATCGAATACTAGCTATTGTTATCAGTGTTATTCTGCATCTCAAGCTCTGAAGTTCTCTAATAAACGCCTATACTTGCAACTAAGTCTTGGGCCTTTCTTGAAGTTCTGCCAGTTCTGCCACCAGTGTCCAAGCTAAATGTATCCCCTTTCCCTCCAGTGCAGCAGCCCACCAGAAATGTGGGACCAATTCACCCCTGTGTGGAGCAGCTGCTCAGGAAGACAAAATGTCTCAGGTCAGACCTCATCCTTATGGCATATCTGTTTCTTCTTTTAGGTTTTTGTTTAAGAGCTGAGTGCCCCTTTTCCTCTTGCTGCTCATTATCATCCACCCCAGAAGCAGCTTTTCTGCATTTAAAGGCAGTGCTGGGCAACCACTGCATAAGTTTTTGTAGGATATGTAGTTTGGATCCTGGACTAGTTCTTTATCAAAGCAGCAGGCTTACCAGGTTGCCCACTAAAGTAACTTCCCGCCTCTGCCAGCAATTACTGGTCTGCCCACTCTCATAGTAGTAGGCAGCAGGGGGAGGGATAATGTGAATGAGGCAACATTACATCTGGTCACTGGATCTGCAGTGCTCTAGGAATGTCCTCTGTTGTCTTTACCATAGAGACTGGGGGGATTCCTAAAACATTGTACAACGTGATATCACTGCATCATGCATGGTTGGCATGCAATGGCTGGCACGCTAAAGCTTCCATGATTGCCTGATGCAGGCTTGGCAACTCTACTGAGCAACGATGGTGCAGCACATTAAAGAGAGCACTGATATGTTTCAGGGACTTGACTTTTCCCAGGCCATTGGTGGAAAGGAAGCAATCCAACCGGTGTCATTATGGAAGAAGGCAATTGGCAATTTTTTTGGGGGGGGTGGGTGGGTGGGTGGGAATACCTTGAACCCATATTGTTTAACTCTTACTCTTTTGGAAATTTGTTCTTGATTTTATATATTAACTAGATGTGAGCAAATGTTTGGTATAATTGTGTACTCAAAAGCTGACCACATTTTTTTTAAGCTGACCACATTTTACATTCCATGGCACAGAATTCCCCAGTCTTGGATGGCTCTGCTATTACTCTAGAGTGAGATCCTATGACCTCCTTCTGCTAAATTAAATCCCCACTCTTCTAAGTCTTTCTGCAAAGAAGAAAGACTTCCTTCCAAAAAAGAAAGAACCTTTATCTAATGGGGGAAAGTTCCCTTTGGTGGAGAAAAGTCTTAGCTGAAGGAAGTTGTTCTTTGTTGGAGGAAGACTTGAAGGAAGACATAGAGTCCAACCCATAATCTTTGAGAAGATAGTCAGGACCATCAGCTCCAGGAAGGATCCTGAACTTGGTTGAGATTCCTGTTCAATAATAAATGACAGAGGAGGGCTTGATATGCAAAAAGGGAGGCAGTTTCTCAGACGATTTTTGAATGGAATAATAGTCATGGTAGGAATCCATTTGACCAGAAATGAAATTCCATATGTGGATTCTTCTGGGTAAAGGTCCTCAGCTTTATTTTCTTTCCAAGTGAGAGAAAGCCCTCCATCAATATAATTTAACCACCCTCGACAACTTTCTTATCCTCATAACACTCCTGTGAGGTAGGTTAAGATGAATGGCCCAAGGTCACTGACTGAATTTCATGACCCAGCATCATATTTCAGTACTCTAACCATGACACTCTATTGTCTCTCCGTAATATGTTTTACTCTGGAGGGCTGACCCTTTTAACATCTAGTGTTAAGAGCTGGACAAACTAGACTTCAGAGACAACAGGGGGAAAGGAAAGCTTGGAACCAAGAACCAAAAGGAAGTTTTTAAATTTTGATTTCCCTTCAAGAATCCCTATGTCTCCCATTTTTTTAAAAATGGAATTGTCGTTGCCATTTACCACAAACTTGTAAAGTTTCTTCTCCTTTCTTTTTTCCCCCTTGCTTCCTTTTTCCCCTTTCTAAGTTTAATTCTGAACAGCCGGCTGCGTTCAGCCTGACTGGTTTGTTATGGCTTATAATTTGTGTTAGGATTAATTAACTAATTACCGACAAATGTCCGTTGGCAAGATTCTGCTTCTGCTTGTCAACTTGAAGTATTTAATTATTTTAATCATTTACTTTCATCTTCAGAATTTATGCTCTTCCAAGAGCGTTTCTAGGCATCTTTTAATTATTATTCTAGGGTTTTTTTTCCCTGTGATGGTGGAGGGGAGTAGAGGGTGGTATAATTTTGCATTAACTATTTCAGCTAATGAACTTGCTACAGTACTGGAAGAGCATCTCAGATTTCCAGCTCTTGTGACTCAAGGGAATAATTGTGCATTGAGTTTTATTGTGATTTTTTTTTGTATGCGTATGTATGTTGTGTGTGTTACTGGTATGACATCGAGATTTGGACAAAACTTTGAGTTTTGCCCAGATCTTAGAGTGTTACCATGTTATCACCAGCAATATGATATCACTTCTGGGTATTCACCAGATATGATGTTGTGCCAATAGCTGGCACCATTACAAAATTTTCCTCCCACCAAACCTCAACAAAAAGAGGAGGGGGCAGGAAGTTACCCACCAAAGCAAGATACTTGGTCTCCCTAATTTGTATAGCTGCCTTCTTTTTTGGGAGTATCCAGTAAGACAAATCAGAACTGGTAGTGATAGAGGGGAAGTTTAATAATAAGAAAAAGTCAGATGCATAGGATGGATTCAAAGAATATCTGCAATCCCACTATATGTAATTTTTGCCCCCCATGATAAAATATATTTTTTTTTTGCTAAAATATATTGATTTATTTAGCTGTTTATACCTCACTTTCCCCCTCCCTCCCTGCAAGGGGAACAAAAAGAGCTTAAAATATAATTTATTTATTTATTATTTATTTGTTCGATTTATATCTTGCCCTACCCCACCAAAGCGGGCTCAGGGAGGCTTACAATACAGAATGCTAACAGTAAATCAGTTTAAAATACATTAATGATTATACAATAAAATACATAAAATACATAAAAATACATAAGACTACATAAAACTCACATCGATATACTATGCTACCTCTTCCTTAAGTCAATTCTTCAAGTATTCCAGTGTTCAAATATTCTGATGTTCATAAGTTTAAATATTCAGGCATCCCGGTATCGATCAGTTGTATACCAACCGGAAGAGGGCTGTTTTACAGGCCCTGCGGAACTGTTCAAGGTTCCGCAGGGCCCTCACCTCCTCCGGGAGCTGGTTCCACCAACAGGGGGCTGCAATCGAAAAGGCCCTGTCTCTGGTCGCTTTCAGACGGGCCTCCTTTGGCCCAGGGATTATAAGGAGGTTCTGAGACCCCGATCTCAGCACTCTCTGGGGAACATGTGGGGAGAGACGGTCCTTAAGGTTCTCCCCTCCTATTTTTTTATCCTCACAACAACCTAGGATGTTGGTTAGCCTGAGAGACAGTGATTGGCCCAAGGTCACCCAGCAACCTTCTATGGCAGAGTGGTCCATCGAGTCCAGCATCCTGTTTCACACAGTGGCCAACTAGTTGCACAGCAAAAAGGGCATAGAGGCTAAGGCCTGATGTTGCCTCCTCGCATAGGAAGGGAGAATGATGTCGCATACTACTTTGATCCTTGTTGGGAAGAAAAGCAGAGGATAAATAGCTAAACAAATCAATGTAAATATTTCTAAGCATGTGTAAATTTTCATTCCACCCTCAAATGTGAGCAGAAATATTCACCAGATATGTTAACATTCTTCCTCATTTTTTTTTAAAAACCCATCTTTGTTTAAAAACGTTTTGATGTCCCCACATGTTCCCCAGAGAGTAGTGAGATCGGGTTCTCAAAATCTGCTTGTAATCCCCGGGCCAAAGGAGGCCCGTTTGAAATCTACCAGGGATCGGGCCTTCTCGGTAACGGCACCTTACTGGTGGAACCAGCTGCTGGAGGAGGTGAGGGCCCTGCGGGACCTTGGACAGTTCCGCAGGGCCTGCAAGACGGCCCTCTTCCGGCTGGCTTACAACTAACCGACACTGGGAATTTTGGATGGTGGTAGGGTGCGTTCTGATAGACCGCTGGTTTTTATGTTTTTGTTTTATTAACTTACTGTTTTAAACTGGTGCTAATTGATGTTTTAAAGTTAAACCTATGTTAAATTTTATATGCTGTGAGCTGCCCTGAGCCACTTCGGTGGGAAGGGTGGGATATAAATCGAAATATAAATAAATAAATAAATAAATTATGTAGTACCATATTTTCCCCCATTGGATCAAGCACATGTGTATAAAAGGACTTGGTCATGGTGTGTATGTATGGGGGTGGGGATAAACAGTTGTGATGGTCCTTCCCAAAAGGGTCACTCCTGAATAAGAGACTGTTGCTGTTTCTGCTGACTCTATTTTCACCAAGAAGCAGTGCTATTTTTGAGCAGGAATGCACAGGAATGCAGTTCTGGCTGGCTTGGCATCAGGGGATGTAGCCTAATATGCAAATGAGTTCCTGCTGAGCTTTTTCTACAAAAAAAAAAGCCCTGCCAAGAAGTAATATTACACCCAGTGCTCCCACTCTATGAACACATAGCAAGAATTGAACGACAAGATGTAATAATGCATGAGGTGCTTACATCAGTGGGTGCTTTCACATGGCAATTACCATATTTGAAAGTAGATTTTGCTGTTCTTACACAGCAAAAATCCAGTAGCAAAGTGCGTTACTTAGTGTGTGCAAATGCACCCAGTATGTGTCAGCACACAATAGGGGAAAGCAGCAAATCACAAAAGACACTGGCTCTGACACATGCCCATTCATCCCATGACATTGTTGGAATTTCATGTTGAGGAATGAATAATGGCCAAGACACCACCAAATTACCCAGAAGGGGTAAGAGGAAACTGCACAAAATGACAGTGTGATTCCACTAATAAAAACAGACAAACTCTACATAATTAGCAGCACTGGATAGTAACATTTTTCTGGGTCTGCCTTCAGATGTAAAATCCTGGTTAGCTGTAGCATCCCAAAGGAGAAAGTGCAACAAACTGACTTCCTTAATTGGTGCCAAAATGGGGTTTCTAGTTAGGATTTGGAACTGATTTGTTAACCATAAGGGCATTTTTGTTTTTGTTTTATTTTTTGCAGATTCTTCGGGGAACCAGCTGGGCACAAGGAAATCCATCAGTGGGTGTCACAGAATCTATAGATATCAAGCTGGGGTCAGTGGTACACAGGGACAACTCCAAGCCACAATTCCAATGTATTTTGGGGTAGTAAAATGTCATCAAACAAAAATGTATGTTTGTGGAGACAAAAGTCAGTGTTTTGTTCTCTCAACATCCAGAACCTATTTCAAACATCTATCATTATTAATTGCTAACATGTTTGGTGTTTGAGGAGTTTTCTACTCCAAGCACATATTTGTTTGTTGTGAGGTAAATGTTTTCCAGTGAAGGCCACAGTTTCCCCCTACTCTATAGACCAGGATTCCCCAACCTTTTTGAGCTTCTGGGCACCTTTAGAATTCTGACATGTTGCGGTGCACGTAGCTACAAAATGGCTGTCTCAGGAGGCAGAATCAGCCACAAAATGAAGTTCCTTGTACTATGATGGTAGCTTCTGCCAAAACAACATTTTTAAAAATCAAATCTCCAGTGGCCAATCAGAAGCCTTGCTAGGAAAAAGCCTAATGTAGCTCTGCCTACTTTCTACAGATACTTGGTGGGCACCATGGTGCACCCTGGCACCATGCTGGGGACCTCTGCCATAGACATTTCACTTTCAGAGCAAGCCAAGGTCAGTCTATTCAGAAAAAAGTCCCATTTTATTCACTTGGTCTCACTGCCAGGAAAGTGTCATTAGGAATTTAGCTGTCAGAATCACCCTGGATAATTTTTCCTCTATAAAAAGTCATGGAACATTTTATATTCCAATGTGTTAATGGCTGCCAGGGCAAAGAGCATTCTAGAATCAGAACTGGTTGATTTTTAGAGGATCCAGGAGGAGGGGGAAGTGGTGGTAGGCTCAGCGGGAGTGACTAAAGGATCGGGTACTGGAAGGCCTGTCCCTTCATGGAGGCACAAAGTTGGCTTCTCCTCTTAGCTTTGTTTGGCTGCACTGTCCTCACACGGAATGGGGCCAATGGGCAGGAAGATGGCAGTGGAGTCTCACATTACTCAGGAGGAGATTAAGAAAGAACCAGAGCAGCCCTTCAATTGGGGAAACCCTGCCCCCTTTTACTAAGGGTCTTCACCACCAAATATGGGTGCCACTACTGCATGAATGACTTTACCTGGGGAAATGTACCCTCCAGTGAGTTTCAGATCGATACCTGGATGGATGCAACTCTGAAAGAACTGACCAGTTTAGTGAAAAATCTATTCAGAAGCACGAAAGGCACACATTTCAACTTAACAATCATTTTTCTGGATCAAAAGGCCCAGTTATAGTGTGAAGGAGATTGGCAGTACAATGTCAGGCAGAAAGGGCACAGATGATTCCACGACCCTGCAGTCTCAGAAATTCCAGATAGGTGACTACTTGGATATGTTACACCTCTAAATCGAGCACCACTTTCATCAGGTTGCATGAGACCTTACTAATATTTTGGTTTCTTCCAATGAAAGATTATTGCATGATTATAGGTTGATTTGAGGAAGATTTTTTTTAATACAGAGCAAGAATGCTAGCTAATTCCTTAAAAGTTCAAAATACCATTTTTTAAAAACGATATGTATAGAACAGCATTCTTTCAACTGCTTGGATAAATTTTCTCTCTCCAGTTAACCTGAAAACAGGCCTCTCCAGTATTTATAAAGTATATGAAGTGTGGCTAGAGCAAGGGTGGCCAAACTGCGGCTCGGGAGCCACATGTGGCTCTTTCACAAATACGTTGTGGCTCTCAAAGCCCCCACTACCCCATTGGCCGGTTTGGAGAAGGTATTTCTCTCTTTAAATCACTTCTCCAAGCCAAGGCAGCCAGCAACTTGGAGAATGCATTTAAAGTTGCTTTCTTTCTACCTCTACCTCCCTCTTCTCATCTATTTTCCTTCCTTCCTTCTTTCCTTCCCTCCCTCACTCAAACATCTGATGTTTATTCTATGTGGCTCTTATGTTAAGCAAGTTTGGCCACCCTTGGGCTAGAGCAATGTGGGTAATCTTCTGTTATGAGGATTTTGAGATGCTTTTGTTATAGAGCAAATTTGTTGTAATGCCACCCAACCATTAATGTGTCAGCATGCGTAATAAAGAGTGTTTGATATATTTCAAGGGGAAGAAACTAGTTGGTTTTTGAGGGGCTCTTTCATGCCTCAGGTGCTTACAGAAAGACAATTCTTAATTGTTTTGTTCGTTACAAAGTGCTGGTTATTACCTTTAAAGCCCTATATGGGCGAGGACCTGCCTACCTGAGGGACTGTCTCTCCCCATACGAACCCCAGAGAGCACTGAGGTCAGCAGGGAAGAACCAGCTGACTATCCCTGGACCAAAGGAGGCCAAACTTCAAAACACCCGTACACGGGCCTTCTCCATCGCAGCTCCACACCTATGGAACCAGCTCCCGGAAGAAGTGCGAGCCCTGCGGTGCCTTGACCAGTTCCGCAGGGCCTGCAAGACCACTCTTTTCAGGATGGCCTTTGCTGGCTGAGAGACTGCTGTGGGTGACTTCGCTATTATCATTTATAAATGGAATTAGCACCTGGAAATCTGTTAATTGGAATGTTTTAAAGTTAATGTGATTTTAAACCCTGTATAATTTTATGAAATGTTGTTAGCCGCCCTGAGCCCGCCTCGGCGGGGAGGGCGGGATATAAATAAAATATTATTATTATTATTATTATTATTATTATTATTATTATTATTATTATTATTATTATTATTATTATTATTATTATTATTATTATTATTATTATTATTAGTTTCTGTGTTTGTGTGTATTTTAAAAATTGGCCCAACCTAGATGACCCAGGCTAGCCTGATCACATCCGATCTCAGAAGTGAAGCAGGATCAGTCTTAGTTTGTTCTTGGATGGGAGAGCACCAAGGAAGTCCAGGGTCACTATGCAGAAACTGGTGATAGCAAACCACCTCTGTCCACTCTTGTGTTCAAAACTCCATGAGGGGTTGCTGTAAGTCAGTTGTGACTTGATGGCACTTCCAACCATCATTTTAAAAGTTGTTTTAATGTTTTTTTACTCTTCACCCCCTTGAGGACCTTATGTTGGATGGAAAGGCAGCATAAAAATGTTTTAAATAAATAATAAATAAATTGATCATGGTTAGTAGCTGTACCGATCACTAATGTACAGGTGATGATGTCCTCAGTGGGCAAAGGAGCTAAGCTACTTTGTTATATATTCTGCGCCCCGAAATTTTACTCTAATGTTGTAACCCAGAGTTTTTCTTAAAGTATTCCAGTTCCATTTATATCCCCAAAGGGAACAACACCAGTTACAGCTGTTCCTTGAGAAGTGTATTCTGGCCACGGTGATCTCTACTGCAATCACATCCAGTTAGGTTGTTGTAATATGCTTTCCGCAGGGCTGCCTTTGAGAACTGTTCGGAAGCTTCATTTTCATATCGCCGTGGGTATATTTGAATAGCACCCAAATATGGATTTTTTTTCCCCAGAACAAATCTGCTGACTAGTTTGTGAAATCCTGTTCTTCATGTAATAGTGATTTTAAAAAGCACCAGCTAAGGAGTTCACATTCACTGTGATCCTAAGCACATTTATTAGGGACTAAATCCCACCAAACATAATGAGTATATGTGGTAAGGATATCGCTGATAGAAAACGATCTAGCCAAGAATAAGCATTTTTAAGTCTCATTTTAATGGAACAGTGAAACCTTAGCTCCCACTCAACGCACAGCAGCCAAGAAGGTCAGAGCGCCTGCTCCGGCTGCAACGCCACTGAGGATGTTCTCCGCAGCTGAGAACAAAACGTCTGGAAGGAAAACTTTCTCCAGTAGAACACGGCACTTGAGCCCAAAAGATTCTACAAACCCTTATGATGTTACCAGCCGTGAAAACCTGAAATCTTTGATAGTGAAACCTGTGTTTAACTCTCTTTGATTTGTTTCACTGGGACTCAGAAGAATGCAGCTTTCTTCTGGATCATGCTCATGAGAAAATAGATATTCTGCCTAAAGTTGCTTACAGGGACAATCACTTAATGCCAGGAGAAAGACATCCAAATAGCACCTTTTCCCACTAATGCCTGTGGGGACATCCCTGGGCATTAAAATGCAGCTGCTTAATCACAAGTGATTATGTGCCCTGGGTAAGAGCATCTCCTGTGAACACATGAAGTTACCTTACACTAAAGCAGACTTCTAGTGTAAGGTAACTTCATGTGTTCACAGGAGATGCTCTTACCATCAGAATTAGTATTATCTACTCGGACTGGCAGCAGGTGTCCAGGGTCTTTCACATCACCAAGTGCTAGGTCTTTTAACTGGAGATGCCAGGGACTGAGCCTGGGACCTTCAGCATGCAAAGCTGAGCTGAGGCTCTGGTCCTTTAAGAATGCCCAAACTCTCTTGCCTAAGGGCCTCACCTTGCGTTACTGTACGGCCACCTCCAGTAAATGCAGTCGGATGAATGAATTAGTGCGCAAGAGATACAGGGCTGAATGGCTGAGCATGAAGAAAGGAAATTACATCTTTTAAAATAAAGCAATAGGAAATATCACTGGTAGAATTCTAGGTTCAACATTTGCTATTTTTAAAAAAAAATAAAAGGACTTCTCTAGTGAAGGAAAAGTTTGTAGTCTGTATGTGAGTGAGAACATTCGTGTGTGTGTAAGTGTTTTGCATGACGTGAGCCCTGACCTTCAGAGGGGAACAGAAGGAATATTTTCTCCCCTGAGGCTAGAGTTGTCAGTGAAATGTCTGTCTTTCTTAATAATTTCAATCTGGGTGACAAGGGACCGGGCATTTTGCTCTGAACGAACGTACTGTAAAAACTGTCGGATGGGATTTATCTCAAGACGTGGCATTCCCATCCGTTCAGGGTCATCGTTACAGACATCCTATGACCTGTGGAGCAAAGCACGTCTTTCTGACAAAGAAAAGACTGTCTCAGACTCACAGAATGGTGTGCGCTGTTGCCAAGCCTAAAAATATAGGGTTGGAGCCTGTTGAATTGTTCTGCTAGCAAAAGAACTTTCCTCTTACAGAAGGAGTTGTTCACTTACGATTCTTGGAAGAATGTTCTACCTGAGCTAGTGGAACAGCTCTGCTAGACCCAATCCATAATTTACCCTTTCCTTCTTTCAAAAAGATTTCCTTCCCACATGTCTGTCTATGATCGATGCATGCAACCGGAGGCCTAATTCCCAAATCTGGACCCCAGTATTTTCCCACTGGGCATGTAGCATAGTTCGTGATCCATCCCCGTACACTGCTAGGTACCTAGAGATGCACAAATTTATATTCCCCGCCCCCCCCCCCCCCATTTAGTTCCATTTCCATGCATGGTTGGAAAGATGAGTTTTTCATCCCACCTCTTTCCTTTGGCAGATTTCCAGTTTTGGTGTCATTCTGTAATGGTATTTTTAAGCCAGACTTAGGAAATGTACATTGTGACTTTTTTCAAACTGTTGAATTCTGTTTTAGTGACTGGTTGCTAATGGATTCCCAACCCCTGTCATTTCAGCCATACCCATTTTAGAAACTGGTTGCTAGCAGAACTTATTAAACTATTTATACAAACTCGCTTGCAACGGGATAGTAAAGTGTGGTTGAGTTGCTTTTGTGGGCTAGTTTGTAGGAGGCCCAACTATTGGACTCTGCCTGCAGATGCTAGCAGGGCCTTTTTCTGGCCAAATAGCACTGCGTGGGGGAGGCCATGCTAGGGTCGGGGATCCCAGTTATAATAGGGCAGGGAAGGTATGATGGTGGTCATAGGTTGCAAAGACAGAGAAGGGGACGAAGATATGGAAATGCTCAGACTCCTTCCCACCTATGGCCCATCTCAAGGCATGCTGGTTGTGGGGCTAGGACAAATTACCCATCTCCTTCACTGGTGTTGATCAATACCAGGTCCATTAACAATAAGACCGCCATGCTATGTGATTTTATCATGGAAGTGGACCTGGCCTGTGTGACGGAGACCTGGGTGTGGGATGGAGAAACTGTCACCCTGAATCAGCTTACCTCACCTAGGTTTGCCGTCCTTCACCAGTCTTGGACAAATGGGGGGAGGAGTTGCTGTGCTCATCCAAGACTCTTTTTCTTTCAGGGCACTCCCTGGCCCGAACATCGCTGGCATAGAGTGCAATGGCCTGGTGTGGGAAGCTGAGGAGAGTATGGTGATCTGGGTGGTGTACTGACTGCCTAACGCACCACTGGAGAGCCTACCCGCCCTGCTGGACACGGTGTCCGCCTGAGTATTGGACTTCCCAGACTTTTAGTTCTGGGGGATTTCAATGTCCATGTAGATGACGCTGTGTCCTCGCAGGCTCAGGACCTGGTGTCATCCATGGAGACACTGGGACTCAACCAATTTGTATTGGCTTCCACACACCAGGCCGGGCACACGCTAGACTTGATCTTCGGGGTGGGGATATCAGTGGGTCTGATGGTAGCAGATGCTGTCCCATGGTCAGACCACTATGCCTTGAAAGTCTGGCTGGACCTGCAACTCCCCTGTTTAATACCAGATCCATTAACAATAAGACCGGCATGCTATGTGATTTTATCATGGAAGTGGACCTGGCCTGTGTGACAGAGACCTGGGTGTGGGATGGAGAAACTGTCACCCTGAATCAGTCCCCAGTACTGCAAATTTATGCTCGCCTGCAGAGCCAAATGGACCCAGAGCAGTTTCAGGAGGCTTCGTGGGATCTGATGCCCCCTGGTGGGTCATTAGATGAGCTCATGGAGGATTGGCACTCTTGGCTCTCCACTGCCATTGACCACATTGCCCCCCGGGACCCTCTTCGCTGTTGCACCAAGGCAGCTCCTTGGTACTCCTCGGACCTGCTGAGGATGAAATGACAGCTTAGATGGCTGGAGCAAGTGTGGTGACGTGCTCGTGATGAAGAGTCTAGAACCTCTTATAGAACGCTTATGAAAGTCTATGAGAAGGCTATGAAGTCCGCTAAGAATGACTTCTATGCGGCCTCCATAGAGTCTGCAAAGTTGTGACTGTCCTGCCATTGAGCAACCAAAAAGATAGGGAATTGGATATTGGTTCTGAGGCCTTTACGATGTATTTCACAGATAAAATCCTGACTCTTCACCAGGACCTCCCAGCCACGGTTGATACAGTATGTGAACGAGAAGCCCCTTGGTCATCGTCTGGTCCTATACTGGACCGCTTCAGTCGACTCACATTGGAGGATGTAGACAGGATCCTGACTGCAGTGAAGCCTACCCCTTGGCCCCTGGATCCCTGCCTGTCCTGGCTTGTGAAGGCATGCCAGAATGATGTCAGGGACTCTGGGTGATATTGTCATCCGTGGAAACAGGGGCATTCCCAGAGAAATTAAAGGAGGCAGTGATTCGGCCACTGTTGAAAATACCATTGCTGGACCCTGGGGTGTTAGCTAATTACTGCCCAGTTTCGAATTTACAGTTCCTGGGAAAGGTAGTTGAGAAAGCAGTGGTGGAGCAGATGAAGGTTTTCCTGGATGAAACATCTGCCCTGGACCCCTTCCAGTCCGATTTTCGCCCAGGCCATGGGACGGAGACAGTGTAAGTTGCCCTCACAGATGACCTAAGAAGACATCTGGACTAAGGCAGGTCAGTGCTGCTGATTCTTCTTGATCTGTCAGCAGCGTTTGACACAATTGACTATGATCTTTTGACCTACTGCCTCGTTGTCGCCGGAATATGGAGGGTAGCCTTGCAATGGTTTTCCTCTTTTCTCCGGGGACAGAGGGTGGTGCTTGGCAAGCAGACCTCTGTGTGGCAACCACTCATATGTGGAGTGCTGCAGGGGGCTATCCTCTCGCCAATATTATTTAAAATCTATATGAGCCCCCTTGCCCAGATTGCCCAAGGTTTTGGACTGGGTTGTCACCAGTATGCTGATGACACTCAGCTCTATCTGTTGATGGGTGGCAGACCATCCTCCGCCCCTGACCATCTGTCTGAGGCGCCAGAAGCCATGACTGAATGGCTACAGCAGAGCCAACTGAAGTTAAATCCAACCAAGATGGAGGTCCTGTGCATGAATTGAGGGGGGGGGTCCGTGCATCCAACTCCCAGCCTTGGACGGTGCTGTTTTGGTACCAACCCAACAGGTGAAGTATGGGAGTGATTCTGGATGCCTCTCTCTCTGTGGAGGCCCAGGTCACTGAGGCTACCAGGTGTGCCTTCTACCATCTACGGCAGATCAGGCAGCTAGCACCATATCTATCCCCCCAAGACCTGGCTACAGTGATCCATGCAATGGTTACTTCCAGGTTGGACTGCTGTAGCTCGCTCTACACTGGCTTGCCCTTGAAGCTGATCCAGAAACTGCAGCAGGTGCAGAATGTGGAATCTTGCCTGCTGACTGCACCACCTGTATGGGTGAGCATTTGGCCAGCATTCTGTGGCCTGCACTGGCTGCCCATAGAATACTGGGTCCATTTTAAGGTGTTAGTCTTGACTTTTAAAGTCTTGCACAGCCTGGGACCAGCATACCCGCAGGACCGTCTCTCCCCATATGTGCCGCGGAGGTCACTTCATTCGGCCTTCTAAGATTTTCTGACCATCCCCGGTCCAAGAGATGCCCGCCTTGCCTCCACCAGGGCCAGGACTTTCTCGGTTCTGGCCCCAACCTGGTGGAATCAGCTCTCTATGGAGATCCGGGTCCTACCTGGCTTGTTAGCCTTTTGTAGGGCCTGTAAAACGGAGCTGTTTCACCAGGCTTTTGGATGAGGCGGTGGGCATCTACTGATTAGATCAGTTGGCCTTCCCTGTGGTACCACACTGTGCTACCACACTACTGTGCCATCCTACTATATCTTTCTATTGGCCCATCCTGCTGTACTACTAACTTGCTATTGTAACTGATTTTATTGTGATCTTATCTATATCGATGGAATATAAATAAACTAATAATAATAATATAGAGCCCTATGGCGCAGAGTGGTAAAGCTGCAGTACTGCAGTCAGAGCCCTCTGCTCACGACCTGAGTTCGATCCCAGCGGAAGCTGGTTCAGGTAGCTAGCTCGAGGATGACTCAGCCTTCCATCCTTCTGAAGTCAGTAAAATGAGTCCCCAGCTTGCTGGGGGGGAAGTGTAGAGGGCTGGGGAAGGCAACGGCAAACCACCCCATAAAAAGTCTGCCGTGAAAATGTTGTGAAAGCAACGTCACCCCAGAGTCGAAAAAAACTGGTGCTTGCTCAGGGGACTACCTTTACCTACCTTTACCTTTAAATAAAAATAATGATGATGATGATAAGGTAAACAGCTTTTCAACACCATTGCTGAGCTTCTGAATCACTTTGGTATGCTTTTTAAAATGTCTATAGCACTTCCTACAATTCAGCTTTTCCCTCTGCCCTTTTTTGACACATGATCTTTCTTGGACTTTTTAAAAAGGTGAGCAGTGCTAAAAATACTAATTCACTATAGCACTATAGCACTGAAGTGCTATGGGGCACCACCGAGATGCATTGACTCCATTGAGTCAATGCATCTCAGTAGTGCTGCTATAGCACTATAGTGCCCAACTCAAAATGTTTTTTAAAAGTCCAAGAAAGATTGCACAGTGAAAAAGGACAGGGGGAAAAGCAGCACTGTTTGAAATGACCATAATGCTTCAGAGATGGCTTCTTAATGGAAGGAAATTTATCAAAGATTTCAGGTTTTCACGGCTGGTAACATCATTAGGGTTTGTAGAATCTTTCGGGCTCAAGTGCCGTGTTCTACTGGAGAAAGTTTTTCTTCCAGACGTTTCGTTCTCGGCTGCAGAGAACATCCTCAGTGGCGTTGCAGCTGGAGCAGGCGCTCTGACCTTCTTGGCTGCTGTGCATTGAAGGTCAGAGCGCCAAGAAGGTCATAGGTCAGAAGGTCAGAGTGCCTGCTCCGGCTGCAATGCCACTGAGGATGTTCTCCGCGGCCGAGAACGAAACGTCTGGAAGAAAAACTTTCTCCAGTAGAACACGGCACTTGAGCCCGAAAGATTCTACAAACCCTAAGGAAGGAAATTTGCTGTATGAAACCCCAGTCCCTGTATCACTTTACTCAAAATTGAGACAATAATGAATAACATCCCATTTAGAATGGTAATGTGAAAAGGGCCTATATTATTAAAAAATTTCTATGGCCTTGAAAACCCTATAGGGCCATCGTAAGTCAGAAGTCCAGTGGCACCTTAAAGCAATTTATTCTAGTATAAGCTCTTTAAGAATTTATGTTTTATTTTGTTATTCTGACAGAGAAATGCCTTTCTCCAATGGAAAAGGTCATCCTCTACTGGAGGAAGTCTTTCACGAAGGCAGACTTTGAGGAAGAAAGCAACAGGATCAAACAGTGGGAGTCAATAAATCCAGCTGGCAAAATATTTATGCTCAGGTTTATTATCCATATCAGGAGCAAGCCCTAGCATGAAAAGCAGATTCTGGGAATCAAAACTGCCGAGTCTTGTCCCAAATTAAACCCCCAAAGAGACAATAGGACATCACTAGCAAGAGAGGGTTACAGCCAATATTCCCTCTAAGCTGCAGAGTCTTGTGAGCAAAATTTCTACTTTGTGAGCTGCTGGTATTAGACTTGTGCGCTGCTGCATAAATTAGTGTGCTCTGGAGCCATTTTTTCTGAGCCAAGACAAAAATGTGTGAGCTGGAGGCTAAAAATCTGCAAGCTAGCTCATGCTAACTCAGCTTAGAGGGAACACTGGTTACAGCTTCATGCATTACATTTTTTTGGGGGGGTATTTTTATGTGCATATGTGTATACGTGTGTGTCCACACCTGGAAGTCATGGTTAACCTCTGGTGACTGACCCCTACTGGGGGCATGTAGGATATTCAGAGAGGTGGCTGAATAAAGCTTGTCCCTGCCTCTGGTATTCCAAGGAGATTACCCATCCATCCATAGACCTTGATTGGCTGACAACAAACAACATACTAGGCCCAGAACAAATAGGGTTTCGCCATGGTAAATCCACCCTTGACCACTGTGTCGTTTTATCACACCTAGTTTCTAAATAGAGTGGGAAATCTGGCAACAAACTCTTCGCTGCCTTTTTAGACCTCAAGGCGGCGTTTGACTCAGTTCCTAGAGAGTTGCTCTGGCCAGGATGAACATGGATCCCAGACTGCTTACCTTGATTAAAAAACTGTATACGCGCACCAGCTGTCAAGTTAAGTACAACCTCCAGGGAAATCTAACTTCGGAAATTCCAATTTGTAAGGGTGTGAAACGGGGCTGTATCCTTGCCCCAGCGCTTTTTAATCTTTTTTTTAAACGATCTAGCCCCTGTTTTATATGCAATCGATGGGCATGCCCCGAAAATTGCTCACCGTCACGTTCCCATCCTTTTATAGGCGGATGATGCCGTCTTACTGTCATGTTCCCGAATTGGATTGAGGCGTCTATTATACCAAGTTATGACCTACCTCAATAACGAGTTAACCCTGAATTATGGGAAAACAAAGATTTTAGTTTTCTCTAAATCTTGGAAGCAACTATTATGGTCAGTCCAGGGAAACCCTATTGAACAGGTCAAAACTACCCATCTAAGTACTTGCCAGAGCTAACCCTGCTTAGCTTCCAAGTTCTGACGAGATCAGGCTTGCCTGGGTTATCCAGGTCAGGGCCCATGTATTACATTTTCAACATAACACGATTGTTCAACAGATGTGTTTGTGGTTATATGTGTTCAACAGATGTGTTTGTGGTTATATGTGCTAGGAAGCCAGCAGTGGCCACATTCCTTCTTATGTGAACACAAGGTGGTGACAACCAATGTTCCCTCTAAGCTGAGTTAATGTGAGCTAGCTGACAGATTTTTAGCCTCCAGCTCACACATTTTTGTTTTAGCTCAGGAAGGATGACCCCAGAGCACAATAATTTATGCAGGAGCTCACAACTGGAACGTCAGTAGCTCACAAAGTAGAATTTTTGCTCACAAGACTCTGCCGCTTAGAGGGAACACATGTGTTTTCAGTGCCGGATCAAACCCTGTGGAGGCCCCTAGGCAGTCGAAATCTTGGGGCCCCCCTCACAAATTATCTCAAAGTCTGAGTGCCTGCTCCACTGCCCATGGCCCCTGCTGCAGCTTCTTAAAAGCCCCTTTTACTGCCCTGCAGGGGAGAGGCAAAGAGAGGGAAACTGGGCGACAACACCAGCAGCAGAGGCACCAGGCAAGTCAGGCAAAGAACAGCTCAGTTGCCGGCTGGGTGAGCCGGCTGGGTGGGCCGCAAGCAGGGGGGAAGCTAGGGGGAAAGTCAGTCTGGGGCCCCTAAAGGCACTGGGGCCCATAGACCAGTGCCTACTTGGTCTAGTTGTTAAACTGGCACTGTGTGTTTTGCCACAGGGTAATGTGTGAAATGGCTCCCAGAGTTAAAGGAAGCTGAAGCAGAAGCATCTACAGAAAAAATATTTTGGAGGCTAAAGTTTTTAATTTGCCCATGACACATACAGAAGCAAGCACACCGACAGGCAACAGCAGTCTGACACCCTAAAAACATCTAACCCATATCTTATCGTTGTGAGTTCTGTAAGGTCTTAATATGCGAAGCAAAGAAATACTTTTTTTTGTTACTCTGTATTGGACCAAACTTCGGCCTGTTGAGATCAGGCAGCAGCTACAAATTGCCTTTGTCCAGCTAACACATCCCTGTCCTCATGGACAGCTGAGCAGAGCTCTCTGCCAAGTGAGGGGCCACGACAGCATGCTCCCACTGTGCCTTGCTGTGATTCTCACCTGTGCTATCAATAACTGGAAATGGACATAGGTGCTAATCAGCTACGTTGACCCTTCCAGACAAGTGGGCTGCAATCCATTTTCACCTGCACACACCAATCGATTTCCCCATCTCAGGTGCAGAATAAACACCAGGCCAGATGATTGGCAAGAGGCTGGGGGGGGGCATTCCCTCCAAAGCAGTAGCTTACATTAATCCCTTGGCTGTCCAGCATGGAGGACATGAAGTCTTTCGGAGGCATTAATGCTGTAGATATAGATGTGCCTAAACACCAGTTTCTGATGGAAGGATTCTTTTGGCCTTTTCAGTGTTTCCTGAGAACGTCCTTTGAGAAATCTCTGCCCAGCAGCAATCTACCCTGAGGTTCAACAACCATCCACTGCACTGTACAAGTGCTAATATCCTAGTGAAACTACTTGTGGGAAGCCACAGGGGTGGGGTGGATCACATTAACCATTGGCTGTGTCTGCTCAGCTGTGAGTGTTCTTTCTCATAATCCAAGAGGACTCTCTTTTTAAATAACCTGAACAGACTGTTTTTAATATCTGGTATCATACCTTAACCCTTTACTGATGTCAGTGTTCTCATGCTTCAAACTGCCTCTTCCTTAGCTTATTTATTTATTTATTTACCCTACTTCTTTTAGCAGTCTGAGTAGTCCAATCTTGTCAGAGCTTCGAAGCTCTGCAGCGTTGGCCGTGGTTGGTGTTCAGATGGGAGACCATAAAAGAAGACTATAATTGCTATGCAGAGGAAGACAATGCTATGCCCCCACTCTGCATATCTCTCACTTTGAAAACTCCATGTACCTGGGGTCACCATGAGTGGGTTGTGACATGAGGGTACAAAATTATTATTGCACTTTTATCTTCACCACATGCAAGAGAGGCCAAAACCTCTGACCTGTCCCATTATCCATTAAACCACAAAAAGAGTTCAAGTCCCCATGCAGAGAATCATGTTTGGTTTATTATACCAGGTCTCTCTCTGCTCCATTTCTCCCTCTTTCTCCCTTCCATCTGTAATTTTCTGTAAAGATGAAGTACAAGGATTTCTTTCTTCCCATTGTACTGAATAAGTAAACTTCTGTTTCATAGAAGCTCACATTATTCTGTAAGGTGCCTGAACAGCATACTCAAGATTGCTACAGCACAGACACTGTCTCCAGATTTTGATGCAATAATTCAGAGCAAGAGGTGTCAGTTATCAAAAATTAAATAAACAAAATATTGCAAGAGTGTTAATCTTTTAAGCATATTTTATTTTAAAGTTTTTTTAAAAATCTTTAACAATTGTTATTAGTAGAAGTTTATTATATTTGCAAACTTCCAATTTATTTTAATATTACTTAGATTCAGTCATTTCTATATACTTCATTATTTGTTATTGGGAGAATTTTTATCAGGCTGCTTAAACATGGTGCCTTCGTGTTATTTTGCTGTCTCCCACACCGTAGTCTGTTTTTATATTCTTAACCTCCAGGCAGGGCCGGATTTAGAGAGGGGCACATGGTATCACTTGCTCCGGGCACTGAAAAGGGGGGGGGGGGCGGCATCAGCATGGCAAGAGCAATGGCAAATGCTGAAGAGGCAATGCCAGACCTCTCTTTGCTGTCCTCCATCCCAAAGCCACAGCTGGTAAGGGCTTCTGATAGTGCTGCTGCAGAAACACATGTAAATTTGCAAATTCATATGTGGGGATGGGGCTGTCAGTAAAACCACCTATGTCCATTGCCCTTTCACTCTCCTGCACGTGTACCCTAATCACCTTTTCATATGCACTACTCACCTGCAATACTTGTACACGCACTTATTACTCATACACCATGTTCATACATGTATTCACCTTGCCATTCCCGCAACATGTTAGCAACTGCCTCCCTCCCTCCCTCCCTCCTCTGCTGAACCCCTTTTCATTCACATCATCCAGCCCCATCTGTCAGTAGTCCTTGTGTCTGACAGATCTTGAATTTCTGAGCAGCTGGAATGTTCATGGCCATTCTGTAATACCCCACTAGCTGAGACAATGACTGTGAAAGGCTCATTTTGCCTATAAAAGCCATGTGGATGCAGCCTGAGGAAAGAGATTTTAGGGAGGGGACAGCACCATCAATACAGCCTTCACCTGAAGAGACAGGGTGGTTACTAGAGAAAGGATCTGCTCCGTGGTGACCCTTTGGAGCTCTTTCCCCCAAATCCGCTGACACCCGCCTAGTGCTGAATCTATTTAGCTTAAGGCCCCCAGTAAAAATGTTCCTTTTCTTTCAGGTTCTTAAGTGGGTCTTTTTATGACTGTTCCACATGACCATTTTAAAAAAAATCTGTTATTTTATTACTGGGTTACTACTTACCAGATCAGAGATTGCCAAACTTTTCTTTAATGATGGCTACTTCTGAGTAAAGGAAATTATCCCACGCTACTGCCTCCTGGGATGTCCTACGATCAGAACATGGGCTAGGAAGAGCACCAGAAATGAAGCAACAGAACAGGGAGAAGTTCTATGAGATAAAAGTGGTGTTTCTTTTTTTAAAAGGATAGAGCAGATCTTTACTCATCCCGCCCCCTCCCCCAGGTATTCTAGGACAGTGGTCCCCAACCTTTTTGGCACCAGGGACTGGTTTTGTGGAAGACAATTTTTCCAGGGCCCAAGGGGGGGGGGGGCAATGGGTTCGGGATGATACAATTGTGCACTTTATTTCTATTAGTTTGATGGGGTGATTAAGTGTGCAGACTCTTATCTGGGAGAACTGGGTTTGATTCCCCACTCCTCCACTTGCAGCTGCTGGAATGGCCTTGGGTCAGCCATAGCTCTTGCAGGGTTGTCCTTGAAAGAGCAGCTTCTGGGAGAGCTCTCTCAGCCCCACCTACCTCACAGGGTGTCTGTTGTGAGGGAGGAAGGTAAAGGAGATTGTGAGCCACTCTGAGACGCTGTAATTTGGAGTGGAGAGCGGGATATAAATCCAATGTCATTATCATCGTCGTCGTCGTATTATTATTGCTACATTGTACTATATAATGAAAGAATTATACAACTCATGGCTCAGTTGCTAACAGGCTACGGACCAGGGGTTGGGGACCCCTGTTCTAGGAAATACTTCATATCACTTGGTGAGCTATCAGTAGCTCACAAGTTACGTACCTATTGGAGACTCTAATTCCCAATTGTTCTGTTTGTTTTAGGCTGTTTACTGATTGTGGCTGTTCTACTGTTGTCATTATGATTATTAATGCTGTTTATTGTTTCTGATTTGTTTTTATTGTGTTTTGATGTTGTTTTCACTATATATTGGAAATTGCTTTATGGGGTATAAATAAGTAAGTAACGCTGACAAAACATTACTTCTGGAAGAACCTTTCAGCCATGTTCACCATGGAACATAAAGAACAAGCAAAATATTACAGACACTCTGAGGGAAAAAAATATAATCCGTTTTCACCCCTGCAGCAGAATGACCTGTGAAAAGGTGCTGATCAAGACAGCAGATGTGGTCTGATAAAACAGCAAGTTTAATTGTGGCATTGGGTGTTGTCCCATTTCTCACTGATCTGCCAGTGGGGGGGGGGGGGGTTAGTGAAATGTGAAATCTCAGTCAGTACGAAATTTTGCATATCAGTCATTGATTAATGATTACTAAAAACCATTGACTGCCACCTGGATTGAGGTGGTGTGGCGATGCTGGTGTTGTTAGACCTGTCGGCCGCGTTCAACATGGTCGACCATCGGCTACTGACCCGCCGCCTCTCCGATGTAGGGGTTAGGGGGTTGGCCCTACAATGGCTTTCCTCCTTCCTCGAGGATCGGGGACAAAGGGTGGCAATCGGGGGCGAGCTGTCCCAGAGGCACACACTAGATTGTGGGGTGCCTCAGGGAGTGGTTCTCTCACCAATGCTATTTAATATCTATATGCGCCCCCTTGCCCAGATTGCCCGGAGGCATGGGCTTGGGTGTCACCAGTATGCGGGTCCAGGCAAGTAGGAGTGAAAATCCTCAGCTTGAGACCCTGGACAGCCGCTGCCAGTCTGAGTAGACAATACTGACTTTGATGGACTGAGGGTCCGATTCAGTATAAGGCAGCTTCATATGTCTTCATATATGTCTAATCACTTATTTCGAGCACATTTTCTACAAGCTGGTTAAATCTGATACCAACTATGGTCAACAAAAGAGCAGAGGACATCAGTCACTGCTACTGAGCGTGCCCTGTGTTCCATAGATAGATTCAGGTTGTAGGTGTGTTGGTTTGAAGTAGCAGAACAACATTTCAGCCACCTTTATGACCAACAAAGTTTTATTCAAGGTGTAAGTTTTTGTGTGCAAGCATGCTTCTTCAGATACAGTGAAATAGAACTTCTCAACCATTACATATAGAAAGGGGGCAGTGTTAGTTGCCAGGAAAGGCCAATTATAGTCAAAACAGAAACAAAAATTGGAAATCACCAGTCCATACATATAGAGGGTGAGCAATAAATTATCATGCAACATAATGGTGTTTAACAGATTCAAGAATCAAAAGGAATAATAAGCTTAGTTTACATGATAATTTCCAATTTTGTTTGTCTCTGTCTTGACTCTAATTGGCCCTTTCTGGCAGCTAGCACCCCATCCCCACCTTCTCTCTTTCTATTGTTATGGTTGAGGAAATTCTGTTTCATTGTAGTTGAAGAAATGTGCTTGCAGATGAAACCTTGAATAAAACTTTGTTGGTCTTAAAGGTGCCACTAGACTCAAACTTTGTTATGTTCTGAAGAGTTTCACTGCAAAATGACAGGTGGGTTGTTCTGGGTACTGCATCAGCCCCTATATTTTAAAAGACTGTCAGCATTGCACACCACACCACAACACCACTTGCTCTTTTCTGGTCACAGCGGCTTCAAGTTTCCGTTGCTCGAGAGAAAGCTTTAGGAACCTGCGATCCAGTTCCACGTACAAGCTTAAGAATGACTGTGCTCAGTGATACAATCCTGCTGGTCAGTACCGATCACTGAGGCTGGGCCTCATCAGTGCATAGGGCCCAAGAAAGAATTTTAAATGGCTAAGTAGTACCATTCAATTCTGAGGCACTAAGACAGACAGGTGCCTCCTATTTTCCTGCTGCCTGAGATATTTCTCTTTTTTTTCATCTGTGGTTCCAAAAATTCGATCAGTATGTTTTCCCTTTCATCCATCAGATTTTTTTTTTCTTTCCAAAATCCAATCTGTCAAGACAATTCAGTAACAACCTTAGCATTTAATTGTACCCCGGGGCATAATAAAAACCAGCAAGAAGGATAGCTGTAGATAATTTATTTTTGTTAAACTTCTTACGAAAATAAAAACACAAACCCCAAAGTTAGGCTGGCTGGCTGGCTTTGTGGGTACAGGGCATAGTTCTAGCAATCTATAGGGAAAACATATTTGAAAACGCTAAAATTGGATCCACACATTTCAAAACTGGCATGTGCCTCTGCCATTGTTCGGTAAAGGGAAACATCCTGTTTTGATTTACACATGCACCGCTCAATTTAACAAGTGTGGCTGAGGGCAATTGGAAAACAGTCAAAATGGTGAATGTGTGCCTTACTCTCATTTATACGGTTTCCTAAAGACAGTTTGTTGCTTCCCCCCACCCCAGTACAGCACGTTTTTTGAAACTTGCAGTGCCACAGAAAGGGCAAAACTCAAGCCCTGCCACTATTCTGCCCAAATTCAACGCAGGGTAAGGCATACAGAGAAATAAATACTGCACAGGTCTACTCAGAAGTAAGAGCCATGTCATTCACTGGGGCTTGCCCCAGGAAACTGTCGTTAGAGTTGCAGCCCTTGAAAGGGAACAGGTGTGGCTAAAGAAGGAGCAGCAGGCTCTGGAAGGAAAGGGGAAGTCTGAATCAGACATAAGGTGGGTAGGATAAGGTGGATGATAGTGTGTCAATTTTGACTTCCGGTTTCGGCAACCCAACGTTAGGAGCGACTCGGACCGGCTGGTCCAGAGCCACTCCTTAATCGGACAGTTGAGGTGTCTTCTTTGTTGGGAGACTCGACTCCGGGACCCAGGAAGGGTTCTGGAAGGCAGACAGCTTGAGCTGTGGAACAGGGGTGACAGTAGTGGTTGTCTCCCGATCCCGGCTCACTGTGAGCCTCACTGCCCCAATCGCCATTTTTAAATAGCATCAGGGTTGACTGCTGGACTTCTCTTTTTCTTCTTCAATGAGCGTTTCTGCATGAGTCAAACAAGCTGCATTGTTACTATGAAGATGTAAGTTGCCTTCTGTTTTCAATAACAAGTTTTGAGGCATTAATTCATTAAGCAGGGAAACTGGAAAGCTGGGACTGAAGCAGAGCACAGATAGAGGCAAAGGCTGAGAAAGGGGGGTGGGGAAATTCTCTCTTTCTCTTCCAAGGCTTCCAAAAGTTCCTGCCTAATTTGGTGGCTTTGATAATTTTATCATTAGAAATATGAATCTCACCAGTGTCTAAAGACAGAAAAGGCTTGATCGCTGAACTGAACTGATCTGTTTTAAATTTCTTGCTGGAGAAAGACGTGGCTTGTGGAAAACTGACTGTAAATATATATGGATGAGAAGGACAAGCTGCTATAAGAAGGAGCTTGAAGTTTATGTTGAAGTGAGTTACAAATAGACATTTAAACTCTTATGGGGTTTGTATGCTGGGCTATAAAGTATAGCTATACTTTTGGCTGATGGAAGAATACCTGTGAAAGCTTTTAAAGTGGATTATTAAGTCCTGATGGTGGATATTATGAATATAATCCTTTAACTTTGGTTGTTTTTTTAATCTGGTTTGAATTTTTTTGACTTTTTTAATATATTTTTTTCTTTTTCCATTTTTCCTCGTTTTCATACCTTCTGTGGAGTTTTTTTTTTATCTTTCCATTTTTATTTTGGGAGTATTTGGACTGTTTCGTTTCTGTTTATTCTATTTTTCCCCTGGGCTTTTTTTTAATTTTTAATTTCTGATTTTACCTGTGGATTACAAATGGGGCTTTCAGCCCTGGATTACAATTTATAACTTGGAGCAGTTGGATGAGCTTTTAAGACTTGGATTTCAATGAAATATCTGCTTTAGTAAAGACGTCACAGCAAACTGCTTCTGTTGTAGTGAGTTGAACTGTTTTGGCTAGGTGGCACTATAGTTGGTTGCACTTGTCTAATATAAGTTCTATTATTGTTTTGGGTTTGGCAAATTGTTGACAGAAGCAAGAAGGTTGTTTTTCTAGGATCTCTGTATAATACTGGTACTGTTTGATAGATACTAGCTTATCTAATATAAACAAGAACATTGAGTTTTAAAACAAATTACTAAAGAGGCAACGCACGGAATTTGTGGTTGTGAGTCTAAATATACTAACAAGGATGGAAAATAAAGCTGCTACTGGCTTTAAATAGACAATTTTAAAAAAAAGATAATCGAGATGGTAAACCACCAATTCCTTCACCTAGCTCTCCGTCTGGCCCAAAGAAGTTTACAACTATGCAGGGAGATATGAAAGAGATGCAAAATACTCTACTAACTGCCACAGCACAGTTGACTGGTAAAGTAGATAATATAGGAGAGCAGATGGCGCAGATCAAACAAGAACTACAAGAGAACAGAAAACAGACAGCAGAGACTAATAAAGCCTTAAAGGTACTAGGTGCACAGGTGACAGACAACATACAAAAGGTGGAACAACTGGGAAAAGAATGTGCATGATAGCAGACTTCTACAGCTCGAAATAGATAGAGCAACCTATATGCTGAGGTTTCAAAATGTACCAGAAGAAAAAGCTGAAGATTTACAGAAAATACTAAGTGAGGCCTTGGCAGAAATTTTACAGGTAACACGTGAAAAAATGGAAGAAGAGTATGATCAAGTTAAGCATGTACCATCAAGCTTTATGAGACAGAACAAACTGCCTAGCAAAATCCATTTGAACCTTACAAAAAAAAAAGACCAGAGATAATATTTTGAAGCAAGCAAGAGACAAACCTGTGACGATAGCAGGAAATATGGTGAAAATTTTGAGAGCGGTACCATGGCCAGTCAGACAAAAGAGAGAATATCAAATCCTGACAAATTTCCTGAGAGAAAGAGAAATACCCTATACATGGCTGATGCTAAAAGGTTTACTTTTTACCTATGAAGAGAACAGATATAGGATAAACTCTATCTTTAAAGCTCAGAATTTTCTGGAGATAGCGAGGGAAAAAGAGGGGAAAGAAAAGAAGGAAGAGGAAGAGGAAGAGGAAGAGGAAGAGGAAGAGGAAGAAGAAGAAGAAGAAGAAGAAGAAGAAGAAGAAGAAGAAGAAGAAGAAGAAGAAGAAGAAGAAGAAGAAGAAGAAGAAGAAGAAGAAGAAGAAGAAGAAGAAGAAGAAGGTTTTGATGAAGAGGACCCAAACGAACCACTGAAATATCTGACAAGATTACAGACCAAAAAAGATTTAAAAGATATGATAAGAAAAATTCATAATGGCATCAATAATTTCTATTAATGTGAATGGACTCAATTCTCCTGTAAAAAGGAGGAAGACCTTTAGATATTTGACAAAATTGGAAATGGATATAATTTGTTTACAAGAAACCCATATTTTGGCTAAAGATCAACATCTTTTGAAAAACAAGAAACTTGGCAACTTGTTCACTGCAACAGATATGAACAAAAAGAAAAGGGGACTGGCAATTTATGCTAAGGACAAATTCAATCCACAATTACAGTATGCTTTGAAGATGGAAGAATTCTATTAGTGGAAGTCATGGTGGACAATAAAAAAATCTTACTGGCAAATATTTATGTCCCGAATGATCACCAAGAGAAATTTTTCCAAGACTTACATCTCAAGTTGTCAAACTTGGGAGTATGCACAATACTGCATAGTAGGAGATTTTAATGCAGTTTCGGATAGACAATTAGATAAAAAAACACATAAGCATACTAAAATTTAAAGTCTTCAACTACCAACAAGTTTTTGGAAGTTAGTAAAAGAATTGGACCTGGTTGATGCATGGAGAACAAGATATCCAAACTCGAAAGACTTTATATATTACTCTGCCAGTCATCAAACGTGGTCAAGAATTGATATGTGTTGGCTCTCTACAAACTTGGTTAAAGATTTAGTTGAGACAGAAATCCAAACAAGAGTTATATCAGATCATAGTCCTGTTGTCATGGGTACTGGGGACCCTGCAGAAGAAGCTGAGCCTGCAGAAGAAACTGTGCCCCTGCCACCTGCACCAGTGCCCCTGCCTCCTGCTGTAGAAGATCCAAGCCCCCCTGCCTCGCCCTCTCGGGTGGCTCGTGTGCGTGACCGCCTTCGTCAGGACCTCAGGGATCGGAGGAGGGCGGCACTCTCATGAGCAAGACGCTCCCTGAGCCCTGAGTTTTGAAAGGATTCTGGCCCTTCTAGGAGTGAGGATGCTTGAGTCTCAGCAGGATCCTGGCTGCCTCTCTGAGCCAGCAATTAGCCCAAATGGGCAACAGACAGCAGAGGGCTATATAGCTGTGGGCTTTGGGAGGAGGCTTTGTGGAAGCAACTAGTCACTTACCTGATGTTCTAGCATCCACTTCGGCTTTTGACTTTGGCTGTGACTTCTGGATCCCCTGACTTCGGCTTCTGAACCTCTGACCTGCGATACCTGGACTGTGATTTGGTTTTGGTGCCTTGGACCCTCTTTACTCACCGGCTACAGACCTTGGACTGCCCCTGGACTTTGCCTGACCTGGCCCCAACCCGTGACACCTGTAATGGTAAAACTCAAAGGCGCACAAATGAGAAGAACGAGGAAGCTAAATACTTCTATTTTAAAAGATAAAGACTTTCTTAAAGAATCTAAGGCTGAAATGGAATCTTTTTTAAAACAGAACATAACTCAAGATGTATAGATGCAAGTAGGTTGGGACACGGCTAAAGCATATTTCAGGGGTCTTGCAGTTAGACACAGTGCAAAGAAGAAGAAAGAAAGAACTGAAAAGTTTCAAAAATTAATGTTTCAAGCAGGAGAAGCTGAAGAGAATTTAAAAGCACAACCGACAAGACAAGAATTTCAAAATAAGGTTAAAGAAACATAGCATCAACTTAATTTACTACTTATAGAGGAGGCGGAGAAAAAATTGAGATTTGCCAGACAAAATTTTTTTGAGCATGCTAATAAACCTGGAAGGTGGTTGGCTTATAGAATGAGAAAAGAAAATGCCAAAAGAATAATACCATTTTTGAAAGACGTGAGTAATAAAGAGAAAGTTCAAAGACAGGAGATACATGAAATTGTGGAACAGTTTTATAAAAAATTATATGAAGAAAAACAAGTTCAAAAGGCAGATTTAGAAGAATACATTAGCCAAAACAATCTTAACAAATTTACAGAACAACAACAAAAAATCTTAAGTGAACCAATAATGATAAGGCAATGGCATCCCAAAAAAATGGTAAAGCTCTGGGTCCAGACGGACTACCTGCTGAGTTCTACAAAGTCTATGAGGAGTCTTTATCATTGCCATTCAAACGTCTCCTTGAAAGGATTCAAGAGGAAGCTCAAATACCAGCTTCATGGTAAGAAGCTACAATATCCCTAATTCCAAAGGAAGATGCAGATTTGAAGGATATAAAAAATTATCGGCCAATTTTTCTTTTAAATGTGGATTATAAAATTTTTGCAACAATACTGGCACAACGCCTGAAGAAGGTCCTACAGTCCACAATACATCAAGACCAGGCAGGATTTCTCCCTAGAAGATACTTGAAATACAATGTTAGAACAGTATGTAATATAATGGAATACTATGAGTCACCCAGAGAAACAATTGGCATTAAACTGGATGCAGAGAAGGCCTTTGATAATGTTCATTGACTATTTATGTTGCAACAACTGAAGGGAATGAAGTGTGCCGAGAATTTCTTGAGAATAGAATCAATATATTCTTCCCAAAAGGCAAAGGTGATGGTGGTGAGCTAACAGAAACAATTGATTAGGGTTTGTAGAATCTTTCGGGATCAAGTGCCGTGTTCTACTGGAGAAAGTTTTCCTTCCAGACGTTTCGTTCTCAGCTGTGAACATCCTCAGTGGCGTTGCAGCCGGAGCAGGCGCTCAGACCTTCTTGGCTGCTGTGCATTGAGTGGGGCCAGGGCTGCTGGAGAGCTGCTATTTGTAGGCTGGAGGGGGTGTGATGAAAGGGCAATTGTTTTGTGGATGTGCCCATTGTTTGGTGGGGCTTCCTGGAAGGGTAGTGATAAGGAAACTGGCTGTTGAATGTGACCATTGTTCTGTGTTAATTGCTGGGAAGGTTGGAAGGGGTTTGAAGATAAGGAAGATGGTTGTTGACTGTGCTGATTGTTCTGTGGAATTTGCTGGTTGTTCTGAGACTTTCTGCAATTTAAACTTTCTCCAGTAGAACACGGCACTTGATCCCAAAAGATTCTACAAACCCTAATGATGTTACCAGCCGTGAAAACCTGAATTCTTTGAGAAACAATTGACATTCAAAAGGGTACAAGACAAGGTTGCCCACTGTTGCCACTCCTTTTTATCTTGTGTTTAGAGATATTGAATAACCAAATAAAAGACGACACAAGTATTAAGGAAACGGTGATTAAAGGTGAACAATACAAATTGAGAGCCTTTGCGGATTATTTGGTTTTTATATTAGAGCAGCCGACAGACTCAATTGATTGTTTGATAAACAAGATTAACCAATTTGGCCACTAGGCAGGACTGAAGATTAACTATCATAAAACAAAATTCCTGACAAAGAATATGACGGTAGAACAAGTCCAACTTCTTCAACAAAAATCAGGGGTTTTGCATGAGAAAAGAATTCAATATTTAGGTGTATATATCTCAAACAAATGCAGTAGCTTAAAAATGGACAATTACGATAAACTACTCAAAGAAATTAAAAAAAGATTTGGAAAAATGGCATGATTTGAATTTATCTCTAATGGGAAGAATAGCTTCAATAAAGATGAACATTTTGTCAAGATTGTTATTTTTATTCCAAACTATTCCAGTACTTTTAAACAGTGGGTTCTTTCAAGAATTGAACAAGATGGTTTCCAAATACATTTGGCAAGGCAAAAAAACAAGAATCAAACTAAAGATACTGCAAGATTCTAAACTGAGAGCAGGTATGGGCCTCCCAGATTGGCAACTGTACTATAAAGCTTCTGTGCTCTTGTGGGTTAGAAACTGGGTACTATTGAATGATAAGAGACAGTTAATGCTAGAAGGACATGATCTCAATTTGGGCTGGCATGCGTATTTATGGTATCAAAGATTAGAAGGACATTCTTATTTTAAGAATCACTGGCTTCGGAAATCTTTGTACCACACATGGTCATGGTTAAAACCGAGAATTTACCAGAAAATTCCAAGATGGGTATCTCCAGTGGAAGCATTTACTCCTCCAAAGCTTTTGAAACCCAATCAGAGCCTATACCCTATAGATATGACCTGCTGAAAAACGATAACCAAATGAAAACCAGAGAAGAGCTGGAAAACATGGACATTAAAATCAGTTGGTGGCTGAGAATGCAAGTTGAATCTAGGTATGCCAAAGATAAGACAACAGACTTTAACAGAGAGCAATACCATTTGATAAAATCTTTTTAGGTCCTCAAGAATAGCTAATTTCTAAGCTATATGCTTATTTATTACAGATGAAGATGCAAGATGAGGTAGTAAAAGATTGTATGGTTCAATGGGCGAAAAACTTGGGATATAACATCAGGTTAGAAGAATGGGAGAGGCTGTGGAAATTCAATATTAAACTAAGTCAGTAACCTTTAAAGAAAATCTGTATAAGATGTTTTATAGATGGTACATAACTCCACAGAAATTGTGTAAGATGTATACTAACATATCTAACAAATGTTGGAAATGTACTAAACATGAGGGATCTTTCTATCATATGTGGTGGACATGTGAGGTGGTGAAAGACTATTGGACAATGGTTCGTGAACTATTACAGAAATTCTGAAGACACAGATCCAATTTAAACCAGAACTGTTTTTATTGAACATATATCTTGAGGATTACTCCAAAGGATGAGACATTTGTTAGCACATATTAACACAGCGGCCAGGATTCTTCTGGCACAGAGATGGAAGCTGCAGGAGATTCCCACGAGAATGGACTTGGTGGGGAAAATTCTGGAAACGGCTGAGCTGGACTACTTATCCCAGTGGTTGGCTGAAGAAGCAAGAAAATATTGGTTGAAACTACATATTTGGCTAGATACACATGACAAGAGTCTTTGGTGTGAACTTATATTTCCTTTCTCCTGTATTTTTTACTATAAGACTGCCTTTGCTGGAAAATGTCGACTTGAATAGGCACTCCAACAAGAAGACTTACAATTTAAATGTATTTAAAGGTTGCTGATTTAAAGTTAAGAGATAATAATATGTGACAATATAGGTATTCTAAGAAAGTATATTAGATGCAGACCTGTATTCTAAGAAAGTATACTACATGCAGACTAAGATATATTTGTAACTATAATTCTCCATTCCCTCTTACCCTTTACCCTTAACTTTTGAGAAAATTAATAAAACTTTTAAAAATAAAAAAGATAGTGTGTCAGTTTTATACATTTTTCTCTCATGTGCACATTCCTGTCTGGATCAGAAATTGCCTACCAAATATTAATAATTTTTGGAACTAGGCTTCTATAGTAAAAAAATTCAAAACACACAAAAATGACATAAGCAGCAACAAAATTATTTTTAAATGTTTTGAGCAGCATCTGAGTACCCATATTCTACTAGGACAGTCCCCGTGTTCCTGGCCCAGTATATTTTAACCTTGAGGGTGATTCTGGAGAAGGGTTGGGTTTTTTAAAGAGTTCCTGGGTATACATATGGAACGCATTTCCCTTCCATTCTGTCCTAAACAGGGCCGGTTTATGGTACTTTGTCACGACAAGTAAGGTATTTATTAACATATCAATACACTAATTACTGTTGTGCACTAAAAAGTTTCCAGAGATGGAGAAAATACCATAAACATTTAAAACTGAAACCACAGATTCCAATAATCAGCACACCAGCAATTCAGTTTCCAGGGGGCCCTTTAAATCATTCAGCCTTAACATTTTTTTCTTGAAAGCATGGCACAGAAGATGACACTTCCTTCCCACACTTTTTTTGTACCAAAAGGATGCGGTTGCTGCCAAAAAAGCCCAAGCAGGAGCTGAAAGTGCCCAGCACACAGGCAATATTGATCCCAAACCATTAAGAGTTTTCAGGGTTCATGCTCTGAACTGCACTCAGCAGCAAACTATTTCTGCAGTTTTCACCAATTTCCCCTTCCTGTTCAGTTCCAGACCCCCCTCATGTCTTTCCTCAGGTTCCCTATCCCCCATGAGCCACATTTCATGGAGATCAGTGGGCTACATTAAGGGGTGGGAGGCATCAAATTTCCATCCTGCCATTTAGCCTGGATCCAACCCCAGGTCACAGATTATGTAACATGAGGACATAGGGTTGCCAACTCCAGGTTGGGTAATTTCTGGAAGCTTCGAAGTGGAGTCTAGGGAGGGTGATATATGGAGAGAGGAGGGACCGCAGTAGGGTATAATGCCATATAGTTCACCCTCCAAAACTACCATTTTCTCCAGGGGCACTGATCTCTGCCTTCTGGAGATCAGCTGTAATGTTGGGATATCTCCAAGTCCCTCCTGGAGGTTGGTAACGCTTTCTGAGTATCACGAAGCCACATCTACTATTTCTCCCCCACGCAGGAAAATGCACATCATGTGTCATCCCATCAGTATCCATTTAAGCTCTTATAGCCAATCGTTTGACAGGCACAGATTAAATCATAGGTTGACTGTACTTCTGAGGAATACGCCCACAAATCAGTATGGTGTAGTTGTCAAAGTACTGAATTAGAATCTGGCAGACCCAGGTTCAAATTCCTCACTCTGTCGTGAAGATAGCTTGAGGGGTCTGGAGACCAAGTCCTATGAAGAACCAGGCATGTTTAGCCTGGAGAGGAGGCGGCTGAGTGGTGATCACCATCTTCAAGTACTTGAAGGGCTGTCATATAGAGGATGGTGCGGAATTGTTTTCTGTGGCCCCAGAAGGTAGGACCAGAACCAATGGGTTGAAAATAAAGCAAAAGAGTTTCCGGCTTAGCATTAGGAAGAACTTCCTGACCGTTAGAGCGATTCCTCAGTGGAACAGGATTCCTCGGGAGGTGGTGGGCTCTCCTTCCTAGATGGCCATCTGACAGCAATGAAGATCCTGTGAGTTTAGGGGGAAGTGTTTGTGAGTTTCCTGCATTGTGTAGAGGGTTGGACTAGATGACCCTGGAGGTACCTTCCAACTCTAGGATTCTATCCTGTGAATTTAGAGGGAGGTGTTTGTGAGTTTCCTGCATTGTGTAGAGGGTTGGACTAGATGACCCTGGAGGTCCCTTCCAACTCTATGATTCTATAGCTGGGTGGCCAGCCCCTCTCTCTTGGCCTCCTCTAGCAATGGAACTGGTCTTGGTTCAGGCAACTCTCAGTGCAGCCTACCTCACAGGATTGCTGCGAAGATAAAACGCTGGTTCAGTTATTCACTATCAGACTGGCCTACTTCATGTACACCGACAGAGCAGCCCTTTTAAAAGGAATAATATATCGTATAAAGATGAATAAACAAGAGATTAAATTTGCCTGGGCGGAGAGCCGCGAGATTGCGGCGGAAACCAACGAAGAAAAGCGGTATGGAAGGACGCTGTCTAAAGAGCCCGGCCTCCACTTCAGAAAGGGGGCGGGAAGGAAGTCAGTCACGTGGCTGCACTCCCACACCCTTTTCCTCCTCCCAGTTCTCGCGCGACGGTTCCCCCCCCCCGCCTTTGGTGGTGACGTAATTCATTCGCGCCGCGTCGCACGCCGGTTTCTAGTCGGTTCGCTGTGTCACCGTCGTGGGCTTTCGTTTTAAGGTTTTCCCGTCCGCCGGGCCGTGATGGAGTATCTCATCGGCATTCAGGGGCCAGACTTCGTCCTGGTGGCCGCGGACACCATCGCAGCCTCCAGCATCGTCCATATGAAGCGCGGTCAGTCTATGGGCCTTGGAGGGGGATTCGGGGTTTGCTTCTCTTACTTTGCAGCGCTTTAGGGTTGCCAATCTCCAGGTGGGGGCAGGGGATCCCCTGGTTTGGAGGACCTCCCCCCGCTTCAGGGTCGTCAGAAAGCGGGGGGAGGGGAGGGAAATGTCTGCTCTATTATTTTCATAGAAAATCATGGAGAATTGATCCGCGGGTATCTGGGGCTCTGGGGGGGGGGGCTGTTTTTTGGGGTAGAGGCACCAAATTTTCCGTACAGCATCTAGTGCCTCTCCTCAAAATACCCCCCAAGTTTCAAAAAGATTGGTCCAGGGGGTCCAATTCTATGAGCCCCAAAAGAAGGTGCCCCTATCTATTATTTCCTATGGAAGGAAGGAATTGAAAAGGTGTGCCGTCCCTTTAAATGTGATGGCCAGAACTCCCTTTGGAGTTCAATTATGCTTGTCACAGCCTTGATCTTGGCTTCACGCCTAATGTCTCCTGGTTCCACCCCCAAAGTCTCCTGGCTCCACCCCCAAAGTCCCCAGATGTTTCTTGAATTGGACTTGGCAACACTACAGTGCTTGCATCTTGTCGGGTGTGGGAAGGGCCTGCCATGCCATGCAAAACGGAGTCCTTTCGTTTTGTTACCGTCCTCTGCTTCTGTTTTTCTGCCTAGCTGAAAGAGGTGTGCTGGTGGGGGGAGTATTGGAGGATGGAGGAAAGCTACGAGAATTGAAGTTTCCACACGACTCGGGCGCAGGAATTCTGCTCTCCCAAGGCAGCCTCCTCTCTACTTTTCTTTTCCTTAAAGAGGAGAGGGAGTAATGTCATTTCTGCTGAGCACCTTTGATCTAGTATACCTGTTATTGGTACTTGGGCCTTGTTTACACATGCAGCAGAACAAATAGTGGCTTTCTGCGGTGGCAGAATGGGCTGAACTGATGGAACTATAGATATGTTGGAGGGAGGTTGTATTTGAGTGCTTCCAATGTAAAGCTACTTACAAAACCCCCCAAAAAACAAACTGCATTTCTGGGAAAGTATTCCAGCCCATCATTTTGTTTGTTTAGCTGATTTATAGACTGCTTTTCTCACTGAGACTCAAGGTGGGCTATAGTGTAGAAAGAGACAGAAAATGTAATCATACAACATGAGACATCTAATGAACAATGCAACAGGTCTAGGAATATAACTTTCAAAGACTATGTAACAAAAAGTACAGCAAACTATCAATGGCAAAAGTATTGTGAGAGCAGTGTAGAATGTGGTACTCCAAGGTATGAGACAATGCAGATGGTACCTACAATAGTAATTGTGTGCCCTCAGCTGATTCATGGGGTTTCCAGGGTCAGAGATGAGCAGAAGTGGTTTGACATTGCCTTTCTCTGCATAATAACCCCTGTCTTCCTTAGTGGTTTCTCTTCCAAATAATAACAGTGACTAGCCCTGCTTAGCTTCTGAGCTCTGATGTGATGGGACTAGTCAGGGCTATTCAGATTCCTGCCTGCAGTAATAGATAACAATAATAATTGCCAAATAATTGCTGAGCAGTCGGGTTGGAATGGATAAAAGGAAGTACTTCTTCACCCAAAGGGTGATTAACATGTGGAATTCACTGCCACAGGAGGTGGTGGCGGCTACAAGCATAGCCAGCTTCAAGAGGGGGTTAGATAAAAATATGGAGCAGAGGTCCATCAGTGGCTATTAGCCACAGTGTGTATATAAAAATTTTTGGCCACTGTGTGACACAGAGTGTTGGACTGGATGGGCCATTGGCCTGATCCAACATGGCTTTTCTTATGTTCCTAAATGTGCTTATTGTTGGTTTATAGGAAATTAATGTAGGTGAACTTCTGAAAACTGTAATGCCTCCCATGAAGTCCACAGTAGTAGTCTGTTCTGTCACCTCACTTTCACTGCATTCTGTTGCAGTGTAGAAGCAGTTGCTGATAGAAGAGAAACTTCTGTCTGAACTGCTTGGGAGGTGAAGAGGGCTGCTTGCCACACAATCTAGCCTGTGGTGTGATGCTGCTGTACCTAGTCTGCCTGTCTGTCAGTTGAAGACCACTTATTATTTTACTGTGATAGGTGAAGCACAGCCTAATGTTGAGCTAGGTGCTGTACAACGTCAAAGCAAAGTGAATACTCAAGTCTGTTGAAACGGCACACTGTGGAGTAGGGCAGGATTAAGTAATTTTCTGTTGTTTGAAGTGCCACTGTGAGCACAATACTTTGCATATTTTCTCAGTCTGAACCTATTGATTGCACAGGGTTACACCACAAGGGAAGATGAAAACCCTGCACGTTTGCCAGGTGTAAAGATTGCTGTCAGGGGGGGGAGGAGGCTAAAAGTGAGAAAGTATAGCGGCATAACATATACAGACTTTTCTGCTATAATTACTGCTGTAGAAAGTATACTAAGAATGGCTTATTATTGCTTTATCATTTCTGTGGACCGATTTGAGGGCCCTTTTGAACAGAAAGGTATGATGTAAAATTTCTAAACATAAAGTGAAGCAGTGAAGTGTAGGTGAGTTGGAGGGACTTGTGATTTAACAAGTAGAGCTGTAGAAGAGGTTCTGAATGAAGATCTAGAGTGTTCTGTAGCAGGTACCTGAAATGCAGAGAGCTACTTTTTCCTGAAAGCCGTGGTTGTGCCTAGAGTACTACTTTTTATCGGTGCATATTACATGTAAAATAAGATTATGCAGTTATGAATAGCACAAAAACAGTATGTTTCAATGTTTGTTTTTTGAGTACTAATCCCTTTTTCCTATTTCCAAAAGCACCTGCTTTTCAAAAGCTTTATTACCGTAAGAAAGTGTAAAGATCTTTATAATTTCTTGCCTTTCAGAGAGTTTAGCACTTTCTAAACTATAATTGATTGGGCTTTTCCCATTTGCTTTTAGGAGTGCTATCACTAAAGAAATCTGTCTCTTAAACTGTATATATTTGGGACTTTTTTTGTAGCAGGAGCTCCTTTGCATATTAGGCTGCACCCCCCTGATGTAGGCAATTCTCCAAGAACTTATAGTGCTCCTCTTACAGGGCCTACTGTAAACTCTTGGAGGATTGGCTACATCAGGGGGTGAAGCCTAATATGCAAAGGAGTTCCTGCTACGAAAGAAGCCCTATATAAAAGCCTAATCTGATATGGCTGTTGGAGTAAATGCAGCCAAGTAATTTTTTAAGACATAGATCCTGTGAACTGTCCATATTCGTGATATGCCTGCAGTCACATTTTCATAAGTCCCTAAACCATTAATTTTGCATGTGTGTGTGGAGTGGAGCATAAGAAACCTGTGCTCATTTCTCTTCCCTTCTGTCTCATTATCTGAAGCTTCACAATAGCTCACTCTTATTTTTAATTGTACCATTATTTCTTTTGTTTCCTATGAGACTAGATCATGACAAGATGTTCAAGATGAGTGAGAAAATCTTGCTCCTGTGTGTCGGGGAGGCTGGTGACACTGTCCAGTTTGCAGAATACATTCAGAAAAATGTCCAGCTCTACAAGATGAGGAATGGTGAGTGGAGACTCTGCCTTTCTTGATGAGAGCTCCAAATGTTTAGGATTCTCCAGTGATAAAATACTTTGTATGTTTACAAAACTGCAGGAAGTGTAACTGGATTAGATGCTCCAGAATTCTACATGCATCTTGGTTGGGCAGAGACAGAGTTTATGTTTGCTACCCACTATCCCAGTTGAGTGCCTTCCCACTTGTCCTGAATGACATTGCAATTGAGCAAGTTCTAAAAAGAAGTGTTTTATTTGCACCTGTGTGCTTCTGAAGTCTCTAAGAGCTAGATTTACAGGAGAATACTCCAGTCATGGGATCGTATATCTTCAGACTGCAGGTCTGATAATATAAAATCTTCCTTGTCCTTGGAAACTGGCACGTCAGGGTTAGAGGTGAGTGGGATAGAAGTTCTCCTGAAATATTAGTCTTCTAAGGGAAGGGGCATTAACCCCCCCCCCCCAGGCATCCATTCAAATATAGGACTACATATTTGTGGTCTGATTGGATATAGTATCAGAATACTGTACCATGTTACTTCAAATATGTATATTGGCTCTTGAGCATTTTATAGATTCATGCATGTAGTTCTCATCCCTTGTCAAAGTTTACATTATTTTACAGCTTAGGGATCCAAACTCTCCTGACTCTTGCGCAGGGGTGGAATTTATCTCAACTGTCCACTTTGGGTAGACATTTCCAAGCATTAGTACAGTAATTTTATTAGTTTGTAACCAGCACAAAAGCATCCAAAAAGTGTTAGAATAAATGAGAAGAAACTTTTAGCTGCCAAGTGGAAAAGCCTGTTCCCCTATCCACATCAGTTGCAGACCATTCTGACCATGTCCAAGAAATCAGAGTTGTATCTGAGTCAGGAAATTAAATAAATGCTTGCTTTCACACTCTGGAAATGTTTTCATTCTCCTATAGCCTTTTGAATATGTTAATTCCTTGATGACAGGGTATGAGTTGTCTCCAACTGCAGCTGCCAACTTCACGCGTCGGAATCTGGCTGACTATCTAAGGAGCCGGGTAAGCAAGATACAAGTTGTACCTTTTAATTATTCTCTTGCTGAGTTGGTTCTGGCTTTTACAGTCCATCTCAGAAACTGGCTTTTATGTTTCAGATATAACCACCTGCATAATTTCTTAGTATAAGGTTGAACAAGCTACTGGCAGAAGTATTCACCTTTTGGTAAAAGTGACAATGAATAATAAACATCCTTAAGGTTGTGTTTTTTTACAGGTAAAATGTGTGCTTTTTGTCAAAAGGTTCTTTAGAAGCAGTCATTTTGGACACTGAAAATGACCTTTTTCTCAGTTTATTTTGATACATCAGCAGTATTCACAAGTTTAAACACTTGAATGCCCCAAACTGCAATTTTTAATCTCTGCTTGCAAAGGTAGTCAAAGCAAAGCCAGATGGTTGCCATGCAACTTCAAGATCTGTATCCTAGTTAATTCAGATTCTCTGCCAAGGAAAAAGTTAAATTCTGAAATTTGTATGATGAAACTGAGCACGCTTGCTTAATTCTTCTTCTCTTGATTTTGAAATCATACTAATTTGGCAAAGCTAGAATAAATTCTGCAAACTATAGGATGGGATCTAGAGCTGTTCTGGGCCCTGAAACCCCATCTCCAGTTGCAGGTAATCTTGTCCCATTCCTTCCACTCAGCTCCTGGGATTTCAGCAGCCTCTGCTTACTTGCTATCTGATTGTGTTGGCAGCCCTAATGTCTAAAGGGGTGGTGGTGGTTCTGGAAGCTAGATTTTCTGGGATCAGTACAATATTTTGTATGTCTTTTCTCTGCACTTCCTTGTTCTTAACACAAGGGCTGGATGAAGGAGAGCAAATGTAGTAATAATGACCAAATAAGGAATACAGAATTCAGTCAGAACAGAAGTGTCGTGTATTGGGAGTAAAACTGAGATAGGAATAGGTATCTGGGCATGGTTGTACTCCTCCTGAAAGAGCAGGGCCACAGTCTGTGGGTTTGGCCCTGGATGCTTGTTCTGATTAAGCAGCTCTCCTGGCCGCTGTCACGCACACCTTAGAATGGATTACTGTAACATTCTCTACATGGAGTTGCCCTTGAAGATGGTTTGAGAAACATCACTGTTCAAAATACAGCAGCCCAGGACATTCAGTTGGGGCTTGCTGCAGCACACATGCTAAGCATCTCTAAGGTTTTCTGGTCTCATTTTGAGATGCTTTTTAGTCTTTATTGGCTTAGCCTTAAAGTACCTGACAGACTGCATCCTACCCACATGTTTTTGTCTATGCACTGAAGTCAATCAAGTGGTTCCTCTTGTAGAAATCTACGTTACCACAGGCTTGTTTGGTGGGGACCCGCTGCAGTGCTGTAGAATTCTCTTCCTTGCAAACTCTGTTAATCTCCCTCAGTATAGACCTTCCAGCAGTATCTAAAGCCAGAGTTGTTCCTGAAGACCTGAAAGCAGCATTGTTTATTCTGGCTTTTATTGTTGGTGTTGTTGCTAGCTTTATATACTGTATTTTTTGCTTGCAAGTTGCTCTGGAGATATTTACTACAGAAAGATAGCTATCTGTATAGCATTGTGCACCACACAAAAAGTTTATATTAGCTTTCTTATATTCTTCTACAAAAAGCTCTGTAAAGCCAATATTACCATCTGCGTGTTGTGGACAGGGTCTCTGGGCCTGAGAAAGGTGCTTGGCTAAGGCCACTTGGTAAGGTTCAGTATGCCATAGGCTATTCACATTGCACCAATGATGAGCTAAGACAAGCTTATTTAGATCTGTGCAGGAAACGAAAGTGTGTTTGGGTTCTCACTTCCCTCTCTTGGAGTGGCTGATCGCAACAGTATTTTTCCCAGGCCCTTTCGCTGTGTTTCTTTTGATGGGGTGTCTTCCCCCCCCCACCCTAAACATGTGCATACACATGACTGAATGCTGCAGGGCAGAAGATGAAAAGTAAAAATGGAAGTGGCATGTGATCAGCCAAGTTTGCCCCTTATTTGGAAATTGATGCTTTTTAAAGAAGTGGCTTAGTGTTGTGGCAGAAGGATATGATGAATAGGAAAACCGTTTGGTCCCAGGGTATGGTTTACATGATACAGCAGCCCTGATGAGTATGTATATGGTCAGTGATGGACTAGGAAACCTTTTCAGACTCTTTATATCAACTTCCTTGACCTTCACAAGGACGGGATATGAATGCAGCGTGAAAAAGGGCAGAAACTGGTGGGTTAAGTATTTTCTTTTGCCCAACCTTTTCCACAGCATTTTAGCATACTTTTAACACCAAAGAGAGTTTGTTAGTGATTTGGTAGCCTTAAGGGTAATCAATCAATGGAAAATGAATGTTGTGATTCTGCTACCTCACTGTTTAAAAGTCAAAGGTTGTATGTAACATTTGGACAGCAACTTTAGCTGCAATTGTTATGTTTTAGAATTGATTTTTTGTTTGTTTAATATTTAAAAAATTATAAATAAAGTGAGGGGGGAGTATTCTCATTTGCTGCAGAGGCATAAGACATGGGTTGTATATAGAGAAACAATTTCCAGAGGTTGGCTATGCAGGGATGTTTTCTCTGAATATATAGCATTGATTCCATCTGTTTGTGCATTCTAACAGTGGCAAAGCAGAATGTCTCTAGGAAACAACCTTGTTTGTAACTGTCATCTGATATTGGGTGTACTGCTTTTATACATAGGTTGCATTGAGCAGTCACAGCTGATGGCCATTCATCTGGCCCAGATGCTCAACAGCAGTACATCAGGCCACTTCTCTACTCAGGAGACTGAGATGAACCCCATGGGCCTAGCAGTGTCTTTGGGGCTCTGCTTGCTCCACATGTGTCTGGTCAGCTACAACCTCCCATTCCTCCCTCATATACTTTATTGTGTTTACCCCACAACCTTCAAGTACTGTAGATGTTGCAGTGGTTTTGGCACTTGTACCCCAAAAACTTGCTTCCCCTGTTCAAACTCATTTTGCCATAATGTTCTGGGTTGTGGAGCTCAGTGTAGGAGCTGAAAGTTCTCATGTTGCATCTTTGGCATCCTCTCGGTAGAAGCATTATGGGTAGTAGAGATAGGAAAGACCGTTGCCTGATGTGTTGTAGTCTCGTAGACAATTACACATAATCATCCCATGGAAGAACCATTGCAAAACCCTTCCCACCTTCATTTTCTGAATACTGGAAGCCTCTCTGCTTTCCAAAATTTGACACCTCTTGTCCTTGGTTCTGTGAGCTTGTAGCTAATATGTGGTGTTACCATTAATCTGATTTTTCCCCTTTCAATCTTTAAAATTTATATCCCACTTCTCTCTCTAAGCAGCTTATCTTGCTGCTCTTTCCTCTTTTACTTTCTTCTCACAATAACCTTGTAAAGTAGGTTGGACTGAGAGAGAGTGATGGGACCAGGATCCCTTGGTAAATTTCCATGACAAAGCAGCGATACTAACCCAGTTGTCCCAGTTCCAAATCCAGCTCTCTAACCACTGTCCACTCTTAAGGTTGTAGGTCAGGTTCAGTTACAGGCTAGAAGTCATCTGCCTAGTTGTTCTGAGCTGTGTCAGCTATGGAAATGGCATGAAATCTGTATCTATTTCTGCATTGTAAAGACCAGTCAACTTTCTCTGGCTTGCATTTCTAGAAGTGTGCCTTTAGCTGCATGCCATGGCTTGGCTTGCGTGCTTCCAACTGCTTCAGAGAAAGACAGTCCTCCAAAGTTGCTTACTGTTAACCTAATTTTTTTGCTGGATTAGTTTTTCTGTTTTCTTTTAACCACCTCCTTGATGTCTTGCCAGAAGATTCCTCAGATCAAACCTCACACTATCAGAGTGCCCATTTTTAAACAAGCATTCACTCTGTTCCAGGGTGATGTCTCACAACTCTCTTGATGGTTCTTTTTGAGAAAAAGCTGTCACATAATTCTGAGCTATTTTCATAGCAATGTAGAGGCTTGGGTTTCATAGTAATGTAGAGGCTTGGTACAGAAGCTGCAGTTGTACAGTGTTGAGATGGTGGTAGTTGAAGACAAGAACATCTAAACAGTTTGGGCTGGGGTTGCTGAGGAATTTTGGATGTGCAACTTTTCCTGAAAAGTGAAGTGTACTTATTATCCCTTTGAAGGCAAAATCCTACACACAGCCTCTGTATACATACCATGTATTCAAGCAGGGGCATATTCATTGAATTATGTGAAGATGTGCATCTCCTTCCATTCAGTAGCTGAGACTGTGAATTTGCTTTACATGGGCTGCTGGATCAGAGTAACTGTATATAAATAACACAGTGGCTGGGCTCAGGTTTCCTTTTTTTTTTGGCTCAGCTTTCCTGACGCTCAGAATCTTTTTGGAAGTACACATGCAATTTGGGCTAAAACAAAATGAATTTCAAGTTCTTTAAATTGAAAATTTAAGTTTAAAGTTCTTCATTTAGGTAGGAAAAATCAAATGCATAATTATAGGATGGGGTAGACTTGTCTTGGTGGTAGTATGTGTGAAAAGGATCTAGGGGTCTTAGTGGACCATACACTGAACATGAGTCAGCGGTGTGATGTGGTGGCTAAAAAGGAAATGTGATTTTGGGCTGCATCAACAGAAGTACAGTGTTCAGGTCACATGACCTGAACATCTCCTTTGGTTAGACCTCACCTAGAGTATTGTGTTCAGTTTTGGGCACCACAATTTAAGAAGGATGCAGACAAGCTGGAACATATCCAGAGGAGGGCAATGAAGATGGTGAGGGTTCTGGAGACCAAGTCTTATGAGGAAAGGTTGCAGGAGCTGGGTATGTTTAGCCTGGAGAGGAAATGATTGAGAGGTGATTGAATCGCCATCTTCAAGTACTTGAAGGGCTGTCATATAAAGGATGGTGCAGAATCGTTTTCTGTTGCCCTAGAAATTTGAAGCAGAACCAGTGGGTTGAAGTTAAATCAAAAGACTTTTTGGCTAAACATTAGGAAGAAATTCCTGGCAGAGTGGTTCCTCAGTGGAACAGGCTTCCTTGAGAGGTGGTGGGCTCTCCTTCTTTGGAGGTTTTTAAACAGAGGCTAGATGGCCATCTGACAGCAGTGCTGATTCTTTGAATTAGGCAGATCATGAGAAGGATGACAGGAAGGATTGCATTGGTGCTTAGTTCTTGTGGTCCTTTCTTACATGCCCAGAAGAAATGCTAATTGACAGTTTGGGGCCAGTCAGCAATTTTTCTCCAGGCCAGTTTGGTAAAGAATCCTGGAGGTTTTTGCCGTCTTCTGGGCATGGAGCAGGGGTCACTGGAGATGTGTGTCAGGTTTGTATTTGTGAAGTTCCTGCATAGTGCAGGGGTTGGGCTAGAGACCCTGGAGGTCCCTTCCAACTCTGATTCTGTGTACAGACATAATATACCTCTGAAGTTGATCCAAAAAGAAGGCCATCACCTTCATGTGAACTTCTGTCCTGAGCCACCCAACTGGCTGCTGTTGGAAACTTGGGGGTGGACATTGGACTGGACTGATTTAGCAAAAATGTTCTTGTGTTCAGAACTATCCTAACCCAAGTGTCTGATGAAGGGAGCTTCAAGTCTTGCAAGCTGAGACCCCCAAAATCTTGTTCTCTAAGGTGCTGCTGGACTCGAATCTAACTTCAAATCTAAGTGTTCTACTGCAGACCAGCACTGCTACACTCTGAAACTATTCTGAACCTGAAAGCTTATCTTAATCTCTCTGCGTTGTAATTCTCCTTATGTGATAATACCATTTATTGCATTGTTTATGTCATGTTTAATATTTTTGCTTTCTTTCAAACTTCTAAAAAGGTAAGGGTAGTCCCCTGTGCAAGCACCAGTCATTTTTGACTCTGGGGTGACGTCGCATCATGACGTTTTTATGGCCGACATTTTTTAATGGGGTGGTTTGCCATTGCCTTCCTCAGTCATCTACACTTCCCCCCCAGCAAGCTGGGGACTCATTTTACCAACCTTGGAAGGATGGAAGGCTGAGTCAACCTGGAGCCAGCTACCTGAATCCAGCTTCTGCCCGGATCGGACTCAGGTGCATACCCCAAGAACTAAGATTTGGGAACACTCAGCATAGCAGAAAAGTAGGAAAACAGGGGCATGTGGGGGAGTAAGCAAGACCTGAAATGTCATGCCGCTGCTGTAGATCTATACTCCATCTATTGTGTCCTATCAGGTTAGCAGGGGCCCCCTCCCCTATTGTTACCCTACACAGAAAAATCTAGAGGTGAATTGCAGGTTGGGCAGGCATGTGATAGGCAGTTCTTAGAGTCTGCAGTGTTGCTAGTGAACCTTTCAGCTTTTTAAACCCAAGGGTTCTCTGTGTCCCTCCTCCAAATCCCACCAGCCATGGACAGGGAGATGAATTAACTCCATTTTTAGTAATTGAGGCCTTCATTTCTCATACAAATGCATGAATTCTATTTAATCTCTCCGCAAACAGTTTAATAGAGTGAAGCAGTTTGATGTGGTGAGCCAAACAAGCTTCTTTTTGTGAAAACGAAATGTGGATGCTTTTGAATATATATCATACCAAGCTGAGCTGTGTGTACAGGCACCAAATCAATTAACGAGTCTTCCACAGTCCCATCATGAGGAACTGCCAAGAGAGCCCACTTCCTCAGCTCTTCTGCAGCACAGGAGCACCAGCACACCGTTTCACTCTCTACCTGTCCTCCATTTCACTGGGTAATGAATGGAGGCTTGCAGCTCTCACTTTGTGGCAGGGGATGGCTAGGTGTGAGGTATCATTTGATCTTCTAATATAGGGGTGTCAAACATGCAGTCCGGGGGCTGAATCAGGTCCCCAGAGAGCTCCTATCAGGCCCCCAAGCAACTGGCTGTCATCTGCTTCCTCCTACCTATATCTTGCTTCCTTCTGCATCACAGTTTGCTTTGCAAGACTTGCTCAGTAGCACAGGAGCTACAGAGCAAAGCCTCTATTTTCTCAGTTGTCTGAGGATTCTCCGTTGGGGAGGAAGCAGGGGAGGCAGAGCTTGCTTTGTCAGGCTCTTTCAATTGCACAGCAGAGCTACTGAGCCAAGCCTCTCTTCCTTCTACTGACTGAGGTTCTTCCCCCCGCCCCCCCAGCCCCCTAGGGAAGGAAGGAAAGAGCCAGAGCTTCCTTTGCCCAGTTCCCTGGATCCCATGGGAGATCAACGAAAGCACCTTTAAGACCAACGAGTGCTAACATTTTAAGCATGTTTTAATTGTGTTTGTGTCCAATATAAAGTTTATATCTTTGCTACCTGATCTTAAATAGGTACACGCATGGCCCAGCTTGACATTGCCCGGCCAGATCTGGCCCTCATAACAAATAAGTTTGACACCCTGCTCTAATATGTTCCAGAGTTTGGTCGTAATGAGCTGTTCCATAAAGATCCTGTGTAAGTCTCCTTTTTAAAACTGTCAATGGGTCATCTGATAGCAAGGAAAGGAGCAAGGCCTGTTTGCTTCTTAATCCTGTCTGACACTTTTCCACATAGGTGCACTGCAAGCTGGATCCTGTAGAAAAGTTTCCATTGAAGCCTCACTTCCCCCATCTTCAAGGATCAGTATCTCAGGGGGCATTTCAGGTTCCTATGGGAGGCAGAAAAGTCATGCTACGTGCACAACGACCTTCTATGCACAGATCTTTTTGACAGGATCCATTTCTGAATCTCTTCTACTCTAGCCCTGTTTGCAAGTTACAGTGGATGCTCATACAATCTATGTACAGGGTGCACTTGAGTGTTCTTTGTATGTGGGTTGAGTAGTTTTCATGTTACAGTCAGCTGTGCATATAGCTGAACATGTCATTAAAGCCCAACACTTACCCAGGTACTGGTCTCCAGTTTCATTTGTAAAATATATGAGCATTGGCTCTTTCTTATGAACAGATTTACCCACATACAGGTAGGATGTACCTGTGTTCAACTGTAACATTTTGTAATGCTTCAATGAAATTGGATCTTGGAATACTTGGTGGTTGTTTGATGGTTCAAATATCAACTGTGAATCTGGCAAATCCCTTTTCTGAGGCAGGATACTTTATACATCTTGGTCTAAAAGTAGACAGTAATATCAAGGTTTCCAGGGGTTTTTTTTGGGGGGGGGGCTTATCTGCAGGAATAATTTGTACCCTTTTAAAGTTTCTCCTGAAGGGGCCACAGAGAGGACATCTGGATTTTCCCCCCACCCCTGAAAATCACCTGGAGTTTCTTCATTCAGATCCTTGCTTTGCCGAATACTGCCACTTGCAAACTGAACCTTTGCTCCGCAAGGTCACATGACCTTTGGAGCAGATGGTCCAGGTGCCACTGGCTTGGAGCATCCCTCGCTAATGAGGGCAATTTAAACATGCTGCTTTGGCAAAGGGGTTAGGCAGGATACAACATGAGGGGACTACTGTCTCCTTCCTTCCCGTGCCAGGTCCCTTGAGGCCTGATCCTGCCTGCTCCTCTTTCCTCTGCCCCCACCTTCCAATGCCTGACTATGCCTTCTAGCTCACCTGCTCCAGATGGGCCACGCAGCAGGGAGGACACTGGCAGAAGCAGATGTGTTTATTTACCGGAGATGAAATGTTGCGCTCTTGCAGATGGCAGTGCCCTCCAGCAAACGGTGCACTTTGACACCATGGTTGTGTCACTTGGTAGAGTGGGGGGAGGGAGGTAAGGGGGGGACCTTTTTTGAATATCTTGTAGACTACATTTGCATGAAAGGCAAAGACACTTTCAAAGTGAATCTGCAGCTGTTGGTTTTGGGAGCGTTCATCTCCTGGTCATTCTGGACAGCTTCCTTTCATTCTAAAGAATGCTTTTTGTTTTCAAAAAGGTGTGTAGAGGGGTAGCCATTTCTGATACTCTAAAGAAGCATGTTTTGCATGCACAAATTGCCCTCCAGGTTTATTTTATTCTTAGAATTTATAACCTCCTTTCCCAGGCCTTCCATGTATACCAGATAGAACTGTGTACAAATGATAAACCAGATAATTAAAAGGCGAAGTGGCAAGACAGGTGAAAGTAAGGTTCTGAAGACCAGGATCTCATCATGAGATGCTTAAGTCCTCTCTGTGGACTGTCTGTAGAGATGAGTCTGGGCATTCCAGTGTTGTGGGACCATGACCAAGAAAGCCTTCCCATTTAGAAGCCAGCTGGTCCTTTAATAAATTGGCACCTGAAGCAGGGCTTTCTCATGATGAAGTTTCTTATTTATTATTTTTATTTAATTTATTTCTTCCCCACCTCTGGCATCTCACAACATCCTGCAGTCTGCCAGAGCAAAATTGGCCACCGCCCACTCTCCAGTAATTATTCAGCTTGTTTTATTCTTCCCCAAGCCTAGAACTTCAAATGCCCAAGGCTCTTGCAGGCCTTGGTTGCTGTAGGTATGGCTATGCTTGAAACGATGCGTGTGAAGACAACATTACCCCCCCCCCCCCACTACGGTTGTAAGTTCACGCTTGCCTGGTATGTAAGAATTGTGTGCAGGGAATCTGCCAGTAAACATTTATGGATTATTTTCCTTTAAGCTGTCAATGTAGTACAAATAACTCTTGTGTTAACTGTCTCAAAATTCATACCAGGTAGTACCTTAGAGACCAGTAAGATTTCCAGGGTATACACTTTTGGGAATCAAGTATTATTTGATGAAGGCAGCTTTGACTCCTCAAAAGCTTGTACCCTGAACATCTTGTTGGTCTGTAAGGTACTACTGGGTGTGAATCTTGCTCTTCTACTGCAGACCAACCTGAAACTACCTTTAACAATTGCAGACTCACTTGTAGGCTGGCTGAAGTATAGGTGGGAAAACAACAGCACACCAGCGGAAGAGTCTGTGTCTCTGCTTAGCAGATAAAGGAATCTTTTAAAAATCATTTTCCAGACTGATATCTCAGTTGTCAAGAACCAGCTGTGTGCAAAGCTTAGGAGGGTTCTTGTAGCATAGTGGGTTAGAGTATAAGACAAAGATCTGGGGGACCCAGGCTTGAATCCCTGTTCAGCCAAGGAATTTTGCTCGGAGAGCTAGTTTGGTGTAGTGGTTAAGTGTGTGGACTCTTATCTGGAAGAACCGGGTTTGATTCCCCACTCCTTCACTTGCACCTGCTGGAATGGCCTTGCGTTAGCCATAACTCTGGCAGAGGTTGTCCTTGAAAGGGCAGCTGTTGTGAGAGCCCTCTCAGCCCCACCCACCTCACAGGGTGTTTGTTGTGGGGGAGAAGATATAGGAGATTGTAAGCCACTCTGAGTCTCTGATTCAGAGAGAAGGGCGGGGTATAAATCTGCAATTCTTCTTTTTTCTTCTTCTCATCTCATCACAATCTCTCAGCTTAACCAACCCCAAAAGGTGGTGGTTGTGAAGATTAAGAGTGGGAGAACAGTGTGAAAGCCTCTTTGGGTTTCAAGTAGGGAGAGAAGCGGGAATATACATATTCAAAAAAGGAAAAAAGAAAATCTTGATGACTAGCATCTCAAGCATCTCAATGTTTACTAGTTTCTTAATGCTGGGGAATTTACTAGCCCTGTTCAGAAGTTTAGCTAGATCACCATGTCTGTATGAGTTTTGTGCACCTGCCACATTGTTCACGTAGGAGTTAGCATCATGAAAATTTGCACCTTCACTTTCAGTTATTTCTGCCTTCCTTCCTCACTCAGTGACCCACTTCTTGACACCTCACTTAGAATCTGTAGAAAGCACCTACGTTATTCAGAATTATGCCAGTGGTCTGGCAAGCTCATATGTTAAAATTTAATGTTAAAACATTAGGTTTGATAGTGATTAGTACTGCATGTATTTCAACCCCCCCTCCTCCCCCCCCCCACTAGTGTTCCCCCATGGATTCAAAACTTCTGGAGATTTTACGTCTCTGTTGGGGGTGGGCCATAGATGGAAGACCATTCTGACCAGTGGCATTACTGGCTCTAGTTGTGGTGATGAGGGTAGCCCCAGGTTGCTGCTGACCCAAGCATATGATTTGAATCACAAGACTTTTACATAATGGTCTGTTAACCATTTGCCCTGAAGGCTTGGAAATCAGATGGTCATAGTGATCTTTTTCTGTGCATGAAAGAGAAGGATTCCATAAAACATGGATTAGCTGATGAGGAGAAGGCTGTAAATGCCAGCAACATCATCTCCCTTAAGAGAGGCACATATGTTTGTTTCAGGACATGGAAGCTTAACTAGTTGCTGTTGTAGGGAGTGGTATTTTATCTCCCCAGTCTTGCTGTCTATGAAAAATTAATGGGTTGAATCCAAATATGCTAGACTGTTAGTGTCGTGGCACTTCTACGGGGGGATTTTTTTGCTAATGCTTCCTTCCCACTGGACAATCTCCCCCCCTTGCACATTTTGCCCATCTGTGCTGTTTGTGAGGGTCCTCTGACTCCCAGGAGAGCGGGGTTTTTTGTGGGGGGGGGGAGCTTAGCAGGCTACAGTGGAAAGGGGTAGGTTGGAAAATGCTGTTTTCATTTGCTCATCAACCACAAGGGAGTCTGCAGTTAACAAATCAGAAGACTGAAATTGAGAAGAGCAGCCATGAGACTAGGAAGGACATCCATGAATGAAATAGAAAAGATCCTCGAGCGTAAGGATGTCACTCGTGACTGAGATCAAGAAAATCTGTGCTGTGGTATTCCCCATGTGTATGGGTGTGAAAGCTGGGCAATGAAGACAGTTGATTCATTTGAAATGTGGTGTTGGAGAATTTTACAGGTACCATACACCAATAAATGGGGTTTAGATCAAATCAAACCCAAACTCTTCCTAGGAGCTAAAATCCCTAAACTGAAGCTATTATACTTTTGGACACATAAGAAGCAAGACTCACTGGAAAAGACAATAATGCTAAGAAAAGTTGAAGGCAGCAGGAAAGGAAGACCCAACATGAGATGGATGGACTGAATCAGAGAAGCCATAGCTTGCAGTTTGTAAGACCTGAGCAAAGCTAATAAGGATAGGACATTTTGGAGGCCATTAATTGCTTTTGCTCATAATTTCATGTGGGCAGCCATGCTGGTCTGCAGTATTCTTGCATTTGTGTTATTCATAGTCCACCTTTCTCACTGGGACTTAAGACAGATAATGCAGAGTGAGTCAGTCAATCTAATCAACAAGTCATTGAACAACGAAATAGGATTTATGTTGTAGAACCAACCAGAAGTCTAAAAACAAAGAACTGCAGCAAAGCATAGGAGTTAACACGACACGTTAAAAGATGCAAAATTACATAATAGGATCCAACTTAGCAGCAAACTATACACAGTAGTATAGACCACCATCCCTAATAATTTATTCATGTAACTTTATGAAGCATTTTGTATAGTGCTACCCTATAGCCTGCGCAGAAAAATCCTCTTGAATAATTCAGTTTTGCATAGTTGGTGGAAAGCCAGGAGAGTGGGAGCCTTCCTGGCTTTCCTCAGGCAGGTCATTCCACAAGGTGAGGACAAGAACAGAGAAGGCACATGTACAGGCTGTTGTTGATTTTGTCCGTTGCAGGTTGGCATCTGCAGATGGCCCTGCTTGGATGAGTGAAGCTGTCACGGTGCAGGAGAGAGACAGTCTTGCAGATATGAGTGGAGTAGAACAGCAAGATTTGAATCCGGCAGCATATTAAAGACCAACAAGATACCTGCAGCATAAGCTTTCACAAGTCAAAGCTGATTTGAACATATGAACATATGAAGCTGCCTTATACTGAATCAGACCCTCGGTCCATCAATGTCAGTATTGTCTACTCAGACTGGCAGCGGCTCTCCAGGGTCTCAAGCTGAGGTTTTTCACACCTATTTGCCTGGACCCTTTTTTGGAGATGCCAGGGATTGAACCTGGGACCTTCTGCTTCCCAAGCAGATGCTCTACCGCTGAGCCACCGTCCCATCCCCATTCATCAGATAGAAGGGAACTTTGACTCTCAAATAATTGTGCTCATCTTGCTGGTCTTTTAAGGTGCAGCTGGACTCGAAACTTCCTTTTGAATTCACCCAAATAACTTTTAAAACGAAACAAAAACTAGAAATTGGAGCAAAATTGGCACTTCAGGGTTTCATTTGCAGTTTATGAGTACAGCAAGAACCAAATTGGTTACGGAGATTGGAAAGACTACTTGAGAGTAACAGGCAAGAGCTCTGGTTTGGACTGGTGGCAAAATCTGCTAAAAGCCCATTCTGTGTGGCTACACAGAGATAAAGCCATCATCCCTTTGTTCGCAGCACGGCTGTGTACTGCAGTTATGTCATGTTTGGGGAGTTTGCATTTGCAGTGTCGCATGACTACTTTATTTACTGTTTATAAGGAATAAGCTGAGGCTCCCAGCATTTCTCAAAACCTCTTGATGCCTTTCCTCCCTAATTCTTCATGAAAATGGAGAGGAGCGTGAGCATGATTTGGAAAAGAAATCCAGCTTGATTTGAGGTGAAAAGGTGCAGTCTTTCATGGGTCACACCAGACTGGAGGCAACTAGAACTGCAGTAGCAGCAGTCCATGTCTTCACTGTAGGAATATTGCCATCCAGTGGAACACACCTGTTTTTTGAGTAGGAGCTCTGTCCCTCTCTATCTGCCTTGGACCTGTAGGCCAAAATGCAAGGGCTGCCACTTCCTTAAAGCATAAATTGAAATGAATCACCTTTTCATGTGCTATCAACTTAACAGAGCTTCCTCTTTCTGGACTCTTGCTGCCCTGCCGTGTGTTCTCCACCTTGCTGTTAACAAACTGCTCACTACTTGACAAGAGGAATGGGAAGTTAAATAGTAAAGCTTCTTTTTTGAATGTGTGAACTACATAGATTTAGTTCTTGTGTTTTGGTTAGGAGGTGCCGCAGAAGAGTCTTTGTTCTCCAGGCATATTTTGCTCATCGCTTAAAAGTTCAGTCCCAAGAACAGTAGAATTTTGCCCCGTGTGTGTGGAGAGAGAGAGAAGCATGCGTATATTTAGTGCATATTGTATGAGTCCTTTTACTTGGCAGAAATTGGCTTTAAAATTACAAATTGTGCATGAAGTGCTTCTCATCATGGGGGTGGGCAAGGAGATCGTTGGGGTACTGGAGCCTATATTTCCCAGTGACTGGAAACTTTATTCAGCTGCCTCTCTGGCTTTTGAAACTTTGTAGTGGGGGGACCAAAAATGTCTTACAACATTCTCCTCCATTTTATCCTCCCAACAACCCTATCAGGTAGATTAGGCTGAGGGTATGTATGACTGGCCCAGGGTTATCCAGTGATTTCCATGGAAGAGTGGCAGTTTGAATCTTGATCCCTCAGATCCTATTCTGACACTGGCCCTCACATACCTGGCCTTGGAGGTCTCTCAATATTGGTTAGTCCGGGTCAAATTTGGGCTTGGGGGAGCAGTCAGTACAGCCTAGCAATATGTGGCTGAACTCTTCTCGTTCATCTGGTTACATTAGATGTGCATTTTAAATTTCCAAAGCTCTCGTAAGGAATTGTTGAAATCTTGGCCCAGAATCCCACTTGACCTGAAAGAATATCCACATGAGTTTTGAGTAATAGAAGCACATGGGAGCCTCTCCCTTACTGATTGAAATTAATGGGGTGTGTAAATTTGTGATGCAGAGAGCTCTTGTGAATTTTCTCAGGTATGAAGCTATCCCCCTCCTTTTTCCAAATCTCTCTCTCTGTATGCATGTGTTAAGGTGTTGCATTCTGCTCCTCTAAAGCTTTTGTGCTCTCTGTGAGATGCCTGCTGAGATCGGAACTCCCTGTGTTAAATGGCCCTGTGGGGAGCACACAGCAGTTTCTACCCTTTCTTCAACTTCATTTTTCATAGCCTGGCTGACTTATTCCAACCTAGACTGAAGCAGAAGCAGCTGCTCTTTCCTGAGCAGTCAGAGTTCATGTTAACACTCCACCAATGTTTCTGGAAAATCTGATGTACATTTAGACATTATCCCATTATGAACATTTATACGTTATTTATTATTTATTTTATTGCATTTATATCCTGCCCTCCCCGTCAAAGCATATCCACAATAAAACACTAAAAACAATTACAGTAAGATCAATTAAAATTAACAATTGCACTTTAAATATTGAACAGTTTTGGAGCTAAGTTCCATACCATGATGCTAAACAGCTTTGTACTTTAGCTGAAGGCCATTCAAAAAAGTGTTGTTTTACAAGCCTTGCGGAATTAGGCAAGGTCCCGCCAGGCTCTAACATCATCAGGGAATTGGTTCCACCAGTGGGGGGCTGCAATAGAGAAGGCTTGTTCTCTGGTAGCCTTCAATCTCACCTCCCTCGGCCTGGGGATTTCTAATAGATTTTGTGATCCAGATCTCAGTACCCTCTGGGGAATATATGGGAAGAGACGGTCCCGAAGGTAATTAGACTTGCTATGTTGATCTGTCTCTTCCTCTCTTTAATATAAGAAGCAGTGATTTATATTTTTTTAATTAAGTCTAAAAGGATTGAAAACTCCACTTCAGAATTTCACCTAGTGAAACTTGCCTGGTTGACTAGGCTTCCCAACCCCCCTGCCCTGGCGGGGGACCCCCGAAATTGCATCCTCCTCCCCGCTCTCAAAAAATCTGGGTGCGGGGAGGGGTGAGAGAACATATCTTTAGGTATAATGTTGTAGAGCTTCTGATCCGTTTTAAAATGTGTCCCTTTAAGGCTGCACAGGAAATAGGAAACAGGAAGGGCTTCATGGGAAAGTAACCGTTTGCATGGAGAATGGCCCCTCCCTTTCTTTTCCTGTGGAGCCTTGCTTTCGTTTTCCCAGCAAGCACATTCTGCTGGAAGAAGACCAAGTACGGTAAGTGTTTGTGTGTGTGAGAGAGGGAGGGGGCAGGGAGGGGGGATTCCCTGGTATGGAGGCCCTCCCCCCCTTTAGAAAGCCTGGGGGGAGGGAAATGTCTACTGGGCACTCTGTTATTCCCTATGGAGAACGATTCCCATAGGGAATAATGGGGAATTGATCCGTGGGTATTGGGGGCTCTGGGGGGGCTATTTTTTGAGGTAGAGGCACCAGATTTTTAGTATAGCATCTAGTGCCTCTCCCCAAAATACCCCCCAAGTTTCAAAACGATTGGACCAGAGGGTCCAATTCGATGAGCCCCAAAAGATGGTGCCCCTATCCTTAATTATTTCCTATGGAAGAAAAGCATTTAAAAAGGCGTGCTGTCCCTTTATATGTGATGGCCAGAACTCCCTTGGAGTTCAATTATGCTTGTCACATCCTTGTTCCTGGCTCCACCCCCCAAAGTCTCCTGGCTCCGCCCCCAAAGTCCCCAGATTTTTCTTTAATTGAACTTGGCAACCTTATGGTTGACTCACCCGTAGCAATACCAAAATCGCTGGTATAGTTCCACATGACATCCAAAATCAGTCTTACATACCAGGATTACTGAATCTTGAAACAGAATCATTTGTACATGTCCTCAGAAGAATGTGAGAAATTCTCAAATACTGAATTGCTCCCGTACTATTTAGTGAATTGCATGCTTGCTAGGAACTGTGCTTCTCTTTTCAGGGTTCAGTTGATGGATGGGGAAGGCCCCGTTCAAAGCCCAGCTCTGGGGTACAGTCCGGCTCTTGCCCAAAAGTATCTCATACATACTGCCTTTGCCTTGAATGTTTCAGCCACCTCTGAGTATGTATTCAAGCAGGAGCTCTCTTATTCTTCCACTAGTGATGGAGGGGAACATGCTGCCCAACGGGACCCCTTAGTGGTCATGCTAAGTATACTGTTTTGCAATAAGCATTTCTTTCAAAACGGTGCCCTCTAGGGGGCAGGAGGGCAGTGTTCCTTTGCCCTTCTGGAGTATGTTCATGTACAAGAGGACAATATTGCTATTTCTGGTGGTGGGAGAAACATACAAGCCTGTAAATAGTCGTTTGCTTGACCATCTGTCATGACCCTGGGCCTAGCGAGGCCTGCAGGCCCCAGGGAAGCCTGCTTAGGAGTACTGGAAAGAGCCTACATTTCCCAGGCTCCCCTCTATCCCTCTGATCGTGTAGCAAGGGTTTTGGAGGGAAACAGGCCCAGAGAGGGGTGGGGCCTGGGAAGAGAATATATAAAGGCCAAGCCCAGGCAGGGTGTGTTCTTTTCTTAGGAGGCAGGGCTGAGGAGGAGCTGCTGCCAGGAGGAGACCCTTGCCCTTAGAGGAAAGGTGAGTAGGCTAGGTCTGACGAGAGACAGTAAGAACAGTAAGCTCAGAGGCGTATGGGCATTTGTTTATTTTCCCTTCACCCTTTTACTGTTTTATTGCACCTTGTTAATTTATATTGCACTGAAATAAACCCTTTTGTTGTTGTTGTTCACTCTGCCTGATCCTCATGCCTATTATTTGGCCTAAGCTACAGGAGGCCTGAAGGGCTTGGGAGGGTACTCTGGGCCTTCTCAAGGGGAACGCTTAACCCAGAGTGGTGGCAGCACTTAGTAAGACTCCCCGGAGTTGTGACACCATTTTTGGTGGGTAAGACTTGCCCCGGGCAGGGAGGCTTGAAGAGTTGGTTCTCTCCTCTCCTCAAGCTGCTGTTGTTCTGCAAATGGCAAACAGAGAAATAAGCGAGAAAGTAGCCTCGTAAGGAGCATTTCATTTACTGATTGACAGAGCTGACGCATGGGTCCAAAGCAAATGTTACACTGCCAAATACCACTACCATGGTTTTTATTTAATTAATTTTTGCCCTACCTTTCTCCCCAGTAGGATCCAAAGTGGCTTACATTGTTCATTTCTCCATTTTATTTCACAACAATCCTGTGAGGCAGGTTATGCAGTGAGTGACAGGCCCAAAGTCACCCCGAAAGCTTCTGTAGCAGAGAGGAGATTTGAACTTGAGGCAGGTACTGCTCCTTTTGTACGGAAATGAGACTTGATGTAATGTGCTGCATGTGCAGAAGGTCACATTTTTGTGAATGAAATGGGAGTTTAATTTTTTACCCTGCTTTGATTAAAAATTTGGCAGTGGAAAACAGGTACAGGGCCAGTCGACTGCTAGCAGAGTCCTACAAGTAGAGTTGGGAAGGTTTTTTTTCTAATTCTCTCTCCACTGCCGTCCCCTCCATTCACAGTACTCCAGGCAACTTTACAAGGGATGAGAAGGCACTGTGATGGGTGGTGGAACATGGGGAGAGACCTACATCTGCCAGGATTCCTTTTTTGTAATTGGCTACAACCCAAGATTTCTTTTTTTTGAACGAGATCCAACCTGTGGGGCTGTCAGTGAGTTAGCCATTTTTCCTCAGAAACATCAGGTTGAACATGTGGATTTGCACATGAGTCATTAAATCAATGGCTATCCAAATCATAGTCTTTTATCTGTGACTGTTCGGTTTTGTGGGTGGGGAAGAATTGCGTATTGTGTGTGTGCGTTGGATTCATGACATTAAAATTTCATCCATCAGACTGGGTCCTTTTTGGTGCTGATTGTGTTTAAATAATGAGTTTCCCCCAAATTTGGCACAGAGTTGCAATCAGAGTTGCAGTCTGATTTAAGTCAGCCATCCTGTACTTGTATCTCTTGCCGCTTTGTCTGGCTTGAGTTTGCTTATCTGTGAATCAGGCTTTGTATGAACGCTGTGCTCTTGCAGTTATGCCGTTTGCAGTGTTTCATATTTATAGCTCTTTGCTTCTCTTGTAGCTTGTAATTCTGTGGTATCTCTGTTCAGTTGTTTGGAAATGAAGATGTGAAAGCCTGGGGAAAAAAAACAAAAACTGAGTGAGGGGGGCACACAAGGGGTTTTTCCCCATTTTTGGAAGGGTTGTTTAAAATGTTCCCGGGGAAAGAATAGAAATTTGGGAGGGCAGTTGTTACAAAATATTTGGTCTTTTGGAATGAGTTAAGTTCTTTAAGTCAAGGTTTTAATCTCTGCATGTTATGAAAAGTACCGTATTTTTTGGTCCATAAGACGCTCCGGACCATAGGACGCACCTTCCTCCTGGGGGGCGATCCGCTGCCTCCGATCCCGGCGCTTCCCCCGTGTGTCTGCCTGGCTCCAGCTCTGCTTCCAGCAAGCGCTGGGATCGCTCCACGCTGCCCCCACCGCAAACCCAGCGCTTCGCGAGTGCCGGCTGCGGAGGGGGCAGCGTGCTTCCTCTGTGCCTGTCTGCCTGGCTCCAGCTCCGATGCTTACAGCAAGCGCCAGGATCGCTCCCTCTGCCCTCTGATCCCGGCACTTGCTTTAGGCATCTGAGCTGGAGCCAGGCAGACAGGCACGGAGGAAGCACGCCGCTCCCTCCGCAGCTGGCGCTCGCGAAGTGCTGCGTTTGCGGTGGGGGCAGCGTGGAGCGATCCCAGCGCTTGCTGGAAGCAGAGCTGGAGCCAGGCAGGCGCAGGGGAAGCGCCGGGATCGGAGGCGGAGGCAGCGGATCGGCTCCCCCCCCCCCCCCCCGGAGGAAGATACGTCCTATCGTCCCTTCGCTCCATAAGACGCACACACTTCCCCCGCACTTTTTTTTGGGGGGGGGGTGCATCTTATGGTCCGAAAAATATGGCATATCAAACTGTACGGCATTAGCTCTGATAATTCTTGTGTATACTGTAAATATACTTTATTTAAATGTAACTGTATTTGTCCACAATATGCTATACTGTGTATGCTAGACTATTGAAGAGTTTGGTGTTACCTATAAAGTGTAATTCAATAACAGCATATGCTGCTTACTCATGAAGGCTATATGCAATTGATTCTGTGCAAATAATACATTTTTCTTACTACAAAGTTTGTGTTTTCAGTTTAGAACGGCATTTTTTCCTGCCTCTTGCTTAATAGAACTAGGATTCTTGTTCTAAGGTGACATCGGCTGCAGCAGCTTGCTGTGCTCCTCAGTATTGGGTACAGTCACAGTTTTGCTTATAGAAAATAAGTTCTTATTTTTTAATTCCATATATATACTGAATACCACTGTGAATAAAGTTCTATATTGTGAATTTTATGTTAAAGAAGCAGAATAAGTTAGATTTCATATATTGCACATTTGTTGGTTCCCCCCCACCATGGCTTCAAGTTTTCTCACAATTTTATATCAGTATTTGAAAATAATGCATGTTGTCCCAAGTAAACACCAACAGTTGATGTATGAACATTAATAGCGGTTGATCATTGTATTCCTGTTCATAAGGTACATTGAACACACACATAATTTGTGTACAAGTATACATTTGATTTTTTTTGTCATATGCACTGAGTAGTTCTCATGGTACATTCAGCGCAGCAGAATGTGTGATTTAAGCTTTATATTCATGTATGTTTTAAATTGTTAGCTGCCTTGGTGGCCCTTGTAAGAGTAGAAAGATGAGATATAAATTTATCCAACTGTTGGTCCGCAGTTTTATTTGTAAAATGAATGCGTATTGGCTCTTTCTTGCTTACAGTCTGCATGGATGTTTGTAAGTGCATTCACTGTAATGTGAACGGGATACTGACTTGCACGGTTAGGGCTCTGTGTGTGTGTTGTACTGTTGTACTAAGCAAGCATATTTTAGGGTAAAATCCAGTATGGAATTAATTGTCCTGGAAATCTCCCCTTTTGATTTTCACCCTTTAAGGACTGGAAGCTTGTGTGGCTTCAAAGACTGGGCTGAGCCTAGCTTGTAGCAGTCTAGCACTTAGAAATTTAATTTGTTCTTATTAAAAAATTTAGTTCTATTTCATTAAAGCTGGGGGTGTAAATGTCAAGCGCTCATTTACCCTTCTATGCTGTTTATAGTCATTGAGCTAACAGCTGAGCAGTTGGGTAGAATACTTTCAATGCTGTTTTCCACAAACCTCTAAGTAAAAGTTGTAGTGAGTTAAACCCAGGAAATTGACCTTCTAGCTCTGTATTGCCTGCTCTCACTAGCAGCAGCTCTTCAAGGGGGTCTGTCCCAACATATACTGCTTGGGATGTCAAAGTTGTAACCTGGCACATGCTGATGCCACCTATGCGCTGTCACTTTATATAAAAAGGGGATTTAGAATGAGGAAACATGGCCCCTATAACTCCCTGCTGCCGCTTACTGGCCTGATATTCTGCGTTCAGTGCACAGATTTCTGCGCATTTCTCTGTATTTTGATCTTTTCTCCCAGGCAAGAATCAATGATGGATATGAAGTATACTTATCCTGTACTCCTCCTGCTGGGAATTGGCAAGCAGCTCTTCTGTTATTTGCGGGGTGACCCACTCTGACAAACTTTGTGATGGCCTGACGTAGCGCCTTGAATCTTTTAATATTCATATTGGGTTTCAGTGCTGTTTTTGATTAGCAAGTGAAATTGGCAGGGAAACAGAATATTGTGTTAACGGCTGGGTATAATAAGGCATCTGTGCCATGTTGTCTTTGAAGTCATTAAATTTGGAAGCCATTCTAATTACAGTGGGGGACTACAGTTCTGTAATGAGATGAGGATAGGAGAAACCTGGAGCTGATGCTAGGGACTGTTTTAGTAAGTTGGTGCTAGTAGACTGGTGCATGCTCCCTATAAAGATGTTTAAAAAACAAACTCAGAAACTTGCAGAGTTATGAATGGGGTATGTCGGAGAGGTATATTTCTCCCTCTTTGAAGAATTTAGAGTCACATAGTTAAGACAATGGGCAACTTGTTCAAGAATGACTAAAGAGTCATCCAGCACATCTTTAACATTTAGAATTTGCCACCCTAAGACACGGTGAAGGCAACTAGCATGTCTTCATTATGTTTTTATCTCACTCTTCCTGCAGAAGACCCAGAGAGACATACATGGTTCTCCCTCCATATACAGAATATTGTATCCTCACAACAGCACTGTGAGCTTAAGTTGGGCTGGCCCAGAATTACCTGTTGAGCTGAAAAACCAGGATAGATTTCATGTTGGGAACAGTTCTCAGAAGAGCTGCAGGTGATGTCTCAGAAAGTCCTGATAAACTTGAGTGTCACTGTTGTAAACAGTCTCATCTTGGGCAATCTGAAGCTAAGTCTCTCTTGGCTCCACAGCAGTGCAGAAACCCATATTTCTGCACCCTGAATAGTCAGATTTGCTGTGAGCTTACCGGTAAGGGACTGGACTGTGAACCCCGATCTCCCCAGCTAGAAGTCTGGTTCACACATACATGTTGGACACTTTGAAGAACTTGTTGGTGGAAGTTGGGCCACCGCAGTGGGAACTTGCATTTTGCATCATAATGCTTTTTTGGCTTCCCCTGCTTAGCAGCCAATCACAGAATTACAGTAACCTGAATGGTTGTGTGGATCTCCTTTGTGCCTGGGTTGAAAGATCCATGCCCAAGATGCAACTGAGCTACTTGTGAGAATGCTGTAGTTTGCACAGTTCCCTGGGGTTGCCGGATTCTTTCAGTGGACCCCTTTTTTGGATTCACCTGCTAGGAGCATGAAGGGTGCTGTGTTTATGCACAGAACTGCAGCATCCTATTCCCCCCTCCCCCCAAAAATGCTCTCTCCCCCCTCAGTAAAATACAGCTCCTTAAGATACATTTAATTATATCTGACACTACCTGGCCTGTGGCCAAAGGGAGCCTGTGAGTTCCTCTCCTGCTGTCCACACCTGGTAGGATGCCTTCCTCTTGCCCATTGCATCTCCTCCCTTCCCCTCCTTCCCTTTGACTATGGCTTCCGCCAGATGTCACACTGCCACCCCCAAACTCCCATTGCTGATTTTGTGTGTGGTGTGGTTGTCACCACTGTTCCCTTCAGCTGTAAATTCTGAAGGATTTCACGCTTTTCCTAATCACTGCAATTATTTTAAATCTATGGAAGAAGCAAAAGATCTTCCCCCAGTTGCTAGTGTAACACTGAGATGGTACTGCTTAAAAAAATAAACTGTGTGTCTGCCTCATGCCTTAAGCAGCCATCCTTCGAGTAAAATCTTCTGAAACGTTCTGAAAGAAGGTGCCAGTATGTAGTCATCAGAATCTAGAAATCTACATTTGAGGTGCTGCTGTAGTTGGTGTTTAGATTCCTGCTCAGCGCTGAAGCTCACAGGTGTCTTCGTAGTCCAGCCTACCTTGCAGCATTGCTGTAAAAGCAGAAATAATTTTGCTTGAAGCACAGATTGCAGACAAATGAACTGTGTTCCCCTCAGCAGATCAGAAACAAGCCAGACCACAGCAGTGAATTATGCCAAAGTCCAGCAGGTAGCCTTTCTGTACACATGGTACTTCGGCACATGAGTTTATTTTCTTGAAGTACTCTTGGGCTGTATTTTAACGGCACCAGGCTTGGTTTATTCTTTGCCTGCTTCCTCCTTCCTGGGTTTTGGAAGTTTTCTATCTAAAGGCAGTTTGTCATGACATTGGGACTGGAGCACCACAAATTGGGGTCTGTTACTTTGACACAAATGGGGATCCTGAAACCGGATGTGGAGAAGGGAATGTGCAAGCCTAGGAATAAACCAGGCTTGTTTTTATTCCATGTGAATGCAGCTTAGCATTTCTGAAAGGGGGCCCAATATGACCATGCACACTATAGAAGTCTGTACTGCATTTACTGGAGCTGTTGCAATGTGCATCTCTTTTTGTCTCTGTTCCGCTAACCAAAATGGTGAAATGCCCAGCACAGGTCCTTTGGGATGTCAAGTAAGTTAAGCGATACTCTTATGGACACAGGGAAGCTCTGCCTTGTTTTTGTTTTGCAAAAGCCCTGTGTTTCTTGTAATGTGTCATTCCATCATTGCAAAAGCACACTCCTGAAAAGCAGTGGGAAATAGGGAGAACAGCATAATCAAGGAGAGGGCTTGAAATGTCTTCTGTGGTCGGCTGTGCCAAGTTGTTACACAGCTGTCCTGGTCTAATTAGCTTGCACATCATTTATGTATGTATGCTTTGACATCTGACACGCATGCAGACAAAAGTTGGTGTTTCTGAGCCCCATTTGTGGCACAGAATCTGACTCTCCAATTACAGCGCAGCTTCGATTTGCCAGTTTCTATATGTGCAAGATGCCTAGGCGTAAACAAGGGGGTGTTACATGAGCTAATTAAATCGGTTGAGCTGGGGAGCAACTTGCAATTTCAGAAGCTCTTCTGACATTCTTCCGGGTCCCTTTCCCCACCCCCCCCAAATTTTCTGTAGAAGTTTACCGTTAAAGAACACTTCTGGAAGAAGGAATTCTGTTTAGTATGTTCCATGGGAACAGGAATAAAAATTACCCCTGATTATAATGACAGTTACTCTAGTTTTCAGCTTGCACAGGGAAACTCTAAATTATTACTAAAAATCAGTAATTATTAGTATTCCTCTGCTGAGCTGTTAAATCCAGTGTTTCTTCTTTCTCTCTTGGAGGTTGATGGTTGTAGCTTGTAGTATAGGGTGCCTGCCAGGGTTTGGAAGCTAGAGTGGAATGGATGTGTTTGGAGGAGTTGGGGTGGGGAGGGTTATACCATTGACACAGGTACATTGTCAAAAGCACCCAGTGCTGAGATATTCATTATGGGGGGGGGGGGGGGACGGTGGCTCAGTGGTAGAGCATCTGCTTGGGAAGCAGAAGGTCCCAGGTTCAATCCCTGGCATCTCCAAAAAAGGGTCCAGGCAAATAGGTGTGAAAAACCTCAGCTGGAGACCCTGGAGAGCCGCTGCCAGTCTGAGAAGACAATACTGACTTTGATGGACCGAAGGTCTGATTCAGTATAAGGCAGCTTCATATGTAGGAGGGATGGTGGCTCAGTGGTAGAGCATCTGCTTGGGAAGCAGAAGGTCCCAGGTTCAATCCCTGGCATCTCCAAAAAAGGGTCCAGGCAAATAGGTGTGAAAAACCTCAGCTGGAGACCCTGGAGAGCCGCTGCCAGTCTGAGAAGACAATACTGACTTTGATGGACCGAAGGTCTGATTCAGTATAAGGCAGCTTCATATGTTCATATGGATGGTTAACACTTTCATTGCTGTATGTTTCCCGGCTCAGAATTGCCCTCCTAGTTGCTTCTGTCCCCAAGGGATAAAGGAGCATGTAATTCTGAGAATTCATAAGACTTTCCTGGTAGCAGCTGTAGAACCTCTGGGAGCTTTTTTCTAGTCGTCTTCCATCTTTGCTTATGTTACATTTTTACCCACCTCTCAACCCCAAGAGACAGCTGTTAAAGAAGAGGTGAGCAAGGTATGAGAGGGAGAATAACACACAGGAACTCTGCTAGAGTCCCTGCATCTTTGCCTGTGCTCCCTCCTAGCTTTCCGTGCTTGTCATTTTTCTGGGGGAGTTTCACAATCCTCAGGCCAGTTTATGCAATGAAAGAGTAATCTATACAGAATAAGTGTTTTAATATACTTTTTTGGTAAGCTGTTTTGCAGATTTTAAGCTGAATAGCAACTTGTATAAAAGGAAAAAAAATGTGCTGCAATGTGCCCTTGGTGTGGAGTATATTCAGACTTCAGTGGATTTGTGCTGCAGAGTGGTAAAGCTGCAGTACTGCAGTCCGTGGTAAAGCTGCAGCGCTCTGCTCATGACCTGAGTTTGATCCCAGCGGAAGCTGGGTTCAGGTAGCTGGCTCAAGGTTGACTCAGCCTTCCATCCTTCCAAGGTCAGTAAAATGAGAACCCAACTTGCTGGGGGGGGGGAAGTGTAGATGACTGGGGGAGGCAAGGGCAAACCACCCCATAAAAAGTCTGCCATGAAAACATCATGATTCAGCGTCACCCCAGAGTCAGAAATGACTGGTGCTTGCACAGGGGACTATCTTTTGACCTGTTTTTTTAAAGCTTGGAGTGCCAGTTTTGCCTTTATTTTGGAAATGTTCTTTTTTCTGGATTTGTTTCATTACTGCATTTAGAAGAAGAAGAAGAAGATGATATTGGATTTATATCCCGGCCTCCACTCTGAAGAGTCTCAGAGCGGCTCACAATCTCCTTTACCTTCCTCCCCCACAACAGACACCCTGTGAGGTGGGTGGGGCTGGAGAGGGCTCTCACAGCAGCTGCCCTTTCAAGGACAACCTCTGCCAGAGCTATGGCTGACCCAAGATCATTCCATCAGCTGCAAGTGAAGGAGTGGGGAATCAAACCTGGTTCTCCCAGATAAGAGTCTGCCCTTTCAAGGACAACCTCTGCCAGAGCTATGGCTGACCCAAGGCCATGCCAGCAGGTGTAAGTGGAGGAGTGGGGAATCAAACCCGGTTCTCTCAGATAAGAGTCCGCACACTTAACCACTGCACCAAACTGGTTTATTTGTTTTCATTTTATTGGACATTTATGCAGTGAAGCTGTAACATCTCACCACCACCCAGTTCCATTTGTCTTTAAATTTTCAAGAGTACTATCCTTCACCCAAAAGATCTTTCCTGCCTGACTTCAGCTAGATAGGATAAAGGACACCACCTTTTATGACATCTCTCACAAAGCAGGCACCAGGAGATATTTGGGACTCTAAGAAAGGCTGGCAGAGTTGCAAGGGTGCACAGTAGGGGATTTGGCATTGGCATCCCTGTACTGACAGCGAGCGCAAGCACTTGGTGAAAATCGCTGTAACTGTGTGCTCACTGCAGCGTCTAACACATAGCTTGTCAGTGTATGTGCACATAATTGCTGCAGTGCCCAAGGTCGTGATACTAACTAACTTGCAGAGTACAGAATTGACAGTCGCACTTGCCCTAAAACTTAAGGATATAAGGGAAAACCTCACTCTAATTAAACAGCAACACTCTCTTGCTAAGAGAAATAACAAATCAATCATTCTCTCTCACACGCAGATCAGTCACACTATGTGATGTGCAAAAGCTCCAGAACTTACAAATGCACCATCTCAATGACAGTAGTGCGAGGTTGCTGGTTATATAGCCTACCCAAGGAAAAATCTCTTCTGTTGCAAGATCAGTTTCACTCTATTGGTGGGAAGGGTTCCTGTCAGTTTAATTATCACCTGCCCACCATCCTTTCCCTGTGAATCTGGTTTGGCATTGGAGTAACTACTATTCAGGAATACTGTTTTCATCATCATGACAGCACAACAAAAGGGAGTGTAGTTTCATTTTATTGGTAAATAAATGGGCATGCATCCCTGTTGGCTGCCAGTATTCTGATTTGATTAATTCCATATATGAGGTTGTCCATGGAACATCACTTAAGTCACAAAATGCGCTTAAGAATTTTTTTGTTGTTCAGTCACACAGTCAAGTCCGATTCTTTGCGACCACATGGACCAAGTCACGCCAGGCCCTCCTGTCTTCCACCATCCTCTGAAGTTTGCTCAAATTCATGTTTGTTACATCAGTAAATCTGTCCAGCCATCTCATCTTTTGCCGCCCCCTTCTTCTTTTGCCTTCTGTCTTTCCCAGCATTAGGGTCTTCTACAAAGAGTGCTCCCTTCTCATTTGATGGCCAAGGTATTTGAGCTTCAGCATCTGACCTTCCAGGGAACAGTCAGGGTTGATTTCCCTTAGGACTGACTAATTTGATCTTCTTGCAGGGATTCTCAAGAGTCTTCTCCAGCACCAAAGCTCGAAAGCATCTATTCTTCCGTGCTTGGCCTTCCTTATGCTCCAGATCTCACAGCCATACATTACTACTGGGAATACCGTCACTTTGACTATACGGAATTGCTAATATTTGTGTTTAAAAGGTTTTATTGGTGGCTTGTACATTAATAAAGTTCAGGTGTACATATCGGTTACAGAGTGATGGACAAGACGCTTATAAAAGCAACAGTCCTGCAATTTCTTTTGATTGGCAACCAAAATATCTCTTCAGACTTGAGTTTAAGGCTCTTCTAGACACACAGTTGCTTTCTGAACCTGATGAGCAAAAGTGTTCATGTCCACAAACTTGACATCTGGGCTGTGTATAACGGCACTAAAAAAAACCAAGTTCAGGCAGATGAATCTAATTTGCATGCCGTTCTGCAGCTCTTAATATTTTGAAGGGTTTACTCAGCTTATTAGCCTTGAGGGCAGTGAGGTTATAGTAGAGGAGAGTGAAGTGCTTCTCTTTGGCCCCTTGCTTCTAGAATAAAGTCAGTCCAGTTTAATACCAACAAAGTTTTATTCAAGGTATGAACTTTCATGTGAATGCATGAATAAAATTTTGTTGGTGTTAAAGGTGCCATTGGATTCTAACTTTATTCTGTTGCTTCCGACCAACGCAGCTACCCACCTGGATCTGTCCCCTTGCTTCTAGGACAGCCAGTCTCTTGGCAGGGCCTGGAGTTCTCCCAAGAATTACACCTGATCTCCAGACTACAGAGAACTGTTCTCCTGGAGGAAAGAAGAATCACAGGTTGAATCACAGATCTTATGAGCTCCCACCCTCCGCAGGCATGGTTACCAAATCTCCAGGAATTTCCCAAGCTGGAATTGGCAACCCTGCTTGCTTCTGCATCTTCACTAGACATTACCCACAAACTTTTTCAGTATACATTCATGATTCATAAAGACTAGGAACTTGATTTAAAGAAAGAACTGAGATTCTCTATGGACTGAACTTGATCCTCTGTATTGTAATGAGTTCTCCTCGACATGCACACCAGCATATTGTTTTATTGTACCTCTCTCTGGCCAAAATTATACTCCAAATGGTTTAAGATCCATCGTGAAGATGATGCTAGGATGTACTTGACTTAATGGGGAGCGGGTTGCTTCAAGTTTTCTTTTTTGCTTGCATTTTTTTTGTGTGTTGATGCTCTTGCTATAGTCTGCTTGGCTAATTTATTCCTCTTTGAGCATTTTTTAAATTAAAGGCAGGTGCTGAGCCTTCATAAACACGCAATTAGCATTCTGATGACTGCAGAGAGATGAGTAACAGCAGATACTGCTGTTACTCATTGGTTTAAGTGTCTTTAAGGAAAATATGTGTGCATGCAATGTAATAAATAAGCTAGATACTGAGCAGCTACAGTTTGTGTTCTAACTTCGGCTAAGTGCCCCAAATGGGCTGTATGGGACAGTATTGATCTCCTACCTGCTAATGTGCCCATGCTAGTGCTCTGATTTGAATCCCCCCTCTTTCTTTGTTGCAGACCCCTTATCATGTCAACCTCCTCCTGGCGGGCTACGATGAGCAGGACGGGCCTGCTCTCTACTACATGGATTACCTTGCCTCTTTGGCCAAAGCTCCCTTTGCAGCCCATGGCTATGGAGCCTTCCTAACGCTTAGCATCCTCGACCGCTACTACAAACCAGGTAAGCACCAAGCTGGTGGCAGTAGCCACAAATGAGCTTCCCTTTTCAATGAAGCAGCATGACTCACGTTTTCCAGGCAAGTGGAGCTTTTGTCTGGTGGGTTGATAGAAGTACAGAGATATTGATATAGAGAGTGAGTGTGGTGTAGTGGTTAAACTGTTATACTATGATCTGGGAGTCCTGGTTCAGATCTCTGCTCTGCCATGGAAACTAGCTGGGTGACCTTGGTCCTATTGCACACTCAACCTAGCCTATCTCGGTGGGGTAGGGCGGGATATAAATCGAATAAAGTAAAGTATCTCACAAGGATTGTTGTGAGGATGAGGAGAGAATGGTGAGGATGAGGGAGAAAGGGGGGTGTAAATGAAGTAAATAAGTATACTGTGAATGAGAGGAGCAAGCAAGAGTTTGGCAGACAAGGAGAAGGTTGTGTGTGGAGTTGCCTTCACAAGCTGATCCAGACTTTGTTGGTCCTTGGAACTGGAAGATGCATACTGCAATACAAGAGTCAGATGTTCTCAATGCAGAATTTTTGATCTTCGTAGTCTCTGTGCATCACACTGATGGGATTAGGCGCCAGCGCAGATCTCGATCGGTAAATTCAAAAGCTGCGGATTTCCGTGATCACGTCTCAGTGCGCATGCCCAGAAGCCCCACTGCGCATGCCCACTGAGGCAGGAGCGGACATCCTGCCAGTTCTCTTCTGACCGCCACTCAGATCAGTCGATCATTTCTTTGCTCCGGTCGGTGAACTTATTTCTACTATTTCGGCTAAAATTTTCTGGATTTCTACTAGATCGCTTTAATTTATCGTCTAATTATATTATTACTCTTCGTATCTGGGATTGTCTCCACTTTCCATTGGAGTGCGGGGAGGAAAGAACTTTCCCACCCTTTCCGCCCCCCTCCCCCCCAGACCATTCGCATGGAAAGACACTGGGGATTTTTCAACGGTGTACTGTGCGGGAGTAAAATCGCCCCACCGGACGGCCACACACTGTGCCTACTGTGCCTTGGAGAACTTCACAGAACTGACTCGTGCACACACTGTGCTAAATTCTCCAAGCAAACCAAGAAAAACAGAGCGGCCCGCCTCGCAGTAGCCCTGATGGAACAGGCACTGTCCCCACGAAGAATGTCTTTGTCGACATCGACGGACCGGGCTGACCAACCAATCCCGACCACCGGATCAACGGCCTCAAAGACAGTTGATACCGATTGTTCCCCTTCCAACGCCGACCGCCCTTGTAAACGAGCGGGCTTAGCTGCTAGGTTGGAGTCCTCTACACCTGCAAAAAGGCATAAGGAGGATAAGGGGTCTCACTCGGAGAAGAAGAAGAAGAAGAAGAAGAAGAAGAAGAAGAAGAAGAAGAAGAAGAAGAAGAAGAAGAAGAAGAAGAAGAAGAAGAAGAAGAAGAAGAAGAAGAAGAAGAAGAAGAAGAAGAAGAAGAAGAAGAAGAAGAAGAAGAAGAAGAAGAAGAAACAGAGCTAACCCGTTTCTCCATCCTCTCCGACGTCACCATTGGACCCGACGGCACCGATCATTCCTCCATTTAAGCTCTTCACTACACCAGGCCAAGCCCTCTGATACTCGCCTTAATGTCCACCCAGCTCGCTATGTCTTCAGACTCAGATCATGACATCAATCTGACAGAGCGCTCCGACACCAAGGGTAGCCCCTCCGATCCACTGCACACAGTGGCTGAAACTCCTCAGTCCCGAAGTCCTCCTTCCCGAGATCGACCACAGGAATTGCGGAGAGATCCATCTCCACGGAACCGCTCCCCTAGATATAGAGCAAGAGACAACTCTCCATCTCGCCACATGCCACCACAGATCCCATGGGATCAACGTCAATGGCAATATTTATACGGGGCATACCCGATGCAATCGGCTCTCCCTTGGTTCCCTCCACGTCAAATGGACTGGGACCAATATTCGGAAGCCTCCTGTCGATCCCGAACCTCCTACAGATCACCAAGACAAGGTCCGTCTGCATTGCTGTCTAGACCACCCGACGCCGATCTGAATTGACAGTACAGAGATTTCGCACGTTAAGACTCTACGGAACAGACATCCAAGATTACAACATCAGACCCCATATCGGCACTGACGCCACACCTTTCGGAGCATTCTGACTCCCCTGAGGGCTCTCCAAGATCCGAGGAAGGATCGATTCCAGAAGCATCTTCCTCACCGGAAGAACCTTCTCCCCCTCAGAAAATAACAGAGGAACAACCTATTTCCCCTTCAGAGAATCTGAAGTCATATGGAAACCTCATCAAGCGTATGGCACAATCTCTGTCCCTACCTTCGGTCCAACCACAACCCATCATTACTGACACCGTCTTTGACATAGTTCAAATGGACACCTCTACAGCAGTAGCCTTACCATTAACCACTGTTATGCTTTACACAGCCAAATCCTCTTGGGAAAAACCAGGTTCTACCCCCATCTCATCATGTAGACTGGATCACATGTACCGGATTCAAGAATCCAGTGCAGACTTCCTCTTCTCCCACCCCAAACCCAGCTCTGGTGGTTTCTTCATCATCTAAAGCGAGGAAGACTCACTCTCCCCCTCCCGATAAAGAAGGAAAGAAACTAGACAATCTAGGAAGGCGTTTCTATTCTGTGGGGTCACTGGGCATCAAAATTGTCAACTACTCAGCATGCATGGGGCGTTACCAGTACACTCTTTGGGAGCAACTCTCCAACATACTGCCAAATCTCCCAGGACAAAGCAGGGCTGCAATCAAGAAGATCCAAAAAGAGGGTATGACCCTAGCCAAGCAACAATTGAATTCGTCTAAACATTTTGGTGACATCTGTGCTAAGACCAAAATCAAATATTCTCCTACGTCCTCCCAGTCATCACGCCAGAAGGACCCTAGACAGCCTAAACAGGGGCTTTGACTACCTTTTCCTCCCCGCCCCTTCCTCCCCATCTTCTTCGGACCATACCCACTTTTCTCCAGGCATGGTCTAAAATAACTTCAGATCAGTGGGTCCTGTCCATAATCCGTCGGGGTTAAGTGATCGCATTTCTTCAAAACCCACCCACTCTGACCTTCATCTCCACCACCCCTTCTCACACATTACGGGAAGAGGTTCAAGCACTTCTCCTCAAACAAGCCATAGAACAGGTTCCCGCAAACCAAATGGGACTCGGTTTCTATTCTCGCTATTTCACGGTCCCAAAACGGGACGGAGGTCTTCAGCCAGTCATGGATCTTCGAGCCCTAAACCTGTTCATCACTTACCACAAATTCAGAATGACCTCTCTACCCAACATCCTTCCCCTTCTCAATCGAGGAGATTGGATGTCCACTCTGGATTTACAAGACGCTTACTTCCACATCAGCATCCACCCATCCTACAGGAAATACCTACGATTCACCATTGGAACAGCCCATTACCAATACCGAGCCTTACTATTCGGAATCTCTACAGCCCCCAGTTTTTTCACATAGACGATTGGCTTCTTGTTGCGGAGTCCAAACCTCGCCTCGTGCAGCACATCGCCATCACGCTCACTCTTTTACAACAGCTAGGACTACGAATCAGCCAAAAGAAATCCCATCTCCAACGTTCCCAGAGGGTACAGTTTATTGGAGCCATAATAGACACTCTTTCCTGCAAGGCCTTCCTACCACCGAAGCAAGCAGATGATATTGTGGCTCTTGTACAAGTCTTCCTACACAATCCTACAGTTACAGCTCATCAGGTTCAACGTCTCCTGGGCCTCATGGCGGACACCACTTCAGTTCTTGTTTTTGCCAGACTTCACATGAGGATCCTGCAATTGTGGTTCCTCAGGCACTTCAGATGCAACCTTGACTCCCCATCACGTCAGATGACCATTCCCCTGGAAGTACTATCTTCCCTCACTTGGTGGCAACAATGTCATCATCTGCTGGAGGGAACACCTTTCCACAAGCCACCCCCATCAGTCACTGCAACCTCCGATGCTTCCCTATGGGGCTGGGGAGCACACATGAATGGCCTTTGTGTGGGGGACAAGTGGTCCGAACACCACATGCATCACCACATAAACTTCTTAGAACTGTTGGCGATTCACCATGCCATCCATTCTTTTCAGCCATTACTCCTGGACAAAACGGTAGCCCTTATGATGGACAACACAACAGCTATGTCCTGTATAAACAGACAAGGGGGCACAGTCTCGCGCAAACTGTGTCTACTAGCTCTGAACATAAGGGAGACTTGCGGAGCAATGGGCTCCACTTTGATGGCGACGCATCTCCCCGGGGACCAGAATGTCTATGCGGATTTCTTCAGCCGAGGGGGAGCATCCCTCCACGAATGGGAACTCAACTGGGAATTTCTACAGCCCATTTTCCTAGATTGGGGAACTCCCGAGATAGACATGTTCGCCACTTGCAGCAACAGGAAATGCAAACTTTTCTGCAGGAGGGGAGGGGCGGACCCACTGTCCATGGGGGACGGTCTTCTTTTTTCGTGGCATCGGCGTCATGTTTACCTGTTTCCACCCATTCCCTTAATTACCAAAGTGGTGCAGAAGATATTGGGGGAGCGGCCAAGGGGAATCCTTATCACCCCTTGGTGGCCCAGACAACATTGGTTCTCCTCAGTCCTTCGCCTGTCCAAGGGAATATTCCATCAACTTCCTCCAGCCACGAATCTTCTCACCCACCAGGGTCGAGTGGTGCATCACGATGTGCCTCATTTGAAATTGACGGCATGGCGCCTGCAGTGACTCAGTTATCAGACAGAGCTCAATAAATCCTCCTGAACAGCAGAAAACCATCTACTCACAAGTCGTATGCCTATAAATGGTCGCTATTTGTGCATTTTGCTTCTGCTCTTTCCCTCGACCCACCTGCATTAGGCTTACCCGCCATATTCAATTTTCTTCTTTCTCTTCTGGACAAGGGGTTATCTGTCTCATCTCTACGAGTGTACCTGGCGGCCATCTTGGCCAGCCACTCCCAGATCGATGGACATTTTGTCTTCACCCATCCTGATACAAAGAAATTTCTCAGGGCCTTACTAGGCTGTATCCTCCTACCAGACAACCTACCCCGGCATGAGACCTCTCTTTGGTTCTTCACACACTCTCCAGGAAGCCTTTCAAGCCCATGGCGACTTGTCCTCTCCAACTTTTGTCATGGAAGACGGCCTTCTTGGTGGCAATTACATCTGCAAGAAGAGTGGGTAAGCTTGTAGCGCTAAGGTGTGATGCCCCATATCTGCGTTTCACTGATGAGGGGGTCTTGCTTCATCCAGATATCACCTTCCTTCCCAAGATGATTTCCACCTTTCATTTAAATACTGAAATTTATCTGCCTGTATATTTTCCAAACCCAGCTACTGAGGAGACTACATGCCTTGGATGTTAAACGAGCATTATCTTTCTACCTTCATCGGTCAAATCCTTCTCGGAAGGATCCTAGACTTTTTATTTCCTATGCTCCCACATCCTTGGGGCAACGGATCTCATCCCAAAGACTCTCTAAATGGATAACTGAGACCATAAGACTCTGCTATCTATTGAGCAAGAGACCCCTTCCAGCCCCCATACGGGCCCATTCTACTTGGGCCATGGCCACATCTGCGGCTTTCATGAAGGGCATTCCACTCCGGGACATTTGCAAGGCTGCCTCCTGGTCCTCCCCGCATACCTTTGTGAAGCACTATGCGCTGGACTTATGTCTACACCAGTACATGTAGGTGGGCCGTGCTGTTCTACAGTCTCTTACCTGCTGATGGACCATTGCACCCTCCTCCAGGTAGGCTTGAGGCTTGCTAATCTCCCATCAGTGTGATCCACAGAGACCACGACGAAGATAAAACAGGTTGCTTACCTGTAACTGATGATCTTCGAGTGGTCATCTGTGCAGTCACACTACCCGCCCTCCTTCCCCTCTGCTGCTGGTCCATCTTTGGGATCATGCAGCGGTCAGAAGGAACTGGTGGGATGTCTGCTCCTGCCTCAGTGGGCATGCGCAGTGGGGCTTCTGGGCATGCACACTGAGATGTGATCGCAGAAATCCGCAGCTTTTGAGTTTACCGATCAAGATCGGCGCTGGCACCTAATCCCATCAGTGTGACTGCACAGATGACCACTCGAAGATCATCAGTTACAGGTAAGCAACCTGTTTTTACACATGCTCTGTGTGTATGTGCCCTGAATACTGGACAAGGCAGCCATTACAAATGACAGGGCTGGGCCAGCCATTGAAGCAACTGTGGCAGCTACAAGTAGGTACCAGAGGGTGTTTTGGGGAGCAGCTGCCACCTGTGTTTTGGGGCTGAGCCATGTCTTCAGGGCAGGCATGTCAGTGAAATGGGGGGTGTTTCTAATGATGCCAAGGAATCTGGGGGTAGTGTTCAGTTCAGATTCATGTGGAGCACTGTAGTGTAAGTTACTGCAACTAAAACGGCTGGTTCTCAAGCATTTATCCTGCAACTGTTACAGTGATCAACATATAGTAATATGCTGCTAAACAAGGCTTTACCATTTTTTTCTTACAACAGCAAGAACTTTTTGACTGACTTGGCTAGGAGAATGTGCTTAGCCCAATGGTTTCCAGACTGGCTGAGCCTGCAGGCATGGTCAGGATTCTGAGAATAGGTACCACCACAAAATGGCTGCCATGGCCAACTACAAAATGTTGGGAATCTGCAAGGCAGATGTTCTCCTGCTATGAATCCTGTATCTGAGATCTATACTCCAATGAGATGGAGGACAGCCAGAATTGGTGTGAGGGAAGAGATGCTTTGAAAAAGAAGTGAATGGGCTCTAGAAAACCTATTCATGGGTGCCATGGGGCCCATGGGTACCACGTTGGGGATTGCTGTGCCAGACAGAGCTTCCTAACAGCTAAACACCATTATCTCCAACACTTATGAGCTTTCACAAGTCTTAGAATGTTCCTGGAGAAAGAGAAATAGAAGATGGACATGTGTGAGAAGATTTTCTCAGTGCCCTAATCCCAGCTTCTGTTTTGTGACGAACTTGCAGATGCCACAAACATACAAGTGGTCTCGTTCTGATTTGTTTGGGTTTGCTGGCGGTTCATGCTCAGTTGATAAAATTCTGCCAAACTTCAGTGGGCATGTGTTTAACTCCTCAAAATAATGTTATTTGGGTAGCAATATTTAGTACATTGATGTCTGTACTGGACACTGATTGACAGTTAATATTCTGTGGGGTTAAATATCTAACAGTGTTTGGTTGACCTGTAGTAATACTTGCCATTTTGACTTATTTAATTACTTTTATTTATTTAAGAAGAAGACCGTAGATTTATACCCCGTCCTCATCTCTGAATCAGAGTCTCAGAGCGGCTTACAATCTCCTTTATCTTCTTCCCTCACAACAGACACCCTGTGAGGTGGGTGGGGCTGAGAGGCCTCTCCCAGAAGCTGCTCTTTCAAGGACAACTCTGTGAGAGCTATGGCTGACCCAAGGCCATTCCAGTAGGTGGAAGTGGAGGAATGGGGAATCAAACCCGGTTCTCCCAGATAAGAGTCCACACACTTAACCACTACACCAAACTGGCTCTCATTTGTATGCTGCTTTTCCACCCAATTTAAGGTGGCAACTTGGGGGATTTGCAGCTTTTGGCTGTAAACTCTCATAATACTTCAGACATCAACCAGTTTCAAAACACTCTTAATTCCAAATGTTGAGGTACAGTTTTACTTTGAAGCCTAAATTTTAAGTTGCACATTCAGAATTGAGTTAGCAAAATTAGCCCTTCTGGCAAATCATAAACTGTCTGCAAATATTTGTTTCAGAAATTGGTTGAAGCAACAGCTCCGCAGAGAAGCAGATTGTGTTAGTTCTGCCCTACTTAGACATCTCTTCACTGCTGCAACACATTCTCCCCTCCCCCAGTGATCTGAGAGCACAAAATTGAGCCTCCCACCCTCTCAGGGTGTTGTCACAGTTTGCTGTCCCCAGCATGATTAGTCCTTGCTTCTACTGTGAGAATGACTGGGGCACTTCTCACACGTGCCATGTCCATTGTTAAAAACTAACCTCCTTGCGGGAAATGCAGTACTGTAAACCCAACCCTCCAGAGCAGTACGTGGCCAGCTGGGGACAGATGGAGCTGATTTAAAGCCCTAACAAGCTTGAGGAGGCTGAGGTGGCCAGGCTCTTCCAAAGCCCCGGCCCCTGGCTGTGGGAGGCAGGATTCCATCAGGCTTCCCGTTACAGTGGAACAAATTGATTTTTTTCAATGGCTCAATGGGCAAGAGAGCTGGGGCACAGGTGATCCTTCAGACATGTGGAATGAGTTTTCTCTAAGCTGGGAAGGGATCCTGGTTTCCTTTTTTTGCACAACTAAAAAGCTGTTCATACTTTGTAAAGAGCTGGGGGAGGGAGTGTCTTCACTGCTAATTAAAGCGGTCTGTGGATGTCTGTCTTTCTCTCCCCCCTCCCCCCCAGGTATCACGCGTGCAGAGGCAATAGAGATTCTCAAGAAATGTCTCGAGGAGGTGAGTGACCTTCCTGGGCTGGAAAGGCTGATGTTTGGTTGCCTTTGTTAGGCTAGTTCCCCTTCCACCTCTACTGCTCCCTCTTCCTCCCACCCCGCCCTCCAAAAGATTTTTGCCAGAAGGAGAAATAAATATAAAGCAGCCAGATGGGAAATTGGCTACCAGAGTGTGCCCCCCCCCTGTTTTTTTCCCCCTTCATTCTCTGTATTGTGATGTTTAAATTTCCTTTCATGTCTTTTGGTCTTTCTCCACATAATGTTTGTAACTTCTCTCCTGCTTCTCTTCCTGGCCAATGGCATAGCCTTTGATCATAAGTTGAGTCTGATACTGAAATCCTTACATAAACATGGGTCATGTCAATTTGCAGCTAATGGTGATATTCATAAGGCTGATGGGACTGGCATGGTTGGCCCACAGCCTGGTGCTTCTGTTTGTCAGAATTGGCACCTCTGTCTGTCTGTCTGTCTACCTATCTGTTGCCACCCTGGCCAATAGGGATTGCAGTTCACAGCAATCACCATTCAAAATAAAACCAATTTTATAAACAGTAAACTATTTCAGTACCCTGAAGTGAGATGGCATCAAGTCACAACACAGTGGTCATGGGGGGAGTGGAAGTGGGAGTGCCAGATGTAAACTGTAGCTGTCTTCAGCCAAATACCTGGTGGAACATCTCTGCCATGCAGGCCTTGCAGGACGGAAGTACTTCCTGCAGGGCCCAGATAGAAGTTGGCAGAGAGTTGAGGACAGCCATATGTCTCTTGGGCTAGGGGCCACCAGTAGCTGTTGGTCACTGGAGCACAAGGCTGTCTTGGGGGTATACCGGGAAAGGCGGTCCCAAAGAAATGTGGGTTCCTGACTGACTGAGGCCTTAAAGAAGAAGAAGAAGATATTGGATTTATATCCCGCCCTCCACTCCGAAGAGTCTCAGAGCGGCTCACAATCTCCTTTACCTTTCTCCCCCACAACAGACACCCTGTGAGGTGGGTGGGGCTGGAGAGGGCTCTCACAGCAGCTGCCCTTTCAAGGACAACCTCTGCCAGAGCTATGGCTGACCCAAGGCCATGCTAGCAGGTGCAAGTGGAGGAGTGGGGAATCAAACCCGGTTCTCCCAGATAAGAGTCCGCACACTTAACCACTACACCAAACTGGCTCTCCAGGTTAGTACCAACACCTTGAACCTAATCTGGTAGTCCAGTGGAAGTCAATGCAGCTCCTGCAGCACAGGAGAGATGAAGAAGAAGAAGATATTGGATTTATATCCCGCCCTCCACTCCGAAGAGTCTTAGAGCGGCTCACAATCTCCTTTACCTTCTTCCCCCACAACAAACACCCTGTGAGGTGGGTGGGGCTGGAGAGGGCTCTCCCAGCAGCTGCCCTTTCAAGGACAACCTCTGCCAGAGCTCTGGCTGACCCAAGGCCATTCCAGCAGGTGCAAGTGGAGGAGTGGGGAATCAAACCCGGTTCTCCCAGATAAGAGTCCGCACACTTAACCACTACACCAAACTGGCTCTGAGCAGTGTGTGGGGGGTGGGGGTGGGTCCCATAAGGCCCCGGGCTGTTGTATTCTGCGCTAGCTGGAATTTCCAGGTCAGCCTCAAGGGTAGCCTTCACGGGCATGGGGGCAGCTCTTGTCATTGCAATTGATCCGCTGTGATTGCATGCACCCTACGTGTTCAAGTGCTACCAGACCACAGGCCAAGCAGTGCCCTTCACTTATTTCCAAGGCACTTGACAAGAACCCACCGCTGGGTCTGAATTGTGCCCTTGCTGTGACCGTCACTATAAGTTGGCTCCTATATCAGCTTCATAAATCTTGAAGCCAAAGGTGGACAACCACTGAATAAACAGGTGGTAAAGGAGGCCTTAGATCTTGCAGAGCATGTGTGTAAAACTTTACTGTGTCAGAAGTTGGAGGCGATAGGCAATTCGTCTTCCACTGGATAATGATCTTTTATTGTGCCTTTCCGCCTTTGATACTGGCCGCTTCTTGAGATCATCGCGGGTTGAATTAATCACAAGGGTTGGATCCTGGCAATTTCAGGCAACGGATGGCTCCTGCGGCATCCCAGTAGTACCACAGGAGCAGCCGGGGACAGGCACAGGCCTGGCAAGGGAAGTTGTGACAAATCCCCCCTCCTTTCTGTTAATGACAGTAGGATCCAGCCCTTAGACCAGTAGCTGAGGATGAGCTGTGATCTGGGGAAATCACCTCAGCCGCAAACTCAGAAATACACCTGAAGCTGCCTTATCCTGAATTAGTAAATAAAACCACAACAGGCTCACAACATTTACAAAGCATGAAACAACTATGTTGCTTATTGTTTCGTGCTTTTTGGCCCTTCAAAATCAGTACTGTTTACTCAAACTGGCAGTAACTCTCTGGGGTCTCCCTCAGGCAGAGGTCTTTCACATAACCTCCTACCTGCTTGTTTTAACTGGAGATGCCAGGAACTGAACCTGGAAACCTCTGGACCTTCTATGTGCCAAGCAGATGTTCTTGCCTTGAGCAGTAGCTCCTCCCTAGGGACGAGGCTGTTTTAACATCCCTGTCCCACCCCAGTCTGCACTATGAGGAAGGGAATGTTGATTTTCCTTAGAAGGTGGCTGTAAGGGTTAAAGAAGAGATACTCTTTGCATTCTGAAACCGGTAGATACTAGGTGACTTACAAGTTCCTTTTCCTTCCTCTCTTCCTTTCCTCTTCCCACAACAGACACTCTTTGAGGTAGATGGGGCTGAGAGACCTCTTTCAAGAACTGTGACTGACGCGAGGTCACTCAGCAGGTGCATGTGGAGGAGTGGGGAATCAAACCCAGTTCGCCCAGATTAGAGTCCATGCCCTTAACCACTACACCAAACTGGCTCTGACAATCAGAGCCAAAAGATGTGTGTGTAATTAACCCCCCTCTCCAATATCTTAAGCTTAATATTCTCTACCCCAGATGTTTATTTTCCTTCTTAGTATTGTAGGTTTGGGTCAGAATCCAGAATCAGTAGTTCCAACTAATGTGGAAGAGTGGCCTATATTTGCCCTGTGTCCCTTTGCTCTCAGGCCTTCAGGGGTCACAACATGGATGCATTAACTGTGGAAGACATTGGCATGTAGTGGCCCAAGTTACTGAAGAATACTTGAAGTTGCCTTATACTGACCACTGGTCTCTCAGGGTCACTGTTCCCCGCTCAGATTGGCAGCAGCTCTCCAGGATCTCTGGTAGAAATCTTTCACATCACCCGCTGCCTGATCCTACTAACCAAAGAACATAAGAACACAAGAGAAGCCATGTTAGATCAGGCCAATGGCCCATCCAGTCCAACATTCTGTGTCACACAGCGGCCAAATATATATATATATATACACACACATACACACTGTGGCTAATAGCCACTGATGGACCTCTGCTCCATATTTTTATCTAACCCCCTCTTGAAGGTGGCCATGCTTGTGGCCGCCACCACCTCCTGTGGCAGGAGGATGGCAGGCATTGAACCTGGGACCTTTAATCTGCCACTGAGCCCTATGATGGAACTTTCTCTTCTTTTAAATGTATTGGCTGACTCCAAAATGTAATGGAGGTAAATCAAAGTGCTTTTTCTTCACTCTACCTCTGAGTTAATTTATAATCACAAACCAACCATGGAGTAGGGAGTTGAAGCGACACAGGAAGGTTGATACCCCAGAGTTGACTAACTGCATATATTATGTCTCATCTAAAAACCACAGGTTTCTTCCCTCAAACATCTTTTGTCTCCCCTTCTCCTTTTAAAACACTCATTCAGTTTCTGTGCTGCCTTTACACAAACTGTCACTCCAGGCCGCTTGCAAATTATTCGGTATGAAGCTAATTCCTTGTGTAGTAAGAGATCCCATTCTGTATATGGTGAAATGTCTTTCTTAAACATAAAATGCATTGCAAGTAGACTAAAAAAAAATCTAAGGGGAAAATATAAAGTATCTAATTTACTTTTTAGGCCAATAATGTTCTTAAATGGAAAACAGATGGAAATGTGTCTACCAATTGGACGCCTTTCTGTGAAGAAATTCCCATGAAAGTATAATCCGTGGACAAAGATCTCTAGATTCCTCCATTCTGTGTTATCATGATTGCATCTTCCCCACAGGACTGAAGGGAGCTCCCTGTACTTCTGTGGCAAACAGATTTTCTCTGATGTGGCAAATGTGTTCTGGGTCTCTAAACACTTATGTGCCCCTGTTTGTGAGCCTTGTTTGGCCCATGATCTTGGAGATAGACACATGCCCCCCTCCCCCCGCCATGTGCCACGTTTGTCCCAGGGAGGACCGGCTGCGTGCACACAGAACTTGAGCTGCCCGGAAGACCTAGTCATGGCCCTTGCCCTGGGGAACAAATTCCAGAGGCAATAGGCTCAGGAGTCTGTTTCCTTCAAGCCCCGTGCTTTTTTACCATAAGAGGTCCAGTAGTTCTCTGAAAGCAGAAATAAAATTTCACAAGATTATACTGCACAGATCTAAAGGGAGGTGGAGAGATTACCTATATATCTGGTGGAGTACAGAAGAAATGATGCTGAAAAGGATTAGGTGATCAGAGAAGCAAAGCAAGCTCCTTGGGCATCTTCCAAAAGCACTGACCCAGTCTTCCCTCTTTCCTGCTGCAGCTCCAGAAGCGCTTCATTCTGAACTTGCCTTCTTTCAATGCCCGTTTTATTGATAAAGATGGTATCCATGATGTGGACAGCATACCGCTCCTGAAAGCAGCAGCCTGAACGTCCGGACCAACTGCACTCTTTCTGTCTCAGTTTGGTTTTTTGTACTTTGTTTGAAATCCACTGTTCCCCGACTGCCCTTTGCAAATGCAAATAATAAAGATGGACTCTTTTATTCTCTCCAAAAATTGTCTGATCCTGCTGTGGGAAGCTCTTTAACGGATGAACAGGTCTCCTTTATTTTAAAACTCTTTTCTCTTCACTTATGGAATCCACTGTTACAAGATGCAGTGACGGCTGCCAGCTCAAGTGGCTTTTAAAAGGGTTTAGACAAAGGGGGTGGATAAGCCTTGTACCCTGGCAATATACTTTTTCACACAAATGGGGGGAGTGTGCACCTTCAGATTGCACTTGAGGTTTCTGAGGACAGTTGCCAGCTAAATATTGAACTCATGTGGACTTGGGTGTGGCCCACTAAACATGGCATCCTTAACTGTACCATGCAGTCTCATATAATTATAGAAAATTTCCTCTGCAGCCGGTTTCATAAACAGCTAGTTGTTTATTTTATTTAAGACGTTATTGTACTGCATTTCCACCTAGTCAGGGTCCACAAGGCAGCAAACAAAAAAATTAAAAATACAATTAAAATTCTCAAAATATTTAAATTAAAAACACAAGCAACAACCATAGAAGGAGGGCCAATAACCACTATTGGGGGTATGTCAGGTGCAAGAAAGTCTTCCAACTGCTGGCGAAAGACACTGATAGAGACCAATGAATTCCCCCCCTTCCCCCGGAAGTGAGTTTCAAAGTTTTGTTGCCATGACAGAGACGACCCTTTCTCAGGTTGCCCCCCATCTAGCTCCGATGCCAGGGGCAATTGAAGCAGGATGTCCTAGAGCAGAGGTTCCCAAACTTATTTGGCCTAACGCCCCCTTTCCAGAAAAAAACCCTCATCGCCCCCCTGGAAATCTTCAGCTCTGAATAGTGCAATGGGAAGGTGCTGCTGCCCAACCGCTTTCAACCCAAAAGCTGCAAGCAGCAGTAAAATGGGGTGCTCTTTGGAGGCTTCCTTGGAAGCCTCTGACAAGCGCAGGCAATGTTTGTCCTGCAAAGAAAAGCAGTGGCATGGCATCACCACCCGGGGCTCTTGGCTTGCCTGCTGGCTGGCGCAATAGTACCACATGGAAAGGGGGCGTAAAGGGGTGCCCAGCAGCACCCACGGCCTACCCTGCCGACTCCCATGTGCTGGCCCTGCAGAAGACACTCTGTGTCTAGGGCATTGCAGTTGGCTGAAATCAACAGAAGCAACCACCTGGTAACCAGAGGACTGTAAGAAGCTTGACGGTCTGCAGAAAACTTTGTGAGGAGAAAGCTACAGGTTGGAACTCTTCAGAGGAGTTTGCGCAATTGCCTCAGTGCTTCCACTGACCTGACCTGAACTGTATTGCTGAGAGAGAAAAGGCAAGCAACCTTGAGAAGCTGTTGTAGCAAGTATTTGCTAGGGTAGACTAGTAAGGTTCTGCGTTTCTTGTTTGTCTGTACACCTCTATTTTTTTATTCTGTCTTGTAAATAAACTGCATCCTCCTTATATTTTAATTGGAAGGAGTCCTGGTCTTCATGATTAGTCTAATTAGGTGAATTCGCACTAAGTAGCAGACAAAAAGGAACCCTCTATTTTTGTTAATTGGAATTTTTCTCTAAATTAGAAATTCTGGAGCCCTCCCAGAAATGTGATGTTTTGACACCTGCCACCCTCTTCTTTTCTCTCCTCCTTTCTCTTCACTTCGCTCTTCTCTTCTCCCTTTATGCTTCCACCGCCTCCTTATTTTTATTCACCACCCCCCAATTGCACCCAAGGCTGCCACCGCCCCCCTGGATTGTTCCAGTGCCCCCCAGGGGGCAATATCGCCCACTTGGGGAAAAACTGTCCTAGAGTATGCAAGTAGGCTTGTATGTAGAAGGCAGTTCAGACAGTCCCCAGTGTGATTGTTCATAATACTGGAACATTAGCATATTTTCTCAGTTCCCAAGTGTGCACAGGAAGTGACTTTTCCCTTTTTCCATGGTGAGGTTGGAGTGTTCGCAGTTGTATGGAGTGCTGCCCCCTGCAGACCTGTTAGGGAATGAGCTGTTGGAAGATGCCTGGGTGAATGTCTAGCCTGGCTAGGGGCCAAGTACAGGGGTGGTCTTTAACACTGTTGGGGTAGGATCATGTCAGCCACATGACCGAAGAGGTGGTGGATCTGGGATTGCCAGCTTTCCTATTACAGTGGGAGATCTCCCAACATCGTCTCCCCTGATGCCCACCACTGCTCAGTAGGCCAGTGTGAGGGAGAAGAAAGCAAAATCAGTGTCACATTGATATCAAGGAATTATTAATGGGGCAAACCCTGACGTGCCATAACATTGCTCTGGCATGCAGTGGAAACTGGAGATCCTAGCATGGTGTGAAATCTTGTTGTTGATGCAGGGCACTCTCACCACTGGCTGGCAACCCTGGGTGGAGTAAATGAAACCAAGGCCCATTACGAAGAAGAAGATATTGGATTTATATCCCGCCCTCCACTCAAGAGTCTCAGAGCGGCTCACAATCTCCTTTACCTTCCTCCCCCACAACAGACACCCTGTGAGGTAGATGAAGATATTGGATTTATATCCCGCCCTCCACTCCGAAGAGTCTCAGAGCGGCTCACAATCTCCTTTACCTTCCTCCCCCACAACAGACACCCTGTGAGGTAGATGAAGATATTGGATTTATATCCCGCCCTCCACTCCGAAGAGTCTCAGAGCGGCTCACAATCTCCTTTACCTTCCTCCCCCACAACAGACACCCTGTGAGGTAGATGAAGATATTGGATTTATATCTCGCCCTCCACTCCGAAGAGTCTCAGAGCGGCTCACAATCTCCTTTACCTTCCTCCCCCACAACAGTCACCCTGTGAGGTAGATGAAGATATTGGATTTTTATCCCGCCCTCCACTCCGAAGAGTCTCAGAGCGGCTCACAATCTCCTTTCCCTTCCTCCCCCACAACAGTCACCCTGTGCGGTAGATGAAGATATTGGATTTATATCCCACCCTCCACTCCGAAGAGTCTCAGAGCGGCTCACAATCTCCTTTACCTTCCTCCCCCACAACAGACACCCTGTGAGGTGGGTGGGGCTGGAGAGGGCTCTCACAGCAGCTGCCCTTTCAAGGACAACCTCTGCCAGAGTTATGACTGACCCAAGGCCATGCTAGCAGGTGCAAGTGGAGGAGTGGGGAATCAAACTCGGTTCTCCCAGATAAGAATCCGCACACTTAACCACTACACCAAACTGGCTCTCCATGCATGTATAGCTTGCTGCAGATTTTCTAAGCAGTAAGCCTTTAAGCTTGACTTTGGATTTCTCTGGTGTATTCATTCTGCAGCTACAATTTTTAAAATGCACTTTTTCTAAATTGGGGGTGGAACATCACTCGCAACGTGTGGGGGTGGCATCGAATTTTTTTTAAAATGCATGCAAGTTTTGCACTATCACAGCTGTGCAGTAGCATCCAGCAAGCACCTTCAATTTAAATCCTGGTGGTTCAGGTTTAGCGCCTGTTTATTTTAGCATTAGTTCATTGAATGAAAGGGAACAGAGAAGAAAGCAGGCAAAGAGGGAAAACTCCTTGGGCATTGTTGAAATTGACCAGACTTTTTCTACAACTGACGAGCAGCTGCAAAGACCAAGATCAGTTTTCTGTATTGCCAAGCACTAGGAGTTCATCTTCTGTCCACCTGTGCAGCCTCACATGGGGACTGTGCTTGCAAGGGCTGGCTGTGAACATTTTTTTTCTAGCTTTAAAACGCAAAAAATGGGGGCGCCCTGCCCCTAAGAAGCCACTCATGCAGAAGTTTTTCCCTCTGAGTGCATCATGTACTCTGGTAGAGATGCCCCCTTCTGGTGTGTTCCAGTTGCTTTTCTTTGTTATTTTTTGGGGGGAAAGATATTGCTTGTTCATTCCTATTAGGAAAGTGATTGATTCAATTGCTCTACTGTTCTTCCTGGGAGAAGGTTCCCTTTCTCAGCTGAGATCTCTCCCTTCTGGAATTGTGTGCTTGTGGTCCCTCCATAATGGCATCCAAGGCACTGTTCAAAAAATGATCAAGATGTACAAAAATGACCTATATGGAGGAGCACAAGTTTTGCCTACTTTGCTTGGGTGAAGCCCATAATGTTGGAACTTGCCCCATTTGCCAACGCCTCACACCCAAGGCTCAAGCCAATAGAGCCTCAAAGCTTAAAGATGCATTATGGGAGAAGGCCCTGTCTTCCTTGATTCCAGCTAAACCAACTGCTAGTCCTGGGTTGACGGTCTGCACTCCACTTTCTCCAGCTGTCAGACCAGGCTCCACTCCCTCTTTGGTCCACTTGGTTCCAGCAGTTCTGATCATGAGAGTGACCCCATTGCCTAATAAAAGAGCTGCTTCGGTCACTTCAGTAACAGGGAGGCACGACCACACTCACCTTTTTTAAGCCCTTCCAAAAAACCTAGATTTCATTCTGAGCCTTCTGCAAAAAAAGTGAGGAGATCAAAGCACAAAGATAAGCCTAGTGCAGGTGCTAAGCAGTCAAAATGAGCAGAATAACCCAAAAACTCGGATCTTGACCAAGAGACTGTTCCAATACCATGTACCCCATCTCCCCACTTGGCTTCTTCTGCAGGCTCTTTCTGCAATCCCAATGGTGATCCCTGATGCAGCCTGAACCAGCATTCCCCCATCATGGCAACCTATGGGCCGCCAATAGCCCTGTTATTACATGTCCCCTTTTTATTTGAGCCAGTGGGAATAACATCAGTCCCAGTTCTATGAAGAACATGATCCTTTAGCATATTACATAGGGAATCATCCTGCTAAGTGCCAGTTCCATACTCCATACCATGGCATTGAGGAAATCTCAGCAACCTCTTGTTTAGCCCTAAGAGTATGTTGGATCCATCACTGGATGATACCATAGGCAATCCAAACCCAATATCTCCAAGTAAGGACCTTTGCCTATACAGCGAGTAGATGCTGTGAATGGCAAAGGCTCTCAAAATTGATATAGCCACCACTGACAATTGATCAAAAGACAAGATCCTGAGCCAGCTCTATTCTGAGGCCCCCAGCACTGTGGCATTCCCAGTTTTGGAAGGTTTGTCAGATCTCACAATTCTGATTTGGGAGAGGCCAGCTTCTATCCAAGCTACCTTTTGAAAGATTGAATAATGGCCTTCATGGGGGTGGGAAAAGGGTGTGTGGGGTGGAATCCAAGGGCATCTATGCTTTTAAGAGAGCCAGTTTGGTGTAGTGGTTAAGTGTGCGGACTCTTATCTGGGAGAGCCGGGTTTGATTCCCCACTCCTCCACTTGCACCTGCTGGAATGGCCTTGGGTCAGCCATAGCTCTGGCAGAGGTTGTCCTTGAAAGGGCAGCTGCTGTGAGAGCCCTCTCCAGCCCCACGCACCTCACAGGATGTCTGTTGTGGGGGAGGAAGGGAAAGGAGATTGTGAGCCGCTCTGAGACTCTTCGGAGTGAAGGGCAGGATATAAATCCAATATCTTCTTGATAACAGGAGCACCACCGACATGGTATTTGTTCTCAGGCAGCTCCAAGAGAAATGCAGGGAACAGAACAAGGGTCTGTATGTGACTTTTGTCGACCTTACCAAAGCTTTCGATACCGTTAGCAGGAAAGGCCTGTGGCAAATCTTGGAACGTTTAGGATGTCCCCCAAGGTTCCTCAGCATGATCATCCAGCTACACGAAGACCAGCGAGGCCAAGTCAGACACTGCAACGACCTCTCGGAGCCCTTCCCAATAGGCACAGGTGTAAAGCAAGGCTGCGTTCTCGCGCCAACTCTCTTTACGATCTTCTTTAGCATGATGCTTCAAAGAGCCGCAGTAGATCTAGATGAGGACGATGGTGTCTACATCCGCTATCGCACCGATGGCAGCCTGTTCAACCTGAGGCGACTAAAGGCACACTCCAAGACAATGGAAAAACTCATCCGAGAGCTACTGTTTGCTGATGATGCTGCACTCGTCTCCCACTCGGTATCAGCTCTGCAGCATATGACGTCCTGCTTTGCAGAGGCTGCCAAGCTATTCGGCCTAGAAGTTAGTCTGAAGAAGACAGAAGTTCTCCACCAGCCTGCACCCCAGGAAGATTATCACCCTCCCTGCATCACTGTGGGTGAATCCGTTCTGAAGACAGTCCAGCAGTTCAGCTACCTGGGGTGCATCATCTCCTCAGATGCCAAGATCGACAAGGAGATTGACAACAGGCTGGCAAAGGCAAACCGTGCATTTGGCCGACTGCACAAAAGAGTGTGGAGCAACAAGCATCTGAAAAAAGGCACAAAGATCAATGTTTACAAAGCGGTTGTGATGACAACCCTCATCTATGGCTCCGAATCGTGGGTTTTATACCGTCATCACCTGCGACTCCTTGAGCGCTTTCATCAGCGCTGCCTTCGCACCATCCTCAACATCCACTGGAGTGACTTTGTGACCAACACTGAAGTCCTCAAGCGGGCAGAGGTTACCAGCATCGAGGCACTGCTGTTGAAGACGCAGCTGCGCTGGGCAGGGCATATTTCTAGGATGGAAAACCACCGCCTTCCCAAGATTGCCCTGTATGGCGAACTCTCCACCGGCCATCGAAATAGAGGGGCACCAAAGAAGAGGTACAAGGACTCCTTGAAGAAATCCCTTAGCACCTGTCACATCAACCATCACCAGTGGTCTGACCTAGCCTCAGATCGCAAAGCATGGAGGCACACCATCCACCAGGCTGTCTCTTCCTTTGAGAACACACGCATAGCTGGTCTTGAGGACAAAAGGAGATTGAGGAAGAATCGCACTGCTACAGGACCAACCCTAAATCAGACTTTTCCCTGCAGCCGCTGTGGCCGGACCTGCCTGTCCCACATTGGTCTTGTCAGCCACCAGCGAGCCTGCAGCAAACGTGGACTATTGCACCCTTCTTAAATCTTCGTTCGCGAAGCCAAGCCGAGAGAGAGAGATCTTCTTCTTCTTTAAATTATTTTCAGCTTGGAAGTGAAGCAATGGGAAAACTGACATAAAAGCTCTCTCAGAAAACCCAGATAAACAGTGACTGATTTTGCACTCACCCTATGCCACTCTGACGTTCCTCTTTTCAGCACGGCATCCTTCCGATTTCCCACTATCTGCCCCGGGGCTTCAGCTCGTGTTGGTGTTTTTGCACGGCAAAGAGAAACTGCTAACCACCAGCAAAAAACGCTGATCTTTGCTGAAGCCCCAGGGCAGATAGTGGGAAATCGGAAGGACGCCTCACTGAAAAGAGGAACGTCAGAGCGGTGTAGGGTGAGTGGGAAATCGGTCAGTGAGTGGAAAGTGGACTGAGTGCTGAAGGAAGGAAAAATAATGCTGAATGAAAAAGAAAACCTGACAGACATGCACTGTGAAAGAAAGGCAAAACACCTATGCATAATAGGCCAAAAGTCAAAAGGAGAGGGTAGCAAGAAGACAGTGCAAATCTGGCTGTGGTCTTCCTGCCTGTTCAGACCTAACTTACTTCCTGTTACTTCTATGTGTAGGTAACCTGGGCTATAAAGGGAAGCTTTGTTGCTGCACCCCCCAAGCAGTGTTGCTCCTGTCCAGGCCCATTTCTACTTCGTTCTCCAGATATCAATTGCCAGAGAATGTTGATTTTTAAGTTTGCCTGGGAGCCCAGGCAACGTCTGTACCCACAGAGTGCTGGACATGTGTTTTCTTTTGCTATTTCATTTGTTGTTATAATGTAGACCTTGACAAATTTTCTTTGGCTCTAGGAGCCATCTTAGATATTTGGGAGCCAAGCATGTTCAGCATTCAGAGTTACGTATGACCATATTTTCTGATTATTGCTACCGCAAAAAATTCTAAACACCATAATGAAATTTCTAGGTGCCACGGTGACCTGGCATCTGGGATTTTTCAAGTCCTGATAACATGTCCTGATAGCAGCCAAAGAATGCAGGCTAGAAGAAGAAGAAGAAGGTGATATTGGATTTATATCCCGCCCTCCACTCCAAAGAGTCTCAGAGCGGCTCACAATCTCCTTTACCTTCCTCCCCCACAACAAACACCCTGTGAGGTGGGTGGGGCTGAGAAGGCTCTCACAGCAGCTGCCCTTTCAAGGACAACCTCTGCCAGAGCTATGGCTGACCCAAGGCCATTCCAGCAGGTGCAAGCGGAGGAGTGGGGAATCAAACCCAGTTCTCCCAGATAAGAGTCCGCACACTTAACCACGACACCAAACTGGCTCTCAAGTGGTTTTTGACAGGGGCACGAGTGTACTGTGTTACATGTGCCAAGTAAGGCCCATATGTCTATCTGTGCCCTAAAAAGCAAATCTTGTTTGCCTAAGGACACATGTTTTATGTTCTGTTTCTGTTTGAGTTCACACTGCAGAGGAAAATGCTCACCCCTTGCCCTAGTGACAGAACACATGTTTTGTTGTGTCTGGAGTAAAAGAATCTTTGGGGACAGAGTAGGAAAGCCTGCTTTACCCTAAGGTAAAGCAGGCTTTCCCAGTGCCACTTAGTCAAATTGGACAGAGCTGCTTCCACTTAGTCAAATTGGACCCACATTTTTAGTGTACTGCAGTCAGTTAAATTCATCTTCTGAAAACTCAGAATTCTCACTTGTAGAGGATGCTGTCTTCTCTGTCTCTGAAGGTTTCTTTGCTCTGCCGGTCATCTGTGTGGGTAATTTGTCGCATCTGTGCATCAGAAGTGAAGGAATGCTCCAGTGCAGTCGCACAGCAGAAACGTCTGACCTGAAGGGGGTGCTGCTTGCTATGTCTCTGCATGAGTTCACTCATCTCACCTTCCAACCAGGCTGATTAATTCTGCCCTGTCTGATTTGCCTGGGATTAGATCGTTCTGTTGAAGCCTGATGTAGCAAAACCAGATATCAAGCCCATCTACCCTCGTTGGCTCTCCTGAGGTTAATGGCCTTTTGGCCACTCCTTGTCTCTAAATGTGTTTCATTCCCCATGTCAGCTGATCATGTAACCATTACATGAGAGTTGGCAACTCAGGATATTTGTTAACCTTCCTACCCCCCTTTCCCCCTTTAGTTTGTGGGTGTGTTGCATCATAGACTGTTATTTCAAATGATAACCTGGCAGGAATGTAGGAGCAGAAAAAGTATAAAATAATTTGAAAGGAAATGTAGGTTGCAATTGTCTCTTCTGACCTTGTCTCTTTCCACCCTGTCCCTGCATAGGATATGATTGGATCATACTCAAATGAAACTAGATTGCCTAAACTCAGAGGAGGCTGCCTGTTGCAGTTCTGCATGGATTCATTTCCTTGGGCCAGCAAATTAGGAGGAAAGTGAGGACAGGCTTCTCTAAAGATGAGTGGTTCTTACTCCAAAAGCCTCTTAGTTGTTTGTCTAATTTTAATTCAGAAAAAGTGCTTCTGCTATCAGATGTTTCTAAGACACTAGCACATGAAGCACTTAGCACATGAAACGCTTGCCAAATTAGAGCTATCATTTGAATTGGATCGTGGGGCTTCCCTCTGTTAAATTTGGAGAGCATCTTTGTTAAATGTCCTGGCCCCATCCATCTTATGTGGGCCTTCCTGTGATAATAGAGTAAGTGAGGCCATCCCATTTCAAATGTCTTTACTTCTCCAGTTTGCATTGTCACTCCTTCAGGACACTTCTAAATAATCTCACAAATAATTTTGACCACTTTGGCACGGTTGTAGAATCCACAGTGATATGTGAGAGTCCTAGTCATCCTCGTGGTCCTTTTTGTCTTGGTTGGAGTGTGTCTTTTAAGAAATAAGACTGCATAATTTGTGCCTGGAATAATCACCGACAAAATGTTTTGGATCTCTCCCCCACCCTGTCTAGAGGCAGGTGACGGCTTTTATGTCTATTAATGATTCCACCCCAAATAGGCCGGTTTGCGTTGGGTTAGAATGCAGCATATGTTCTGCCTGGAGGCAAGAGCCCGAGAGCCGGATCCCCCATTGACTGTGGCGATATGAGAGCTTGTACAAGGAGCAGGCAGAGCAGGCAGCCTCTTGGAATCAATGGCCCAGTGGCCCAGCATTAATCCACAGGACAAAAGAGGGAGCTGAGGCTTCAAAACGCAGCCATCAATAAGCACTTTGTTCTTCTTGGAGTATCTTTTTTTTTTTTTTTTGCACAGTTTGTCTTTTACACTTAACCTTTTTTTAAAATGTGTGCCTTTAAAGGTTAAACTAATTGGTACTGGGGGAAAAAAACTTTAAATAAATGGTGGTAAACACTTCCTAGTGAATAAAGCACATCTGCCTTTCAAGAAATCTGATTAATCTCCGCTATAAATTTGCTAAGTGGCTGAAAACAAGCCGCTCCCTTCTGGCCTTCCCTCCCTACCCCAATCAGCATTATAGGGTTGGTAACGCCTCTTATCTACCTCATAAAACTACTGTAGGGTTTATAACAAGGTGACTGTGTATAGCTAATACCATTGACCACTGAATATGCTTTAAAGATAAGTCCCTCCTTCTTGAAGCAGACACAGAAGCAAGGCTGTTAGTCTCCAAAGGAAATTTGGGAGTTAATTCTGGAACTGGTTGGAAGGGGCCCCTTGCTTCAAAAGACAAGAAGCTAGTCCTTCCAGCTTCTGAGAACAGGCTCAAAAGTGTGTGACAAAATTCTAGGGTAGTGTTGCTCCGCATCACTCTTCTCTTCCTGCCTCTTCAAGAATAGCTGGAGCAGAATAAATTGTGCCAAAGGAGGAAGTCTGTAATTTGCATAATATGCATACAAAGTTCAGCCTGACACACTGGCTTAATTAGTTATGTGTGGTGTTCCAGAAGTGTCTGGAATAAGCACTATTGTCCACCTGCCCAAGAAGATGGAGTGGCCAGTTGTCCTGAAGTTTCATTTTGTTGATTCCAGTGGTTTCTAAAAGTTAATTCTTAGGCATGGGGAGTTGGGAACTGTAGAGGGAGTTTAAGGCTACACACACACACTTTGCCCAATCCCAGTAGGGAAAATACTTGGAGCACTTTAAATATGGGGAAATTGTGCAGGGGAAGGAATTTAGTCCCTTTCCTGAATGTAATGGGGAAAGGCTGCGTACCTGAAAAATGTATATCATTGGGAGCTCTCCCAGTACACATATTGTGGGTGCTTCTTCTTTTAAACCATGAAAATGTTTGCTACTTTCAAATTAATGTCACTTAGCATTGACATAAAAGGGTTGTTGGAATGCTTTACATACATCATTTGGTTACAGTCCTTATGGAATTCTAAAACAGCATCAGCCCCATAGTGCAGAAGGGGGTAGAGAGGCAGCAGGGAGGGGTTGCCAAAAAGAGATTCAAACTTGGGAGTCTCCAGTTCACTGCTTAGTCTTTTAGTCACTGTCCTCTAGGAGCTCGTTCTGTCTGTTTTTGGATTTAAACATCAAGGTTAACTAGGGCTGGAGACATCTGTAACCTTCCCCTGGGACTCCATGACGGGGGCGGGGGTGGTCTTGTAGAGCTTCTTCCTCTTTTGGTTTAAAGTAAAGCCTTTGGTCTCATTCAGAGGATCCCTGTTAGTAATGCACATGGTCTCTACTTCAGTAAATCTGTCAAACAACTTACTGCAACACTTTTGAAGCTTTTTTTTTATTAAACCTCCAAGTCTTAGAGCATCTATTGGGTTGGGTCCCATGGGTTCATCCTGCAAATACCCCTTTTTACTCCAGTGCAAGGAACCACAATTCAAGGAGCCCACTGCCTTCCTCATAATACAGTGTTTCCAAAACTGTGGATTGGGACACAAACGTAGGTTGTAGCCTCTAAAGCAGGATCGTGGGCCAGCCTTCCCTAAAGGCTTCCCTTACCCTTTCCATTTTCATCTTTTGGAAACCAAGATCTGGCCCTGGAAACAGTATCTGTGATGTCATACATTAATTGCTATTTTTTCTTTACTGCATATACATGTTGTTCAAGTAAAACATGCCCTGATGGTTCCTAAAGTGAGTTTCTTAGACTCTTAGGAGGAGATTACAGGGAGAAATGGAGAAGGAGAGGGTGGTCAAAAGTTGCAATGTCGCCTCCATATGCAAAGGCTGTGTGCATCATAGATGGGTACCAAAGTCTTGCCTAGGGTGCAGAAAACCTTAGGCTAGTCCTGGGTGGGTCACCATACCAAGTAAATTTGACCTGAGGGTCACCAAACCAAAAGGGCTGGGAACTGCTGCGATGATACTTCCTTGGAACCCAACCCACCATTGGGAGGGGGAAGGGATAGAAGAACATAATTTGAATTTTAAACTGCCATGTTTGAGTTAAGAGAAAGCTTGAGCCATTTTTTGGTCCCCAGATTTCTCATGTTCTGCCTCTATAATAACTGAAGAATCACTCTGTTCTATTATGAGTCAACAGTAATGGTTAATGTTTGAAATTTTCTGGGATGAAACAAGCATTCAAATTGATGCAAAGGAAGCCTATTTGCATATGTTGTGTTAAGATGCATTAAGGTTAAGTACATCATGTTTATTGTGTTACATTTACAACCTGGACCAGCCTGTCTGAGTGCATCAGGATATAAAAGGTGCTGAGTTATCCCTGAAACCATGTGAGAGAATATTTTGGCAGTGGGTTGGATCCAAGCCATCAGCATGACTCCAAAGGTGCCCTTCTGTCTATGCAGCAAGCCATTCTGTTCCATGGTCACCTTCTCTGAATGGGAATTCAGGACTTTTTTGGTAGCAGGAACTCCTTTGCATATTAGGCCACACACCCCTGATGTTTCCAATCCTCCTGGAGCTTACAGTAGGCCCTGTAAGAAGAGCCTTGTAAGCTCTTCAAGAATTGGCTACATCAGGAGGTGTAGCCTAATATACAAAGGTGTTCCTGCTACAAAAAGCCCTATAGTTTGTGAGCAGAAGAGCATCTGTGGATTCAGCCTCAGGGTTTGAATCCAGTTCTATGAAGCAATGTATTTAATACATGTCACTAAAACATGTAAACAGTTTTTGGGCTGCATCCTGAAGATCCATTAGTGGCGGCATTTCCCCCTGCAGAAGGAAGGGAAAACTCTGCCATTCGTGGAATGGATCCAGCTATTCATTAAATGTGGTGGTTATCAGTTTCTATCTCCTAAGTCAGTGGTAAATAAGAAAATGTTACTTCCCAAAGATGGTGAGACATGACTCAAGGATTTCACATGCCAAGAAACCTTTTGCCACAGCGTGAACTGAAGGCCTGCCTTATCCTACTCTTTGTTAACAGAATTAGCTTCTCAGGAAGTAGCAAATGCTTGTAATTCCAGAATGGGTTGTTTCATTTTAAAGCTAGTTTTAAAAACAAAACAAAAAAAAACCCCTCCTGCATTGGCATTCGAGAGTTTCCTCTGCCAGCTGGACTGAATTAAGCTACATGAATACCCTTATTGGATAACTACCTAATGGTGCATTAGCGCCAAACCAAATGACTTAAAATGTCACTTCCCATTTTCAAGATGGCTACATTTGTTTTAATGGTTAACAGCAGGCTGGGTTACTTTAGTGGTAGTGTTCAGAAACTGGGACTGGCACTGTGGTGGAATGGGGCACTATAGACTGACCATGTTAGAACAGACTGTACCAAATCAGAGTGCGGAGAACTGCATTTGGTACGGTTGCACTGGCTCTGGATATGTGTTCGCCCACAGCGTGTGAGTCAAAGGAACCTGCTCCTACATGAATTAGATTTTTGTTCTTACTGGTAGGGCTTCTTGGACACCATGATATTTATTGTCTCCCACACTTGCTGTTGGAAATGCTGCTGTCCATTTTCCACCTCAAAACTGTGTTCCCTTGAACGGAAATGGAATGGTTGCATGGTTGATCTGTTTTGCTGTAGTTCGAGATCCATCAGCATTCACTTAATTATTAGTTTAAAATGCAGAGCAAGTTCCTGCTTTAAGGTGGTTGAGCATAGTTTGAAAAGAGGAGGATCGTGGCTGATCCTGCCCTGCCTTAGATGGCCCAGCCTAGTGCAGCCTCATGAGAACTTGGAAGCTAAACAGGGATGGGAAACCTCCACCACCACCAAGGAAGTCCAGAGTTGCTACACAGAGGCAGGCAATGGCAAACTACCTCTGTTTGTCTATTCCCTTGGAAACCCTATGGGTGTCACCATAAGAGGGCTGTGATGAGGGCATTTCTCAGTGGTTGATCCAAGTTTCAAAAAATGGGGTCAGGAAAGCTGCTGGAAGAAGACAATCCACACATACTGATTGCTTCTATTTTATTGAGTTTTCCATGCCTAGAATTCACTATTTTTCCGTTTTCTTTTTATCCAGACCTCCTTACAAGGCACTCAGGGCCATGAGCATGGTTCTCTCTTTTGCAATTTTATCCTCATAGCAACAACTTTGTGAGGCAGCTTAGACTGACAGCAAAGTTACTGCTTACTGTTGGATTTTCCACATCCAGTAGATCAATCTGAGGCCCTACCTGCACATCTGAAAATTGTGGGCAAGTTGAATGTAAATATTCTTATTTGGCGAGCAGCTTGCTTATGCAACCTCTGATTTACCCAGATATCATCAGATGACTACAAAAAACCCCCTTTTATTCGCAGAGATACAAATGGGAACATTAATAACTATTGCTGCCCCTTCATATTGAGCAAAATAGATAATGGAACAGTTTCATTCCCATTTCTGATAGGTCAGTGAAAATAATGTGGGGAAAGCCAGTTTTGTCCTATACTTACTTTTATTTTACTTTTATGTTCTTATACAGGAGGTGGAGGCGGCTACAAGCATAGCCAGCTTCAAGAGGGAGTTAGATAAAAATATGGAGCAGAGGTCCATCAGTGGCTATTAGCCACAGCATGTATATGTGTGTGTGTATATATAGATATAATTTTTTTTGCCACTGTGTGACACAGAGTGTTGGACTGGATGGGCCATTGGCCTGATCCAACATGGCTTCTCTTATGTTCCTTTGTGACACAGAGTGTTGGACTGGATGGGCCATTGGCCTGATCCAACATGGCTTCTCTTATGTTCCTTTGTGACACAGAGTGTTGGACTGGATGGGCCATTGGCCTGATCCAACATGGCTTCTCTTATGTTCTTACCCGACAAACTTTCATGGTTGAGTGAGGACTTGAATCTGGATCTTTCTCACTGTTGGTTCAATAACCAAACCTGTACCACATCAGCTCATTTCTTCATGTCAGGTTGCTGTAAAAAACGCAGATGTCTTAAAAACAAAACAAAAAACTAGTATCTCTATTAGGGTTGCCAAGTCCAATTCAAGAAATATCTGGGGACTTTGGGGGTGGAGCCAGGAGACATTAGGGGTGGGGCCAAGATCAAGGCTGTGACAAGCATAATTGAACTCCAAAGGGAGTTCTGGCCATCACATTTAAAGGGACGGCACACCTTTTCAATTCCTTCCTTCCATAGGAAATCATGAAGGATAGGGGCACCTTCTTTTGGGGCTCATAGAATTGGACCCCCTGGTCCAATCATTTTGAAACTTGGAGGATATTTTGGGGACAGGCACTAGATGCTATACTGAATATTTGGTGCCTCTACCCCAAAAAACAGGGGCCCCCCCAGAGCCCCAGATACCCGTGGATCAATTCTCCATTATTTTCTATGGGAATAAATCTCCATAGCGAATAACAGAGTTCCCAGCAGACATTTCCCTCCCCTCCCCCCGCTTTCTGATGACCCTGAAGCGGAGGGAGGGCCTCCAAACCGGGGGATCCCCTGCCCCCACCTGGGGATTGGCAACCCTAATCTCTATCCTCACGCAAGCTATTGAAATAATTTATAATATTCCATATAAATTCTAGCTGCTCTGCTTTAACAACTATGACCTCCTCCAAAGCATTTTGGGAATTGTAGTTTGGTCAGAATGTTGAAACATTTCCCTTAAAAATCCGTAGTCCCTGAACTACATTTCTCATAGTCCCTTATGTTGAGAAAACAACTTCTGCAGCAGAGGGGATCTGAGCACCACGCATGGTCAAGGGGTACACAGGAAAAGCCTCCTCCTCCTGTGTGGCTGCGGAAGGCCCAGCCCATCTCATTCCCATTTGCAGTTGATCCTACAAGTGGAAAGTTTGGGCTGCTTTGGTCTTTGCAAAGCAAGGGTAGGATTACACCCTCTCCCCGCCCCCCCGCCCCCCCCCCCCATTGTAAAACCGCAGTCAGGCACAGGAAGGCAGACAGTGGGTTTTCCAGACAGGTGTCATTGCACCAGGGGAGAATCAGGTAAATAAGGCGAGCTAATTGCTGAGTAGCTATTTGCTGGCTGTGGCAAGAAAGAAGCATTAGGAACAGCTGAGGTTAGAACACAGGGAGGGAGGACAGCAACACCCCCTTCCTCGATTATGGCACAGGGAGACAACTGCAGAGTTGCATCAGAAGGGGCGTCCCCCTCCTGTTAAAGCCAGTTTTTCTGCAGTCCTAGAAAAATCCAAAGTAAATGATAATGCGGTGTAGGAGTCTCAGCACATAATAGGTTGCTGTCAGTCCACTGCATTCTGAATCAGTCCAAAAATTGAGCCAGGGTAGAAACAAGTTGCCATTTAGTGCATTTTAATGCCTCCTTGAGCATGCCTTTGTCCTTCCAACAATCCTAAAATGTAAGGGGGAGAGAGGAGGAGGAGGAGAAGAAGAAGAACTTGGTGGCTGAGTTGGGGATCTGAACACAGGTCTCCTCAACTGACATATCTAGTGAAGTGGGCTTTTCTGCCCTTTGGGCCACAGCTGCCCAGTACAGCAAAAGATAAGTTGAGGTGGTCATCATGCCTGTGTGCCATACTGAATGTGACCATGAATCAGAACAGTGGGGGGTTGGGAGGCAATTAGGCTGTGCTTCTTCACCACCCTCTCCCAAATGGGGTCTAACTTTGAAGCAGGAGATGAGGGATTGTAAAGTTTCCTGCAGGTGTGTCTTGCAAAGAACATGCAGTTTATGGAGTGAAACAGGGAGAGGAAGGATAGGTTGATGATTGGACAGAAAAGGTCCCCTGATCCCAAAGTTTCATCTATCTGTCTGACATTTGAGGGTTTTTCTCTAATAAATATTGCGTTCTTATTAAAGTTATGACAGTTAGTAGTCTTTTTCTGCGTTTCCCCCTTCTCCATTTCATGAGGGCTGTTCAGGGGAAGGGGTTGAACTGGGAAACCTTCCTAGGAAAAAGATAGGCAGGCAAACAGACTCCCTCATAACCGCTGCTTGAAAGAGCCTGGGGTCTGTACCACTGCTCTGCTCAGCAAAATTTGGAGTTTACCTCTAGCTGAAATTACTCTTCTAGCATAGGACTGCTGAAGTTGGTGGAAAATCTGAAGGTTGGAAGAAAGCTCCAAACTTTGCTGAGCAGAAGGTCAGGCGCTGGGCCATTGTCTACCTTCTGGCATTCTACAATGCCCATTTCTGGGGAACAGCTACATGCTATCTTTTAAGATGGTCTGCTCTGGGAGGAAGATGACAGCATGTCACATCAGGGGAATCCTTTGTTTCCCTCCAGGGACAATGCCTGAGGTGGTTAACAAGGAAAAATCAGAAATGTATAGGACAAAACTGGCTTTCCCCACATTATTTTCACACACTGACCTATCAGCAATGGGAATGAAAATGTTCCATTATCTATTTTGCTCAACACGAAGAGGCAGCAATAGTTATTAACGTTTCCATTTTCAGATGTGCAGGTAGGGCCTCAGATTGATCTACTGGATGTGGAAAATCCAACAGGCCTTTGTGCTGCCTTAAGAGAGCCTCTTCCTTACCGCAGCGTTCCTAAACAGGGCCAACAACCTCAGGGTGGGGCCCAGAGTTACCCTTGAATGAAACTAATCTCCAGACTACAGAGAAGTGGCATCGTGGGAGGGTTGACTCTATGGTCAGGGCTTTTTTGGCAGAAAAAGCCTAGCAGGAACTCATTTGCATATTAGGCCATACCTCCTGACATAATCATTGTTTTGCACAGGGTTTTTTGTAGGAAAAAGCCCAGCAGGAACTCATTTACATATTAGATCACCCCCCGATGCCAAGCCAGCCATTACTGCATCCGTGTGCATTCCTGCTCAAAAAAAGCCATTTCTATGGTACACCATAGAGTCTAAGAAAAATGGAAATCATAGAGTGGCATCACATCCCTGCTAATCTCCCTTCCCTCCTGAAGCAAAAGCCCACCCCCCACCCCACCCCCCCACACACAGCCTCCACTAGTTCCCAAAACTGGCTTTTGCTCAGACATTTTGATCACTCTTTCTTCAAACACAATCGAAGGCCTTAACTAATGATATCTGGGTAAGTCAGAGGCTGCATAAGCAGGCTGCTCACCAAATGGGATTATTTACATGCAACTTGCCCTCAATTTTCAGATGTTTCAGAGATTTATGAGAGCCAGATTTCACTATAGTGGGTGTGGTGTCTGTGATTGGGTTAAGCTGTTACAAGGACATCCACGTTGGAGTAGGATGAGGCAAGAAAGGTTTAGAAATTGTCTCCCTGAGGTGCTACTAGCCCTGGGAGGAAAAAAAGAGATGAGTATGCTAAGTATGCCTGGTGGCTTTTAATTCCCTACTGCAGGGGTGGCCAACGGAAGCTCTCCAGATGTTTTTTTTTGCCTACAACTCCCATTAGCCCCAGCCAGTATGGCCAATGGCTGGGGCTGATGGGAGTTGTAGGCAAAAACAAAATCTGGAGAGCTACCTTTGGCCACCCCTGCCCTACTGAATCACAAGGCAAGAGGAAGAGGTGATTTCTGTCAGGGAGATGGCATGGAATTCAAGGAGGGAGTTAAGCTCCCCTGCTTTAGCACTAAATCCAGTGCCCTGCCCCCCCACACACCAACTGTGCTTTAAAGCTACAGGACACATGGAACAATCCAGTCATGGACTCCCCAATGTAAAATGTAGGTTGGCCCAATGTCTAATGGATGTTAGCCAGAAGTCCACATCCTTGTTGAACCTGTGGGGGCTTTTTTAAATTTTGAGAATGTAGCTGTGGCCTTCCATCAAATGGCTACCAGGGGGGAATTGGGGTCCAGGGCTGGTATCAGCAATACTTTGGAGTAGGGCAGTTGCCAGAGCCCAGGGCATTTATGGGGGGGGGGGGGGGGTCACTGTCACTGACATGTACATCTCCTGTCACCTGTCTGCATGCCTTTCTCCACCATTTTGCCACCAAGCTTCCAACTGCCCAGTATTATGTAGGTGGGGCACAGTGGTGGCACCCTTGGGAGCCATTAAAGCAGGACTACCATGCTGCATGCACTAGCCAGTGCTGTCAAGGAAAGGGTTTGCAGGTGGTACAGGCAACTGGCTACGACCAGTGGGGGGCAGGCAAGAGGGAGAAGGATGCCTAACCAGGTGGAGGATGGAAAGCATGGGGGGTGGGCACTGGTGGTGAACAAATTGGGGCTGCTGGACACAGGGTGTGCAGGGTCCCCCCAAACAAGGAACTGGCTCTGCTGAAGTCAATCACAGAATTTGGGGGGTTCCAAGCAAAGTGAGAGAGAGAGAGAGAGAGAGACCTTCCTATGATGGAAGCAGCTGTCTCTGAATGGGTGCTCCTAGGGATGGCGGTCTCCACATGGGACCTGGGGATCCCTTGGAATACAATTCATCTCCAGACTACAGAGATCAGTACCCCTGGAGAAAATGGAAGCTTTGGAGGTTAGGCTCTATAGCATTGTATTCCACTGAAGTTTCTGTCTTCCCCAGGCTCCATCCCCAAAGTTCCAGGAGTTCCCCAATCTGGATTTGGCAGCCTTATTGCCCCATCCCTCACTGGTGGCCATGAGAGACCTGGCAACACTACTCCCTACAACACAAAGGTGAGGCCTCCTGAGCTCTTTGGAAGCACCTGCTGTTCCAGTGACGTGGAGAAAATCTGGGCTCTTTGCCTTGGCAGTGAAGGAAGAAGATCACAAGAAACATAGCATTGGGCACTCTGTTGGAGGACACTGATGTAAGCTGACGCCACAATTCCTGTTCAAGTAAACAGCGCACAAGTGAAACCTCAAAAAGGACTACTTTTTTCTCTGCCTCCCAAATTTTCCTGTATGTCGTAATATTTTTCTCTATTGAACTTCACAAAATTGGTAGTATTCCTCTCTCAGTTATCACAAACACAGGGATGGGGGGGGGGCTGTTTGCAAATAAAAAGAGGTTTTATTAAGATAATGACTGACATTTGTGTGGTGGTGGCACTGTACATCTATGGTAGCTTTTTAAGTGAAACAACAGCACGTACAAAAGAGAGGAAAAACAAACCCCAAATTGGGCTAAATGTCTCTAGTTCTTAGCATCGCAGGCTATTGTCCATGCTATTCAAAACTTCATTCCAGAAAATTCCGAGGACCAGTTTATCTTTGAAAGAAAAAAAAAAGTAAGAATTTCCAACTTAACTGAATATAAATAACGCGCACTGGACATTTTAAAACTTTTTTGATTTAATTACACATAAATAAATATATACAGATTTCAAAACAGTTCGGGTTTGGCCTCCTTCAAGTTCTGCTCCTTGTGCTTTAATCATTTATTAATTTATTATTATTTGTTATTTAATATTATTAGTAACGTTTTGAAAACCTGGGAGGAGAGGTGGTGAGTCGCAATGCATCACTTCTCTTGAGGTCCTGGCGAGCCAAATGAAACTGGGCGGCAGAGGAGGCTTTGCAGGAACGCGATCCTCCTTGCAAGAAACACGACCAAAACTTAGGTGATGGTCCCCCTTATAAAGCCTAGAGAAAATCCACACTGACTGCCAATTGGTCAAAATCTGTAAACAAAGTCCCAGGACCACTCAAGAGCAAGGCTGCTGGTAACGTTACTTTTTCCTTGGTCACAGGGCACAACAAAAGTGGACTTCGGTGGCTATTCCTCTCTCTTTGTGACCCCTCCGGATCTGTCCCATGAGATAACTCAAAATCCATCGACTCTCAGTAGCTCTTGATTCCACCAAGACCTGTTTGCTTTGGTGTGGTTTGGTCAGGCCTTCAGAAACACCTCAACGGTTTTATGATTGTGGGTTTTGAAAAGAAAAATATGAAAAAAGTAATTGCACATATGATCTGGCTTCCAATATGCACTACTGCCAATCAAGAGTGTCAACAGAAACGTATCAATGCATCTGGATTGACATCCATCACAGTGAAGTTCCCTTAGACATTGTCATCAGTCTTCACTTTCTGTTTACTTGATATCTGAGGGGCATCTGTCACAGTCTGTGGAAACATGGCAGGAGGACAGTTCTTAATTGGCTTCTTTCCCTCCGCACATTGATAAGACCAGGCCTCTTATTTAATGACACTGGGGAACGGAAGGACTCTCTTACAGGGGATGGCTGAGAAACTCTGGAGGTTATTTCCGATGTTTCACTTCCTTTTCTGAGGTTTTGGAGTCGCCAACTGAGTGGCCATTCCCTGTGCTGTTCATGAACATTTTATCCAGCCCTTTGAGCGACTCTACCAAGTAGTTCTGGAACGCAGTCAGAGCCGCACAGATGGCTGGCCCCCCAAAACCGTGAGTTATTAAGCTGAAGTGGGTCAAGCAACTCTGAACTCCAGGATCCAAGATGAGCGATGGGCGGCTGTTTCCAAGTGGGGAGCGATCCTGAGCCATCAGATCAGCAAATTCTTTGCAGATTTGCCTGAAACAAGAAGGGGGAGGAAAGAGGAGACAAAAAGATACTATTTATTTCTGCATTTGTAACCCTGTACATGTGGTAGAATTATGGGTAGTTATTCATTATCATTTGCCTCAAGTCCCAGTTGCTGGGGAAAAACTGGGTTTACAATTGTTTTAAGTCAATGACGTGTTAGAACAGTATAAAATTGCAGTAAATAGCCAATCCATAAGAGACTCGTTACCCCCAGCAGTTAAAAATTCTCAAAACAATTTTTAAAGACTTTTCACAAAATCTTTTCAAAATCTGCAGGGAGGTAAATATGATAAAATATACTTAAAAGAACTATTTATTTATTTATTTATTTACATCTCCTTAATGGGGACCTAAAGTAAATTTACAACACTGTTTGCCCCTCCTTCATTTTATATCCTAATAACGTTTCTTTAAGGTGGGTTAAGTTGAGGCAGTGACTGATCCAAGGTCACCCAGCAAGTTTTCATGACAGAGTGGCGATTCAAGCCTGGGTCTCCCAGACCCTTCAAAGGTTCCTGGAAGATACTTCAGCCCTGGAACTGTTCCAGCCCAGCTTCCACTCTGGCCACGGGATGGAGAGATATTTGGTTGCCCTCACGGACAAGTTCTGCAGATGGCTGGATTGAGATGGGTCAGCTCTGCTGTTATTGCTAGATCTTACAGCAGTGTTCAACACAGTCGGTCATGACCTTCTGACCCATCATCTCACCATTATAGGTGTTTGTGGGGTAGTCTTGAAGTGGCTCACCTAATTTCTCCAAGGTTGGGAACAGAGGGTGGCACTGGGAGAGAATGTCACTTAGTTACCCCTTGGTATGTGGGGTTCTTCAGGGGGCAATTCTCTTCCCAATGTTATTCAATATCTATAAGCACCCTCCCTTGCCCAGCTGGTGCAACGATTCAAACTGGGATGTCACCAGTATGCTGATGACACCCAGCTTTATCTGCTGACACCACCAGTCAGCCAGATACCACCCTAGTAAATTTGGCTGAGAGTTTGGAGGCTGTAGTGGGATAGTTGAAAAAGAGCTGGCTGAGACTGAATCCTTCTAAGTTCTTTGGCTGCGGTGGGGAGATTCCAGTTTGGGGTGTCAACTCCTGGATCTTGACAGCATGCCCTTGAGACCAGCACCAGCCATCAAGGGTCTGGATGTCTCTCTAATAATGGCCCAGGTCACTAATGTTGCCAGATTGGTGTTTTTCCAGCTGCACCAGGTCAGGCAACTGGTCCCCTACCTGTCTCACCCTGATTTAACCACAGTAATCCTTGCAACCATCACCTCCATACTGGACTGCTCTGCCTCTCCTGGCATAGAAGAAGAAGAATTGCAGATTTATACCGTGCCCTTCTCCCTGAATCAGAGACTCAGAGTGGCTTACAATCTCCTATATCTTCTCCGCCCACAACAGACACCCTGCGAGGTGGGTGGGGCTGAGAGGGCTCTCACAGCAGCTGCCCTTTCAGGGACAACCTCTGCCAGAGCTATGGCTGACCCAAGGCCATGCTAGCAGGTGCAAGTGGAGGAGTGGGGAATCAAACCCGGTTCTCCCAGATAAGAGTCCACACACTTAACCACTGCACCCAACTGGCTCTCTCTACCCTCAAGAGGGTACTGTACTCAGCAGACCAAAATCTGTTGGTGGTTCCCAGCCTAAGAGATATCTGGCTGTCCTTGACTAGAGCCAGGGCGTTTTCTGCCTAAGTGGAACTCTCTGCCAAATAACATCCCCGCCCTATAGGACTAGGCTTTGATTGAGGACAGTGATGCTCCCTCCTCCTGGCACTTCCACCCTCCTGCCTCCCTGTGAGGCAGTGGCACCACTGGAATCTTTTAGCACCATCTTTAGGCTGTTGCTCTGTTTTACTGATTTTAATCTGTTTTATATTATGTGATACTGTGTTGTACACTGCCCTGAGCCCTGTCCTCCAAGGGGAAGGCGGTTCAAAATCAAATTTAATAAATTAATAATAAACAAACAAACAAACCACACTCTTTAAGGAGCAGCCCCAGACCTGCATTAAAAGGAAAGGCACAAAAAGGCCTAGAGAAAAGCAATGTTTTTGTTTAGTCCCTAGAATTCAATAAGTGACAGGCAAACTAATGTGGGTAAAGAATTCCACAGGTGTCACCTCAAAGAAGGCCTCGTTTTCAATGCTCATCCACCTTTCCTCAAAGAGTGAAGCGCACACCTCTGTAGTAGATCTTTGCTACAAGGCCAGTTTGCACTGGCTGGTGGGTGGGGAGCTGGTCCTCTCTACACCCTGGTTCTAGATCACTTAGGGTTTTGTAGATATCCATCAGCACTTTGAATTGGACTGAGACGCAAACTAGCAGCCCAATTTTTTTTCAGTAAATTACTGAAAGTTACAGATGGAACAAGCATTTTTTTTAAAAAAAAAAAACAGTGTTTTCAGCTTTGCCAATTTCTCTGTTCTCAGGGTCCCTTAATTTTCCTGTCAGTTGAATGGAAGCAGTGCTTGGGAATATTGCTTGCAAACATGTACAGGCCACCGTGAAAGTTTACTCAAAAGTCTTACTGGAAAGTTGCAGGAAAGGAAAGGAAAGGTCCCGTGTGCAAGCACCAGTCATTTCCAACTCTGGGGTGACGTCGCTTTCACAATGTTTTCATGCAGACTTTTTACGGGGTGGGTTGCCATTGCCTTCCCCAGTCATCTACACTTCCCCCCTAGCAAGTTGGGTACTCATTTTACCCGACCTTGGAAGGATGGAAGGATGGAAGGATGAGTCAACCTCGAGCCGACTACCTGAAAAAACCCAGCTTCCACCGGGGATCGAACTCAAGTCGTGAGCAAAGCTTAGGACTGCAGTACTGCAGCTTTAACACTTTGCGCCACGGGGAAAGTTGCAAGAGATCTCTAATTTACAGTGTAGCATCAGAAGAAAACAAAGACTTCAAAGAAGAGGAGCTCTCCCAAGCCCCTTGCTGAACTTTTACCAGAGAAGAATGGGGTATTCCATGAGCAAAACAGCAGCGCAAGGCCCAAGCACAGGTAACTGCCATATTTTTTTTATTAGGCTGGAAACAAATGTTGAGGGAAATCATCAAGCAAATTCTCCTCAGTTGCCTCCCCGCCTCTGCATCCCCAGTTATGGAGTGTCTCAGATGTAAAACTTTGGATCCTTAGATTTCCACTGTCCTTTGACAAGGACTCCCATTTTTTTGAGCAAAAGGGAAACTACTGCATTGTGGACCCCCCCCCCCCCCCCCCCGCAGGCTTACTTGGTTGCTAATAGCATGTTCTTCCGGGCATGGAGTTCACCAGGATCGGAGTGCTGGCGGCAAAGATACTCTGCAGCGGCCTTGGCTGGGAACTCTGTTTCACACACATATCCAAAATCTCGGGCGAGGTGAACAGCTTCTCCTGTGAAAATGGGGGGGGGGGGACTCGTGAGGAAAGGAATCTCTGTTCTACTACAATCCTAGATAGCCTGACAAAACACATAGTTGGTGGGAGTGCAGTCCCTGCTCTCCAAATGACATTAAGAAGGGCTGTTGGCTACTCAACAGTCACCTGACTTTCAACTGTTAAAAAATATATAAAATCTGCATATTATCAATTCCCAAAATGCTTTGGGGAGATACTGAAGGAAACAGAAGTTAAATCACCGTTTAGTAAAACAAAAATCTCTATAATATGTTAACAATCTATCTATCTATCTATCTATCTATCTATCTATCTATCTATCTATCTATCTATCTATCTATCTATCTATTTATTGATTTGATTTATATCCCGCCCTACCCCACCGAGGTGGGCTCAGGGCGGCTTACAACATAAAAACTAACAAAGATCAGTTTAAAATACATTAATAATTACACAATAAAATACATAAAAATACATAAAACTCACATCAATATGTACTATGTACTATGCTACCTTCTTAAATCAATCCTTCAATATTCCAGTATTCAATAATCTGATGTTCGAGATCTAAATATTCAGGCATTCCGATAACAATTAATTATATGCCAACCGGAAGAGGGCTGTTTTACAGGCCCTGCGGAACTGTTCAAGGTTCCGCAGGGCCCTCACCTCCTCTGGGAGCTGATTCCACCAACAGGGAGATGCAATCGAAAAGGCCCTGTCTCTGGTCGCTTTCAGACGGGACTCCTTTGGCCCAGGGATTATAAAGAGGGATTATAATCTATGGTCATGATCTACTCATGCCTCTTGTTTTTTTAAGATGGGAAAACATTTTCACTACAGAAATACCAAGGAAAAGGTATATCTTTGAAGTGAAAAGGGCTAGATACTTATATTTTTTAAAAAGGTGGGAATTCAGAGGAACCAGTAGATGTGTCAATAGAATGTTACAGCATTGATTCAGTTACCTTTTTTTAAAGTTAAAAAAAAAACCTGTCCGACAGCACAGCAGGGAAAACTAGTCGTGAGAGGCTGAGGGAAGGACAACGATACTGATGTGGGGGGAACCCCTGACACCTTGTACCTTCCCATCCAGCTGGCTTGTTAATGCTGAAATGTTGTACCAACACTGCTTGAGAAGGCACATCCCAAGGATAGGGAAAGCCTCTATATTAGAGGGCAGTGGATTCTCCTTTAAAATCCTGCTGTGGTTTAAAAGCCAAGGCAGACAAAACCTTCAAATGGAGGCCACCTGAGATTTTTATGCCATATATTAAGCATTCCTGCTTTGGCGTAGTGAATCATAGGATAGGCCTAATATGCTCCTTTGGCTGGATGTTTCCAAACACTGGCCTCTAGAATCATAAGAGATAGAAACACGTTTCTTTTTTAAAACACACCCACACACATAAATTAACAGCCTGATTTTCTTCAGGAGTGCAATGCCAGACTCTTTTCAGAAGTGCTGAAGACCAACAGAAGGAGGGCAAGAAGAGACATTGGCAACTAGGTTAATACACTGTGGATGGATGGCCTCATCCAGCCAGCAGCAGGGGGCCTGAGATGAATTAGCTCTCTGTCTGTCTATGCAGGGTTTCAGGGGCCGTCTGTGATCAATGGCCATCAGCTCTGATTACTTCCACAGGGATGCCTGAAGATGGATCAATTTCACCGATGAGAGGGCCTTCCCCAGGAATGATGGATGCCCAGCCAGAACGCTCTTGCCCTGAGGAGGTCTCTGAACTCTGAGCAGAGACAATACAGACAGGGACAGATCTCCCTCTTAATCCTCCCTGGGTCCTTTGGAAAAAGAGATCACACAAGAGCCCTCCTACCCTGTGCTCAAAAAAGGGCACAGATTACTGGTTTGCCAGGCCTTCTATAAGCTCCCTTCCAAACAGAGACGTGATTTTCACATGTCCTCCAGCTGAGCAACAGCACCTTTCTTCCTTCCCTTTTCAGCCTTTGTATTCTGCGCTGTTTAAAGAATTATTGGGCCCAAGAATGAGAATTATTCTATGTGGAGCCCAACCCAGTGTTTTTACATTATTCGTTGTTCTGGGCATGAGTCTCGACTAGAAAACGGCTAGTTAACACACACACGCACACAATTCATGCAGAGACACAAAAGGAAGCCTCTGAAAGCATGCACTGCATGTTTACCTGGGGAGTGTGACTTATGATATAAGAATGCAGCAGGAACATCTGTTCCTAGTAGAGGCTGACTGGTCCATTGTGCAGAGACACAAAGGACATCCTCTTCTTGGGTAAGTTACACTGGCAGGTATCTCAGCAATTCAGAACACATCTAGGACAGTGACTTTCAATTTTATGAAATGGACAGACACACACCCGTTTTAAACATACTCTTATTTTCAGGGCTCACTTTAAAGGGACGTCACACTACTTTCTTTCCCCTGCATATCCTCATATCATAGTTAGGGAGTAGCCATATTGGTCTGCAATAAAACAGCTGGATTCGAGTCTAGCAATACCTTAGAGAGCAACAAGATTTTAGGGGAATAAGCATTCAACAGTCAAAGGGTTCCTTTGTCAGATACTAGTAGGAATGGAGATCCCTGAGTCCTTATACCCCATTTATTCTGCATCCTGACTCCTTTCTTTGCCATAGCCTTTGACCTTCAGAGTGGGATATAAAGGCTTGGGGATCTCCATTCCTACTTGTATCTGCCAGTGGGAGCTTTGACTCTTGAATGCTCATACCCTGAAAATTTTAGTCTCTAAGGTGCTACTAGACTTCAGTCCCTCAGCCTCCCCGATCAATTAGCAAAGATCAAGTATATTGGGGAGAGGTCACTGCTCATTGGTAGAGCATCTGCTTGGCATGCAGAAGCTCCCAGGTTCAATCCCTGATGTCTCCAAGGCTAAAAGGATTCAGTAGTAGATGGTGCAGAAGGTCTCTGCTGAGACCCTGGAGAGCTGTCATCAAGTCAGAGCAGACAAAACTGAGTGGTCTGGTTCTGAGGAAGGCAGCTAGGAAGGGGCAGTAGCTCAATGGCAAGGCATCTGGTTACCAAGAAGAAGATCTCAGGTTCAATCACCAGTATCTCCAGCTAAAAGGATCAGCATGGGGCAACATGAAAGACTTCTGCCAGAAGAGAACCCCTGCCATGCTGACATTGATGGATCAAGGGTCTGGCACAATAGAAAGCTGTGGGTATTTGCCCACCCATGTTTAGCATTTATAAATATATCCCATTACGGAGCAACACAAGCTATATTGTATGGTCCGTTTGAATAGCATGTAGAAGCATACCCAAACTTGCTATTGCACCTCCTCTCCCAGTTCCCCTCCTGGCCCAACAGTAAACCTTTTAAAAAGTTGCACCCCCACTTTGGGGTCCCCAACTATGTAGCACTGATTTAGGAAATGACTTCATTGTTCTGCCAGAGTTCCATAAGAGGCTTCTTCATGCACACATATGCCCCCCCTTTATTATGCAGAGCAGGACAACACAAAACTGAATATGACAAATGCCACTGTGTCTGAAGCCATCTCAGGTTCAGGCAATATGAATATGGCAATATAGTTTGAATGATTTTGAAATGTGAATTTCAGGGCTTTTTTGTAGAAAAAGCCCAGCAGGAGCTCATTTGCATATTAGGTCACACCCCCTGAGTCACCATTGTCTCACACAGGGCGTTTTCTGTAGAAAAGGCCCAACAGGAACTCATTTACATATTAGGCCACACCCCAAGCCAGCCGGAACTGCGCTCCTGCTCAAAAAATTGGTGATTTTATTACCTATGTTCTAATTTGTTAACCACCTTGGTGACCCTTTTGAGGGCAGAAATATGGCACCAATGGTTATTGCATCAACAGACCCATGCATGGCTTGCCCCCCATCTTACAAATCTGGTATTCCATACCAGGCATATCTGGTGGCATGTTAGCGAGAGAATCCTTGAGACAGGGAAGAAAGAAGCCTAAAATCAACTGATCTACAGGCTGAGTATAAAGCTGGGCCCATAGGTTATTTTTTTTAAAGATGGGTGCCAGAACTCAAGCCAGTCTGTCCTGCAGAATCCAAGAAGCATAGCCGTTAAGTGGAATGCACTCTGCACTTGTTCAGGAGCAGTCCTGTCATCGTGGTTCGCTGGCATGAAAACAGGTAAGTGGGCAAGATGGCCTTGACTCAGACGAAGGCACTTCAGGCCATGAGGCTGGTTGTGTTCCCTTGTAATTAACTTTGACACCCCCCTTCAAGAGTAGCCAGTGACAGCTCCCAGCTGTCTGGACAAAGTCAAAAGTGTGTGCTAGTGTTTTTTCCTCTGAGTCCTCTTTTCCTTTTCTTCTCATGGAAATCAGCCATTCACAAGAGCCTGGCCCAACTGCCTTCGGGAACAACCGCTGCCTTGCAAACCTGCTCGTTTCATTTGCTGCCAACAAAGGAGATGGCGTTCTTCTCTCCCTCTCGGGCAGCTGCTTTTCCACCACAATAGATTTACAACATTGTGCATTTGAGGGCTCCCATCTGTAAATGATGGCGTCTCACATCAAGGACACTGACTGAAAATCTCCTTCGTTTGCATTAGGGCAGAAGTTAGCAGTGGGCGGAAATCCTCTCTGGGTTGATTTTGATGTCTAATAATTGACCTGTATTCCCCTCCCTCCCAGGTTAATAATGTGTGGGCTTGGCTTCCAGGATCTTTTGCCAGCCCAATGACACAATTGGCACAGACACCTAAGTCTTGCCGGTGGAAAGTTTCACCAACACATATATACACGGCCTTGTGTTCATCTCACCACATGCAAAGAGCCCTGCTGCATCAGACCAGTGGTCCATCTAGTCCATTATCCAATGTGCTTTTTCACACAACAGCCAACCAATTGTCCTGGAGGCCAACCTATGGTATACAGTAGGGGTGGCCAAACCGCAGCTCGGGAGCTGCATGTGGCTCTTTTGTACATATTGAATGGCTCCTGGAGGTTGAGGAGGAACTTAATGCAGGCTTATTCCCAAGTAAGTGTACTTAGCATTGGGACCTCAGTCAGCCTCTGAGTGCTGACCCATAGGTAGGTTATATCTGCTGTGTGTGAAGTGGGGAAGGAGGGGAAAATAGGCAGGCTTGCAAGCTCTTCTTCTCCACCACAGAGATCAAACCGAGAGTGGAGAAAGAGTGTACAAGAGCCAAGGGAGCCCCTGGAAGAAGGGACAGAATTAACGAGGGCGGCACAGGGTGAGATGGCTGGACAGTGTTACTGATGTAACATGAATTTGAGTGGACTTCGGAGGATGGTGGAAGACAGGAGGGCCTGGCGCGACTTGGTCCATGGGGTTGCAAAGAGTCGGACTCGACTGTGCAACTGAACAACAACAACAGGAGCTGTATTTACTAACATTGGTGTCAAGGCAAAGAGAGATGCATAATGATATTAACGGTGGTCAGTGATCTATATCATACATGTGTGTTGCCTTCTCCCACTCGTGCCAAAAAAGAATTCCCAAACCTTTCCCTATGCTGCTCTTATGGGGACTGTTATTCCCAGCTTTTGTTTTTAAAGAAGTCTCCTTCTTGCATGGTTGTGTTGTCAAGTGCATACATATGTATTTTATCTTTCTGTGCAAAGAAAGTACAAAGAGCTTTAAGAAAGACGTGTGTGTAACATTTGTTCATGTATTGCAGCTCTCAAATATCTGACCTTTATTTTATGTGGTTCTTAACATTAAGCAAGTTTGGCCACCCCTGGTATAGAGGCTGAGGCCTTCCCCTGATGTTGCAACCCTAGGAAGAAGAGTCTTCTCCCCTACCCCCTTAAAATTATAAGCAAAATACAAGGTTATTGGTTTCAATTAGTGAAAACAGCAGAGGCTGAAGGGTTAAAATCTCTTCTCGCCTTCCTGCATGGCTCTAATGTGAATTGGAGCTATGCAGGAGTCCAGTAGCATCTTTAAGACCAATGAAGTTTTATTCAGAATGCAAGCTTTCATATGCATGCATACTTCTTCAGACAATGGAATGGAATACAGTGAGCAGAACTACATATAGCTGTATGTGAAATTGGAGATGTATGTGCAATTTAGAGACCACTCTGATCTTCCTCACAGCTGTTTGTGCCTTTACACATGAGAGGAGACACAACACTTTTTGGGGCTAACTATTCTCCCCTCCAAAGGATCCTCTGCGATGATGGTCAAAAGACTTACCTTCTACCAGGGATGTTAACAAGGTCACATTTGCTGCTTTACGTCTCCCAGCAGGTAGGTTTAACCCGATCTTCTCCAATCTTTCCCTTAAACATCTTCCTCCATTTTTCGATTTTGCCCTGAAAGAGGAAAGAAGGGAGATGGAGCCACTTCAGTGGGTGGAAACAGAAATAAAAAGAAGAGAAAGTAAGGAATCTTTTTCTTAAGTACTGTTTCCGTGACAAAAGTCATAAACAGTCAGGGCTTTTTTTCTGGAAGAAAGGTGCCAGAACTCTCAAGAGGGAAATGCAGAAGAAGCACACAGGTGCCCTTCATGAACTTTTATACATTTTTTGAGAATTTTGTTTCCACAAAGAGGTTCTGAAACTCCATTCCGCCATGTTCCCACAGAGAAAAAAAGCCCTGTAAACAGTGAGCCATCACACACTAAAAAGGAAAGCCAAGAATTCAGTGAACAGATTTGTAAAAACATTTAGAGATGATGTGGTGATTTTGAGGAGCAGCTGCCAGCTCTGTGGTACTCCTTTTTATTGTTAAAAGTTTACTTAGTGGGTCAGAATATAAAATATAACACTATCAAAACAACTTTTTCTTCACATAACCCCCCTTCTATTCTACCATGCCTCAAACATGTCAAGAACATAGCTCACCTATCATTTGAGAAGACTGTTCTGGAAGACAACGGGATGCAAACTCGGGATGTGATACAGATATGTTGGAAGATTCCCAGGCACCAGCTGCCTTAAGGATTTGAACAAGCAACCTCAACAAAACAGCAAAAAAGCCAGAACAGCCCCCAAACAAACAATATTATGGCAAAAACCAGTGGGATGTGTTGCAGACACTCAAGAACAATACATTGGAAATGAAAACATGGACTTCTCACGTAGATTCGATGAAATTGCTGAGCAGACAGGTTAAAACGGATAAAAGGAAGTACTTCTTCACCCAAAGGGTGATTAACATGTGGAATTCACTGCCACAGGAGGTGGTGGCGGCCACAAGTATAGCCACCTTCAAGAGGGGTTTAGATAAAAATATGGAGCACAGGTCCATCAGTGGCTATTAGCCACAGTGTGTGTGTATATATAAAATTTTTTGCCACTGTGTGACACAGAGTGTTGGACTGGATGGGCCGTTGGCCTGGTCCAACATGGCTTCTCTTATGTTCTTAGATTCTTTAGAATATTTTTAAAATGAAAACAGGTGAAACATCTAGGCTATATTTGTCAGAGTAAGACAGCTCAGCATGCTTGGACAATAGGAACTGCTACATTGCTCAAGATGTGTATATGTATTATCTTCTCCATTAATGAGATGCCTCTCTTTGAGCCGCCCTGAGCCTGCCTTTGGCAGGGGAGGGCGGGATATAAGAATAAATTTATTATTATTATTATTATTATTATTTGTCCAACCTGGGAGCTTCTTTCTGACTCCTCATTCTCTTCCCATACCCTTTGGAAGCTTCTTTCTATCAGAATATCATTCCTGCCCCACATAGGGTTGCCAGGTCCAATTCAAGAAATATCTGGGGGCTTTGGGGGTCGAGCTAGGAGTAAGGTTGTGACAGGTATGATTGAACTCCAATGGGAGTTCTGGCCATCACATTTAAAGGGACCGTACACCTTTTAAATGCCTTCTCTCCGTTAGAAATAATGAAGGATAGAGACACCTTCTTTTGGGGCTCATAGAATTGGACCCCCTGGTCCAATCCTTTTGAAAGTTGGAGGGTGTTTTGAGGAGAGTCATCAGATGCTATGTTACAAATTTGGTGCCTCTGCCTCAAAAAACAGCTCCCCAGAGCCACAGATACCCACAGATCAACTCTCCATTACACCCTATGGGAATTGGTCTCCATAGGGAATAATGGGAGTGCCCAGCAGACATTCCCTTCCCCCGTTTTTCTGATGATCCTGAAGTGGGGGGAGGGCCTCCAAACTGAGAGATCCCCTGTCCCCACCTGGGGATTGGCAACCCTACCCTCAGATTTTGTTAGAAAATTATCAGTTTCAATTTGGTTTCCTATGTGGTGTCTTGTATGCCACGCTGGAAAGGGTTAATAAATAGGATGGCCAACCACCAGTGGTAGCTGGAGATATCCACGGATTACTTCTGATACCCAGATGGCAGAGATTAGTTTCCCTGGAGAAAAGGGCAGCTTTAGAGGATGGGTTCCATGGTAGTATTCCCAGGGCTATCTCTAAACTGCCTGGAACCCAAGGCAAGACCCCCGACCCCCCCCCCAGCTAGGGTTGCCAAGTCCAATTTAAGAGAGCCAGTTTGGTGTAGTGGTTAAGTGTGCGGACTCTTATCTGGGAGAACCGGGTTTGATTCCCCACTCCTCCACTTGCACCTGCTAGCATGGCCTTGGGTCAGCCATAGCTCTGGCAGAGGTTGTCCTTGAAAGGGCAGCTGCTGTGAGAGCCTTCTCCAGCCCCACCCACCTCACAGGGTGTCTGTTGTGGGGGAGGAAGATAAAGGAGGTTGTGAGCCGCTCTGAGACTCTTCAGAGTGGAGGGCGGGGCTATAAATCCAAAATCTTCTTCATCTTAAGAAATATCTGGGGACCTTGGGGTGGAGCCAGGAGACTTTGGAGGTGGAGCCAGGAGACATTAGGGGTGGAGCCAAGATCAAGACTGTGACAAGCATAATTGAACTCCAAAGGGAGTTCTGGCCATCAAATTTAAAGGGACCGCACACCTTTTCAATGCCTTCCTTCCATAGGAAATAATGAAGGATAGGGGCACCTTTTTTGAGGCTCATAGAATTGGACCCCCTGGTCCAATCATTTTGAAACTTGGGGGATATTTTGGGGAGAGGCACTAGATGCTGTGCTGAAAATTTGGTGCCTCTACCTCAAAAAACAGCCCCCCCAGAGCCCCAGATACCTGCGGATCAATTCTTGATTATTTTCTATGGGAATAAATCTCCATAGGGAATAACAGAGTTCCCAGCAGACATTTCCCTCCCCTCCCCCCGCTTTTGATGACCCTGAAGCGGGGGGGAGGGCCTCCAAACCAACGGATCCCCTACCCCCACCACTGATAATGTCATTGAATCACATGGGGAGGCACCCAATTTAGTCCCCCCCAGAAGGCCAGCACCCTTGGCAATTGCCTAGTTTGCCTAGTGGCAAGGCCGACCCTGAGTATACCATGTTAAGCTCCCTCCCCTCTAAAAACTCCATGCTTCCCAGATTCCATCCCCATATCTCCAGGAATTTCCCAACCCAGAGCAGACAAACTTATGAATAAAAGAAATTTCAGCATTTTCATTTCTAAAATCTTCTTCTCGTGTCACAAGTGTTAAGACATACCACTGTTTTCTTCAGCACCATTTGTTTAATGCCAGTTAGAGCCTGGTCCATTCTGTTCTGAAGCCATTTGGCTGAGAAAGAGTGACTAAAAGTGAATCAATTCTAGGGTTGCCAATCCCCAGGTGGGGGCAGGGGATCCCCCAGTTTGGAGGCCCTCCCCCCGTTTCAGGGTCGTCAGAAAGCGGGGGGAGGGGAGGGAAATGTCTGCTGGGAACTCTATTATTCCCTAGGGAAATTTATTCCCATAGAAAATAATGGAGAATTGATCCGTGGATATCTGGGGCTCAGGGCGGGGCTGTTTTTTAAGGTAGAGGCACCAAATTTTCAGTACAGCATCTAGTGCCTCTCCTCAAAATACCCCCCAAGTTTCAAAAAGATTGGACCAGGGGGTCCAATTCTATGAGCCCCAAAAAAGGTGCCCCTATCCTTCATTATTTCCTGTGGAAGGAAGGCATTGAAAAGGTGTGTCGTCCCTTTAGTCAGTCTATGGGCCTTGGAGGGGGATTCGGGGTTTGCTTCTCTTACTTTGCAGCGCTTTAGGGTTGCCAATCCCCAGGTGGGGGCAGGGGATCCCCTGGTTTGGAGGCCCTCCCCCCGCTTCAGGGTCATCAGAAAGCGGGGGGAGAGGAGGGAAATGTCTGCTGGGAACTCTATGGGTGTTTTCGCACTCACGTTTTACTGGCGCCACGACCCTCCTCACGCCGGCGGATCTGCAGTGATTTCGCACTAGAAGCGCCAGCGCAGCCCATTGCGCCGGCTACTTCCGTCGCTAAGCCAGCGCAAACGTTTTCCTGCATCTTTGCGATTTCCATTTGCGCTGGCTTAGCGACGGAAGTAGCCGGCGCTTCTGGGTGCGCCGGCGCTTCTGGTGCGAAATCCATGCAGATTCGCCGGCGTCAGGAGGATGGTCGCGCCAGTAAAAGGTAAGTGCGAAAACAGCCTATTATTCCTTATGGATATTTATTCCCATAGAAAATCATGGAGAATTGATCCACGGGTATCTGGGGCTCTGGGGGGGGCTGTTTTTTGGGGTAGAGGCACCAAATTTTCAGTACAGCATCTAGTGCCTCTCCTCAAAATACCCCCCAAGTTTCAAAAAGATTGGACCAGGGGGTCCAATTCTATGAGCCCCCAAAAAGGTGCCCTTATCCTTCATTATTTCCTATGGAAGGAAGGCATTGAAAAGGTGTGTCGTCCCTTTAAATGTGATGGCCAGAACTCCCTTTGGAGTTCTATTATGCTTGTCACAGCTTTGATCTTGGCCCCACCCCTAATGTCTCCTGGCTCCACCCCCAAAGTCTCCAGATATTTCTTAAATTGGACTTGGCAACCCTAATCAATTCCCACCATTTTTAAAGGAACTATTATCTGTTTAAGGCCCATTCTGGCCTGTTCCAGGGTGTTCTGGTGGCATTATGGCCTGGAAGGCTTAATAAAGGCACAATATTTCTGAATTTTGATTTCCAATATATTGTTCTAGAGTGTCTTTAATGCATCTCATTGTTTTTTCATTTAATGCCCATTTCTGTTCGTCCCATGGTATTCCAGAGGCATTTTGGCCTGGAAAGAGTTAATAAAGGTACAATATTTCTGCATTTTGATTTCCAGAATATTGTTCTGGAGTGCCTTTAATGCATCCCACAGTTGTTGCAGTGCTATTATTTGTTTAATGCCTGTTCCGGTCTATTCCATGGAGTTCCAGAGGCATTTTGGCCCGGAAAGGGTTAATAAATATGTGCTACTTCTGCATTTTGATTTTCAAAACATTGTTCTGGAGAACCTTTAACACATCTCACTATTTTTTGCAGCACTATTATTCATTTAATGCCTGTTCCAGCCTGCTCTGTCTCAACCTTGACTTTTAACCTGAGGCCTCTTCCCTTCTTCATATTTACTTCATTTTTACACTTCATTTCTACTCCACCTTTGTTTTTGTTTTTTACTTTTACTTACATTATTTACAGTCCACCTTTCTCAACAGGGACCCAAAGCAACTTAAAACATTCTCACAGCATTTCATCATGGCCATTTTATGACTGGCCCCTGCCCTCATGGCAGCCATTTTGTGATCTTCATTCTCAAAAATCCAGAACATCCATTGGCTCAAAATTAGGGGACCCTATACTACATCCCATTTTACCATCACCACCCAATAAAAATCCGAATTGGGGTGGTGGGGCATTACTTACCTCCGGAGGACTCCACCCAGGAGGGAGGCATTGAGACACTCGGGGGGCGACAGTCGCCTCTGGACCTCACCGACAGTCACTTTGTACTTTGAGGTGGAGCTGAGAAGGGAGAGGCGGCCTGGCACAGAGCAGAAGACCTCATTAGGATTGGTCACCCCTCCAATCAGAGTGTCCTTGTTCATCGTCAGGGCAGAGATGGTGGTACCATTGGCTTTTGAGGGAATGGGCACTGGAAAGAAAACAAAATGCATGAAACAGAACAAAGAGGAACTCATGCCACAGTTAATTTGCTAGTCTCTAAGGCAGTGCCCTCAATCTTTCCTTTTAACCATGGGCAACACCCTGGGACTTACAGCTGGAAGTATGCAGCAGGAGTTCATATGACATTACAGCCATGTAACAGGACATAGAGGAATCAGAGTCTCTGAACCTGCCTGTGCTGAAGCAAGATCCTCTCCACCATTTTCCTAAGTGACCTTGGCCCACTGAACTGCTGCTTGTCTCAGCATGCATGCACATTAACAGACGGTACAGAAGCCCTTGTTCTCTTTGCAGCAGATCCTTCAGTGAAGCAGCAGAAAAATGACTGCTGTACAAGAGTTTGTGATACATTAGGTGGGACTCTGCGACCCATGGTTTGAACATCACAGGCTCTAAGGCGCTGAAGGACTCTTACAGATGTGGCAGAAGTATTATATCACAAGCCCTTTTATCAAAGATATCATCAGTACCTCAATAGCAAACCTTCAGGCGGAAACAGACTCCAAGATGATCTGTGACTAGATCTTCTAGGCGTTTTAGAATAGAAACAGCATCAGTGCAGAGCTCCTGCGTGGACTGGGCTGAGCCCTTCTACTCCACACAATTATGCCAGCCAAAAGCCGTTTCAAAGCATATACTGTTTACACTGTTTTCAGGCACTATATGTGACCAACTAGTTTTGTTCTAGTAAAGTTAGACTAGAATAACTGCTTGGATGTCCGGATAACCTGCTGGCTAATAGAATTAAATCAATTTCAGATTCCCTTTAGTTCTCCAGCAGCAGGATGCTCAGGTCTGCTTTGCTCATTACACAAAACACAATAGGTCTGTTTAGGAAAACAAGCATGGAGATTGTCACCAAGGAATACTGTATGCACATGTATTTCACTGAGTGCAGACAAGCTTCCCATATACTCCCCAGGCATGCATGAGGCAGTAAAATACATACATGTATGATACGGACCGATGACAATTTAGGAGTCAGTTTCATGCTATCGCCTACACAGAACTGCTCTCCCTATAGGAAATGTGTCTGTCTGGATTGATCCCAAGAAGAAAATCTGCCTGTAATCACCACTAAGAGGGCTGTGATTTGTGCCATTATGTCACCTTCAACTTATGGTGGGGAGCCCACCTATGAGTTAATGACCTCTGAAACATCCTATCATTAACAGCCTTGCTCTGGTCTTGCAAACTGAGGACTGCAGCCTTCAACTTTTCCTAGGCATTACTGTCTTTTCCAGTGAGTTCTGTCTCCTCCTGATGTGACCGAGAAGGCTAGCTACTTACATTTTTAAGGTCGCACTAACATTAATTATTCTCTTTTATCTGTGGCATTATACCTGGGAAGAAGCTAGACAATTTCCTTCTCCCCCTTTTTTTTGGAGGGGGATGGTTTAAAAACCCCCACAATTTTAGACAGAATTTAATATTTATCGCAAGTGGGAATGCTTTACACTGAGGTTGCTTTGGGAACACACACACTCCTACAATGCAGGTTTTCAAAGGTGCCCTAGCATAACACTCCAGATCTGTTAAACCTCGGCATTCTTTGCAGTTTGCCAATAACGACTGCTTCATAAGAAAATGTGTTCCAACTGTCTGCCCCTTAATGGCTGGATCAACAAATCAGTGCTTTTTTTATATATTTAAAGGAAATTTGCAGGCCCAAATTGAAAGAGCAAAGCCACGCAAGGCAATCAGAAAGGACTGAGCAGAGGGAACCCATTAAGAGGGCCCTCGACAATCAGGACATTGTGAACTCAGGTCTCTCCAAACTTGTTAGCAGCACTATAAAAAGCCAGCACATGTTATATAAAAAAAGAGAGCGCTTTCAGGGCTTAAAGAGATGAATGGAAATCTGCTGAGGCACAGGGAGTTCTCTCAGCAGGAGATCACGCCAAAGGGTACAGTGGGTAGGACAAGTCCAGAGTCGCCAGCCACAAGTTTCCCTTCCAAATGCAAAGGTCCAAACAGCCATTAGATAAAATTCCTTAGTGGATCTATGTAATAAATGTGCAGAACAGGAGGGGGGAGGAATAGCTGTGCAAAACAGGAGGGGGGAGGAATAGCTGTGCAATAGCTGGGCAGAATAGTAGCTGAGACTTGAGCTGCAAGTTTCTGCTTCTTCTCTCAGTTACAAACTACTTCTGCAGGTTGCTTGTTTTCTATCTCTCCCCCCCCCCCCAAAAGCCTCACCCCCTCGTCTGAAACATGGGGGATAACATCGGTGTCCACCTTACAGGATTGTGGTGCAGTTAGAGTTGCCAGCTCCCACGAAGAAGAAGAAGAAGAAGAAGAAGAAGAAGAAGAAGAAGAAGAAGAAGAAGAAGAAGAAGAAGAAGAAGAAGAAGAAGAAGAAGAAGAAGAAGAAGAAGAAGAAGAAGAAGAAGAAGAAGAAGAAGAAGAAGAAGAAGAAGAAGATGATATTGGATTTATATCCCGCCCTCCACTCCGAAGAGTCTCAGAGCGGCTCACGATCTCCTTTACCTTCCTCCCCCACAACAAACACCCTGTGAGGTGGGTGGGGCTGGAGAGGGCTCTCACAGCAGCTGCCCTTTCAAGGACAACCTCTGCCAGAGCTATGGCTGACCCAAGGCCATTCCAGCAGGTGCAAGTGGAGGAGTGGGGAATCAAACCTGGTTCTCTCAGATAAGAGTCCACACACTTAACCACTACACCAAACTGGCTCTCCTCACAGGAAATAGCTGGGGTCTTTGAGGGTGGAGCCAGGAGACTTTGGGGTGAAGCCAGTAGCAAGGTTGTGACAAGCACGAAGGAACTCCAAAGGGAGTTCTGGCCATCCCATTTAAAGGGGCTGCACTCCTTTTAAATGCCTTCCCTTCATTGGAAAGAATGGAGGAGGGGGCACATTCTTTTAGGAATCATAGAATTAGACCCCCTGGTCCAATCTTTTTGAAACTTGGGAGTTCATTTGTGAAGAGGCACCAGATGCTATGCTGAAAACTTTGTGCCTCTACCTCAAACAACAGCCTCTCCAGAGCCCCAGATAGCCATGAATTGATTCTCCATTATTCCCTATGGGGACCATAGGGTATAATGGAGTGCCCAGCAGACATTCAATCTGCTCCCCCCCCACACACACACACTTTCTGTTAACCCCAAAGTGGGGGGAGGACCTTCAGATCAGAGGATCCCCTGCCCCCAACTGGGGATTGGCAACTGGGGATTGGCAACCCTACTATAATGATGTATGGGAGGTGCTTTCTCACTCTTGAATAGGTGCTACAGGAAGGATGAGAATGACCGAACTTTGCACATGGAGGGGGGGGGGGGCCATGTTCAGTCTCTTGGTTCATCCAGCTAAGGCATTTCTCAGGTAGTAACAAGACAGGAGAAAAATTCCTTATGACCCCTTGGAGAACACTTGCCCATCAGAATCAACAGTAAGCATAAACCCAAGCAACCCAGAGGCTTCTGACTGCCAGCCAGTCATGGATTGGTTTGTGTGTGAGTGTGTGTGTGTGAGTGAGAGAGAGAGAGAGTTTCAGGCCCCTGATCATCCTGTTTCTCCCCGTCCCTGATCTAGACACTTCGTTGGTCTTAAAGGTGCAACTTGACTTGCTTTGTTCTACTGATCTAGACCTGTGAGAGGAATTCGCAACAATCAGTTTGCTTTTCTGCATCACAATTCCATGTCATCTCTTCCTTCTGTTTGCAATTCGTATTGACAGCATAGAGCAGAAAGGAAAGTGATTTCGGCAGCCACTATGTGACGCTCAGCCACCCAATCAGCTGCTGCAAAAACAATTTAGGTAACCCAGAAGTTTTTTGTGGAATGCCAAGTGAGCAGCAGGTTCCTGGCTGATGCTGTCAACTGGCAGCCACCACGTAGTAAACAGTGAATACAGGAGCACCTAATGAGTAGTGGTGATACTGAGGAAAGCAGGGATTCTGTGCACAATGCCAGTTTCCACTTGTTTTCTGTCATGACGGATTATATGGTCAGTAGTAGTAGTCATCGTAACAGCAAGGCTGGGTCATTGCCCTAGCAATGCTCAGCCACTACATGCAAATTTCTCACTGCACATACGCCAGTCATGACCTGTATGTGCAAATGGGCATCTGGGGATATAACACCAAAAACATCGCTATAGATAATGCACTTCTAATCCACTTTCCAACTGGATTTTACTGTGTGAACTGGCAAAATCCAGTGGGAAAGTGCCCTGAAAGTGGATTATTCAGTGTATGTGATTGCCGCCTGAGATAACTATCATCCTTTCAATCTTGTTCCAGGGAATGATAGAAGGACTAGAAAAATTGTAGTATTTTCCCCCAATACTGTTAAAACTTCACGACAAAGTTCTGAAGCCACCCTGATAGACTAGATCTTGCGGAGTTTGATTTTTTTAAATAGGAAACACATATGCTGGTTCTATCAACTGTGACTGTTTTGAAATATAATTATACTGCCCTCTTCCAAGAAGCCTTTAGGATGTAACCAGAATAAATATGACGCTGCCGGATAAATAGAGATTGTAGCACCACTGTATTGTTTTAACTTTTTAAATTAATTTATATTTGTACTTATATTGTTATTGATTTTATCTGTCATTTGTGATACCATGATTTCGTATCATGTTCTGTAAGCCGCCCTGAGCCTGCCTCGGCGGGGAGGGCGGGGTATAAATAAAAAATTTACTTACTTACTTACTATTTTATTATTACTTGAATTTCAAGAAGATGTTGAGATACTTTTTATATATTGTGATTTTTCTTAATCAGTACTGTTTGAAGAAACAGGAGATGTCTAACAATCTGTTCTGCTTTATTAACTATTTTACTGAGATAACACCAAACAGATAAAACTTTTCCTCCAACACAATGCTCTATTCACACACTTGATGGTCAAGGGTTCAGAAATCATATTCAGCCACAGCTTTCTCAGATTCTTGTGACCCAATAAGTAGGGCCAGAGGAACAAACAGAGAATATGCCTTCCAGTAACACAGTTTTCAGTGAAAAATGGGCAAATGGCTCACCAATTGCAAGCAGCATCTGTGATGGCTCAGAAAGCAGCTCACATAAATCTTCTAAAAGTGCTTCTTTAGGTCACAGTCAGAATGGATGTAAGAGCCAGCACCCTCAACTTGACACTTTCCTGCCTGCATGTTTGAATTAATTTTTTAAGCTTTCCAAAGAGCGCACTTACTCTCCTGTTTGGGAATTTTTAGAAGCTCATAAAAAAATTCTTCTCCCTCTTAATGCAAATTTTATGCGTGTTTAGAAAATTCTTCCCATCTACAGAGGAAACCACTAGCACTCATCCAATTAAAAAAATTAAGAACACTCCTACTACAGAGGGGAGGAAAAGCTTTGTTATTCCTTTTGTAAAGACCTGTTTCCCAGCACTATCGCGCAATTTGAAAGCAATTTTTGAAATGGACAGGTGATATTCTCAGTTTCAATAATGGACACAAGACTATGCTGACTAGGAAGCTCATCTAGAAATACAGTCAGAGTTCTATTGAGCAAGCACTATTAACCTCAATGTGTTTGCAAAGTAAGGTTGCCAGCCTCCAGGTGAAGCCTGGAGATCTCCCGCTTTTACAACTGATCTCTAACTGGCAAAGATTAGCTCCCCTAGAAAAAATGGCTACTTTGAAGGGTGGACTTTATGGCATTATACCATGCTGAGACCCCTCTCCTCCTCAAACTCTGCCTTCTCCCAAATCCACCCCCAAAGTCTCCAGGTATTTTCCAACACCAACCTGGCAACCCTATTGCAAAGCAAACCCTAGAAGTTCATCAACAACAATATAAATCAGGGGTGGTCAAACTGTGGCTTGGGAACCATATGTGGCTCTTTCACACATATTGTGTGGCTGTCAAAGCCCCTACTGCCTTCAGCTGGCTTGGAGAAGGTATTTGTCTCTTTAAAGCACTTTGCCAAGCCAGCCAGTGGCTTGGAGAATGCATTTAAAATTAAAGCTGCTTTCTTCCCACCTCTCCCCCTCTATTTTCCTTCCTTCCTTCCTTCCTTCCTTCCTTCCTTCCTTCCTTCCTTCCTTCCTTCCTTCCTTCCTTCCTTCCTTCCTTCCTTCCTTCCTTCCTTCCTTCCTACATCTGACATTCATGTCTTGCAGCTCTCAAACATTTGACGTTTATTCTATGCGGCTTTTATGTTAAGTAAGTTTGGCCACCCCTGATATAGATAGTCTAGGCAGTGGTAGCAGAGAGGGGAGGAGGCAAAAAATAGAATCCTGGTGATTTTTTATTAGCATAGCTGCAAATCTGTCCTTGTTCCATCACCATGGGAAAACCCAGGAATTTTTCATGATTCCACAGTGGAATTTTCTACTAGTGTCAGAATGGTAATTTAATTGTTCTGCCAATTCAGAAACAGCAATGTGGTTTTGGGACAATGGAATTTAGAATATTTGGGGAAAACTGAAATATTTTTATTAGCAATTTTTTGTTAGAAACTAGATGTGTTTATCCTCACAGAATCCAGATATTTTAGGGTCGCCAACTCAGGGTTTTGAAATTCCTGAAGAAAAGTGTTGGGGGAGGGGAGTGAAATCTGTGGGGTATAGTGCCATAAAGTCCACCCTACTAATCAGCCATTTTCTCCTGGGGAACTGGTCTTTCTAATGTGGAGACCAGTTATAACTTCAGATCTCCAGTGCCAACCTGTAGGTTGACAACCTTAATCAAGACTGAGCCAAGTAGAGAGCTATGGTCTATTGGTTTTTGTGATTCCAGCCCAATTCATCACCAGCAACTGTATCCTAGATAGTGTCCCTGCCCTCACCAACCAGGAGTTCTGGATGTCATGTTTTGTGGCCTGGGGCTCTGGGGCCTCAAATTGAAGGGGACATGTGGGGAAAGGGTCTGACTTTATCATTCAGCAGTTAAGAGAGTGTGCAAATACTTCATCTAGATTCCCCCAAATCAACTTCCCTTTCCTCATCCAGATCTCAGGGTTTGATCCAAGGTTTTAGCCTTCTTCTCATGGTCACTGGAAAAAAGGAGTCAAAGGCCAAGAAGCCATAATCTTGGGGTCTCAATGCTTGGCTTAAAATATTTTGCTGTTCCTTCCACTCACCAACCCCATCCATGTCCAACAGGATATATCTGTAACCCCCAGGCACAGCCAGGATGCTGAAGCCCCATTCCCTGCCTCTCTCCCCTCATACTGGGCCCTTGGTTTTCATCTCACTAAGGGAATGGGAATTATGAAACACAGGAAACACACATGAAGCTGCCTTATAATGAATCAGACCACCAGTCCATCAAGGTCTCCAAACTGGCATTCCCCACATTCCACCCAACATCTCCCATTTCGGAGTTGGAAATTGTATAAAGAATGCTGCTAGGCAGTCGTTAACCATGAGGACAGACACAAGTTCAGCAATTTCAATCATTTTGCCAGTACAAAGATTCCATGAGGTGGATTGCTGTTCAATTTCTGCCTGTTTACACTGCTATTAAAGACACTAGAACCCAGGTGGGGGTGGAGTGACATTCTCCATAAAGGCATCTATCAAATTACAGGGTATCAATTTCGTACTTCTAGACCCATATTTGCAGCACAAATCCCAATTAAAACAGTAGTCCAGATGTTAAATTTTCCTGTACAAATCTAAGAGAGTCATCTAATCTGCCCAAGACTCACACCACCTGGAAATACAATACGTTGGCCGTCACGGCACCAGAGGATGCCTGTGGGTGTTATGGTGCAGGGTTGTTCTAGCAGAACTCCCAAATGGAAATTCAAATCGGGTTCACAGCAAGGCCTGGTCTGCAGATGCAGCAGAAAGTAGCAGCTGAATAGACGGAAATGTACCATTTCAGAATATGCCTTTTTAAAAAACTTTTCTCCATGGAAAAAAATTTCTCACTATTTCCAAATATATACCAGCTAGGGCTGTTAAGCTCCTGCTGGGGACAGGGGAATCCCCCGGTTTGGGGGACCCCAACCCGCTGGCGCAGAGCGGGCCACTGGGGGGATCCCTGCTTCCAAAGAGCTCTGTTGTTGTGCAACATGCCCAGTGTGATGACATCACCTGGAAATGACATCATCACGCTGGGCACATCACACTGAGGATGCTCTATACTTCGGGTAAAAACTCTATGGTACTATAGAGTTTTTTCCTGAACTAGCGCATCCCCGGCATGATGTTCCCAGTGCAATGATGTCACTTCTGAATGATGTCATTGCTCCACATGCGTGAGAATTATCCCCCCACCGAAGCTAAGACTTGGGAACCCTAATACCAGCAGAAGGGGAAGGGGGGATTCCAGCGCACCTCTCTCCTTGAGGTTCTAATTTTCCACCTGCAGGAAGTTCCTTTTAACATGCGAAAGTGTTTTAAAATGAGCAGTCCATTCTACCACCTTGGACATGTCTACTAACGTTGCCAGATCTGTGTTGGCAAATACCTGGAGACTTTGGGGGTGGATCTGGGAGAGGACAGGGTTTAGGGAGGGGAGGGGCCTCAGCATGGTACATAAAGTCCACCCTTCAAAGCCACCATTTTCTCCAGGGGAGCTGACCTCTGCCAGCTGGAGATCAATTGTAAAAATGGGAGATCTCCAGGGCCCACCTAGAGCCTAAAAACAATCCAAAGAGTCACACAGACTAGAGAAATGAAAAATAAGCCTCAAACCTCCTGCCTGGAAGCTGGCAGTCCTAACATCTATCAGTCCTCCTCACTCTACTGCCTGCATAGACCAGGCCTTAGAAACAGGTGTTATAATTATACCCAGGGACCAATCCAGTTAGGGTTGCCAAGTACAATTCAAGAAATATCTGGGGACTTTGGGGGTGGAACCAGGAGACTTTGGGGGTGGAGCCAGGTGACATTAGGGGTGGAGCCAAGATCAAGGCTGTGACAAGCATAACTGAACTCCAAAGGGAGTTCTGGCCACCACATTTAAAGGGACAGCACAATTCCTTCCTTCCATAGGAAATAATGAAGGATAAGGGCACTTTCTTTTGGGGCTCATAGAATTGGACCCCCTGGTCCAATCGTTTTGAAACTTGGGGGGTATTTTGGAGAGAGGCAATAGATGCTGTACTAAAAATTTGGTGCCTCTACCTCAAAAAAACAGCCCCCCCCAGGGCCCCAGATACCCGCAGATCAATTCTCCATGATTTTCTATGGGAATAAATCTCTATAGGGAATAACAGAGTTCCCAGCAGACATTTCCCTCCCCTCCCCCCCGCTTTCTGAGGACCCTGAAGCGGGGGGGAGGGTCTCCAAACCGGGGGATCCCCAGCCCGCACCTGGGGATTGGCAACCCTAAATCCAGTCCTTGCTCTGCTTAAGTCACTAGGCACATACATAGTTTTCCTACAAGCACAGCTTTCCACAAAGGGCGGTAGAATAACCGGTGGGGGCTCCACATACAACAGCATTGCAGGTGGGAGAGGAAAGGGAGAATTTAGCAAGGTGTGGAGATTGGCACCTTGGTATTTATAGAGCACTTTACTGTTCCTCACAGATTAGTAGCACATGCATTCCTTTAAGGTAGGTCTGTATGCCTCTATTGCACTTGCAAGAAGGAAGAGGCTGATGTCCCTGGTTTTTGCATTCTGGGTTCAAATATTAACTTTGCTGTGGAAACCCTGAGTAGGCACCCTGAGCAAAAGCCTGATGCCACTCAAGCTGCCCAAAGCCAAGATAAAAGTCAGACCCTGGGCACAAAAACTCAGTGATATGTCACAAAGGGAAGGGGAAGGTCTCATGTGCCACCCTGTCCTGACTTCCCCAGTAGGACTGATGGTGGCTTGCTCATCAGAAACTGAGGCCATGCCTAGAAGGGCTCATGGCACTGAATCAGGAGTTATTCTGCTATCTCTGTTTAAAAGCCTGAGAAAAGTGGTCTTGGTTGTTCTGCGTTTATGGGCCTTGGAAGCCTACAATTGATTTCTGCCTTCAGGCTGGCCCAGGCTGCACTACTTTACGCTCCTTCCTTCCCCAATCCCCTTTAATACATTAAACCATAATATTGTAATCATGCCTTACCCGGCTAACTTAACATACATATGATAGACGTCATGACTTAAACATTTCCTGTAGAGCAATATATGTTGCTGAACAGGTTTATGCAAGGGATAGGCAGCTGGGTGACCCTAAGAGGGTTTAACCTGCCCCCCTCCATCCGGGGAATATAGGGAAAGAGTGATGCTGCAGCAGTGGAATTTTGTAGCAATCCTCACTCAGGGGGCAGGCATGTCCGCCTTCAAGCTGCACAAAAATAAGTACTGTTTTTGCACCAATGTCTGCTTCAAATTCCACCACATCCCCAACTCGAGTAAAAACCATTGCCTCACTCACATTCATTTACACTTCTCAAACTCACCTTGGACCTTAACCTACTTTTAATCTACTTTTTAATTTTTAAATGTTTATTAGCCAAAGACTTCTATCCCACCATTGTTGGCCTTCAAGGTACCAGAGAATGCCTGGGGGTGTTATGGTGAAATGAACTAACAGAGTTGCTCTAGCAGAACTCTCAGCTAGCTAAGGCGGAAGGTGACTCCTGGCATATTTCCTATCACTACAGATAATAACAAAATTCTAACAAATGCACACGTACACATTCCACGGAAATTATTTAACAGCACAATCTCTACTGAGCATCAGGAAAATCTACATGCAGCTAATATCCATAAAGGAGGCTGTCTGAAATAATAATTTTCAGGTGCGATCTAGCAGGCACTGTCAAAGTGAACAATTACCAGGTAAGCCTCTCAGGGAGGGAGTTCTACAGCTGGGGTGCCACTGCCAGAAAGCTCCTATTTGACCAACTGAAGACCAGTAGAGTGTTCTGCTAGTGAAAGCATGTACCACAGGCAGAAATAGATTTGCTCTTCTAAAGGAAAGCAGCTCACAAATGGAATGGACCTGTGGGATCCAACCCTAGAAATTGCTCTTCACTTCCAGTTTGCAAACACAGAGATTTTTGTTGTGTCTTTAAAAGGCAGTCTAAGCAGTTGACTCATATACTGCAAACAAAACAAGGCACATGTCAGAAATTCCAGGTGCTGTTTTATAAAATGGGAGAAAGGGATTTGGGGCAGGGAAGCAGGAAGATGAGGAAGATCTAACCTATTCCTCCTTTGCTGTTTCTCTACCTCAGCCATCCAAATAGTTTTACCCCTACCACAGTGGGGTTGTCTCAGCTACATGTTTGTAAGGGATAAACATGTGACTAGAATGAAGCAGGGAGGGGAAGCCAATCTGGAACCAACAAATGGCAGATGTGAGGCTTTGCTGTTCTAATTTTCTATCTTTCAAAGGGAGCTCAATTTTACATAGGGACATCAGAAAATCACTGGGAGATCAACCCAATGATACATCATCAAGTCCAACATCATCAAGTCCAGAGTCCTGTTTTCCATGGTGGGCAACTCAATGTCCTTCTGTTGAGAGCAACTGGTATTCAAAGGTACACTTATTCTGTACAGGGAAGTTCCATTGAGGCTATTAGCCACAGAGGGATCTATCCTCCACAAATTCTCCCTTTTAAAGCCATCTATGCTAGCAATGGGAGGAAGGGATACCAGCTTCCAGGTGGGACCTGGGGATTCCCTGGAATTACAGGTCATCTCCAGACTATAGAGAATAGTTCTCCTCAGGGGTCATTTTGTAGAAAAATAGGTGGTGGAGCTCATCCAGGGATTATTATGCAGCGACACCTACTATTCAATGGACGAGGTAGGTAGGTGGGGAGGAGGAGGGAAGCTCTCAGAAAGGCTCAGGAGCTGTGCTGCTCCTGTGAGCTCTTGCTGAATTCAAGGCCTGGTTCTCCTGGAGAAAATGGATGCTTTGGAAGGTGGACTCTGTGGTATGATATCCCACTGGGGTCTTTATTCTCTCCCGGATCTATCCCCAAATCTCCAGCTGATTCCCAACTTGGATATGGCAACCCTAAAAAAAAAAATTCCCTGCCAGTAGCAACCTAATTGGAGGGAGTGTGATGTATTACCTGATCTCTTCAAATCTCAGAAGATAAGCAGGGTGAATACTTGGAAGGGAGACCCCCAAGGAAGATTCTGTAGAAGAAGTCCATGGCAAACCACCTCTGCTTCTCACTTGCCTTGAAAACGTCTTGTTGAGGTTGCCATAAGTTGGTTGCAACTTGTCAGTTCTTACATACTGTGGCAGGGAGCTCCATAAGTTAATAAGGTGCTGCATATAACACCTTAGTCTCCAGCCATACGTAGTAAACCCTCCATGTCAAGTGATTGTTCTAACTTCCCACTGTCCAGGGAAAGGGGAAGAAAGGAAGCAGGACTGTGACCATTTCAGACACTGTGCTTGAAAAGCCTCCCTCCTCCCCACACACAAGGCACCCCCCCCCTCCTCCTCAAGTGTCTCCTTTCCATTCAAAGGTGTTTTAGAGTTCACCTCATCTCATCTTGCTAGTCATCCGGTAAGGAGGTATTTATGGCTGTGCCCACAGAGGAGGTCAGAGCCTTCAGCTATTATTTCCAAACGGCCCACTGTCATTAGCTTTCCCACCCCCCCAGGGGATGATTCAGGTATTCACTTATCTTGGGTGTACAACTTGAGCAATATCTTTGTGCCAAAGAGATCCCTCAGATTTACCACCCACACATTTTTTTTTAAAATGTAAACGATAGCTTGGAATCTTCCAGAACAGTTAAGACTCTCCCAGATTCCCTGCATCGCTTAGGGAAATGACTAATAGAGAGGGGAATATTATAAGGAACCGTGCTGAACTAAACTATAAAATTCCTCAACAGAAATTACCTCTGCAGAAAGATTAATGAACAGATTTCTTGTGTTTCTTATAAGTGGATACAGTAGTGTGGGGGTATCAGATAAGGCAGAGAGAATGGGGGGCTTAATCCTTTCCCCTTACACTGCTTCCCCAACCTTGTTGTTGTTGTTCAGTCGCACAGTCGAGTCCGACTCTTTGCACCCTCATGGACAAAGTCACGCCAGGCCCTCCTGTCTTCCACCATCCTCCGAAGTCTGCTCAAATTTGTGTTTGTTACATCAGTAACACTGTCCAGCCATCTCATCTTTTGCTGCCCCCTTCTTCTTTTGCTGTCTTTCCTAGCATCAGGATCTTCTCCAGGGAGTGCTCCCTTCTCATTTGGTGGCCAAAGTATTTGAGCTTCCGCTTCAGCATCTGACCTTCCAGTGAACAGTCTGGGTTGATTTCCCTTAGGACTGACTGATTTGATCTTCTTGCAGTCCAAGAAACTCTCAAGAGTCTTCTCCAGCACCATATCTCAAAAGCATCTATTCTTCTGCGCTCAGTCTTCCTTATGATCCAGCTCTCACAGCCATACATTATTACTGGGAATACCATCACTTTGACTACACGGACTTTTGTTGGCAGGGTGATGTCTCTACTTTTTATTATACTGCCCAGGTTCGCCATAGCTGTCCTCCCAAGGAGCAAACGTCTTTTAATTTCATGGCCACAGTCACCATCTGCAGTGATCTTGGATCCCAGAAATGTGAAGTCTGTCACTACTTCCATGTCTTCCCCTTCTATTTGCCACGGTGTGATGGGGCCAGATGCCATGATCTTAGATTTTTTGATGTTGAGTTTCAAGCCTACTTTTGTGGTCTCCTCTTTCACCCTCAACAAGAGGTTCTTTAGGTCCTCCTCACTTTCTGCCATTAGAGTAGTGTCATCTGTATATCTGAGGTTGTTGATGTTTTTCCCGGTAATCTTAATTCCGGCTTGTGCTTCATCCAAGCCAGCATTCCGCATGATGTACTCTGCATATAAATTAAATAAGCAGGGTGACAAAATACATCCTTGTCGAACTCCTTTTCCTATTCTAAACCAATCAGTTGTTCCATATCCCGTTCTGACAGTTGCTTCTTGACCCTTATACAGGTTTCTCAGGAGACATGTGAGGTGGTCTGGTACTCCCATCTCTTTAAGGACTTGCCACAGTTTGTTGTGATCCACACAATCAAAGGCTTTAGCATAGTCAATAAAGCAGAAATAGACGTTTTTCTGATACTCCCATGCTTTCTCCATAATCCATTGAACGTTGGCAATTTGATCTCTAGTTCCTCTACCTCTCCGAAACCCAGCTTGAACTTCTGGTAGTTCCCGATCTACATACTGCTGAAGCCTAGGCTTGTAGGATCTTTAACATGACCTTGCTGGCATGTGAAATGAGTGCAATGGTGCGATAGTTTGAACATTCCTTGGCATTACCCTTCTTTGGGATTGGAATATAAACTGATCTTTTCCAATCCTGTGGCCACTTTTGCGTTTTCCAAATTTGTTGACTTAATGTGTGCATCACTTTAACAGCATCATTTTATAGGACTCTGAATAGCTCAACTGGGATACCATCATCTCCGCTTGCTTTGTTGTTAGTAATGCTTTCTAAAGCCCATTTTATTTCACACTCCAGGATGTCTGGCTCAAGGTCATCGATTTCACTGTCATGGTTGTCCGGGACACTGAGATCCTTCTTGTATAATTCTTCTGTGTATTCTTGCCACCTCTTCCTGATCTCTTCTGCTTCTGTTAGGTCCCTACCATTTTTGTCCTTTATCATGACCATCTTTGCACGAAATGTTCCCTTGATTTCTCCAATTTTCTTGAAGAGATCTCTTGTCCTTCCTGTTCTGTTATTTTCCTCTATTGCTTTGCATTGTTTCTTCAGGAAGGCCTCCTTATCTCTCCTTGCTGTTCTCTGAAAATCTGCATTCATTGAGTGAATTTTTCCTTTTCACCTTTGCCTTTCGCTTTCCTTCCTTACTCAGCTATTTGTAAAGCCACTTTGCTTTCTTGCTTTTCTTTTTCTTTGGGATGGTGCTGATTGTTGAGTATAAATGAGGAAAGAAGAAAGGCAGGGGGGGAAAGCACTAGGCCAAGTTAGGGTTGCCAGTCTCCAGGTGGGGGCTGGAGATCTCCTGCTTTTACAACTGATCTCCAGCTGGCAGAGATCAGCTCCCCTGGAGAAAACAGCTGGTGAACTCTATGGCATTGCACCATGCTGAGGCCCCTTCCCTCCTCAAATCACACCTTCTCCCAGATCCACCCCCAAAGTCTCCAAGTATTTTCCAACACAAACCTGGCAACTCCAGGAGCATGGAAACATGGGGGTTATAGTGGGCAACCAAATGTGTTGCCAACTTTGAAATGTAAAATTCCTGAAGAATTTAGGGTAGGGCCTACAGAGGGTGGGGTTTGGGAAGGGGAGGGACCTCAGGGGGGGTATAATACCATAGAGCCTACCCTCTAAAGCAGCTGTGTTTCTGAGCCTGTAGCCTGGAGATAGTTGAAATTCTGGGAGATCTCCAAACCCCACCTGGAAGGCTGGCAACTCTAAAAGAAACCCTGGTTTTCTTCCCACCCCCCACCCCACTTTTGGAGCAGTTGTGTGTCTCCTACCTGGAGGCCTGCATAGGGTGGCAGAGAACCAGCTGTGCCACGCCACGATGCCATCCCCTGTGACCAGGACATGCCCAGATCTACTGTTTTATTAGCTGTCCACCACAAGTGTGTAGATTCTTCCGATGCTGGTCTCCACCCTGGCCCAGATTTATGCTTACCCTGCAATCCTATCCTCAGAAGTTCTGCTTTCTTCAATGGGACTCCCATGGAAGCATACAGGGAACGGCAGCTTTATGTGTTCCGTGTTGTTCGGCTGTTTTTCATGTTGTATTTTGCCAGTGTTTTTAAATCTGCAAATACTTATGTGCTGAATCAACTCTTGTTTCTTACCCAGGGCCACTTTGGAAGGGATCTGCCAGACTACAGAAGCTCCAATATATCAGCTAATTTGTCTACCTTACAGGATTGTTGTAAGGATAAAATAGACACACAACACAAGAACTGAGTTCTCTTGTCCTTCAGTCAGTCAGTTTATTATTACAGTCATTGACCAGAACATGTAAGTCATTTAGAACAAACATTAAAAGTACCTTATAAAAAGTCCCACAAAGAGTCTACATATTTACGATTGGATGACTTGATGATTGAGGGTTGTCCTTCTATGGAGCCAGCAGTCACAACTGAGTTATCAGATGGAAGAGATTTGTGCAAAAGAGCTGGAAAAATTTCCCCTTCGGGAGTCTGGACAAACAGGTTTGCTTTCATGCTCAGGTGCTAACTGATCATCCTATCTGGGGCCCTGAGAAGGAATTTCCCCTGGGGTCAGATTGGCTATTTATTTATTTACTTATTTCTCTCTTGCCTTCCTCCAAGGAATTGGATTCAAGAAGGGAACAGACCAGTGGTGCTATGGTTTTTGGGGTGTGTTTTCCTCCCCCCCCTTTTTTTTTTTTTGCGTAGAATATTTGTGGGATTTGAAGGTTAAATCTGTCAGGTTTTCACTTCATAAAACATCAGCCTAGTTCCTTTTTCTTTTCAGTTATAATAATTTTGCAGCTCCTTCCTGATTAATATAGCAGTATATGCCTAAACATTTCAATTTATGCCTTGGGACTCATCAGGGGTGCAAACCACCACACATGCTCCCCTCCTTTCTTAGATCAAATTGGATGAAAAAGGACTTAAATATTGCTTTTCCCCTCCAGCTTTTGGGTTATTGTTTATTAATTTTTCAATAGGTTACACCTTGTTCAGCAAAGAGAAACAAATGGAAATAAATGAAACTGGAGACAAAGGGAAATGCTACTTTGTCTTAACCCCAATGATCTCTCCTCCCCAAATTCTCCTACAAACCTGAAAACAGAACCTTTCTGTATACTCTTTTGATCAACAGGCAGAGAAATTTCTGTCATGCAAGATGATGTCATTTATTAAAACATTGTGAGTAGATGAATATTTTGGTTATTTTATAAAAGAGGGCAAGCCTTTTCTTTTTATTACTTTTTATTTTGAGCTGCAAATACATTCTTGTTCTGTTACTCTGACATGGATGGCTCAGACTAGTCTGACCTTGTCAAATTTTGGAAACCAAGTAGAGTCAGCCCTGGTAAGTACTTAGATTGCAGACCACCAAAGAAGGCAAGGTTACTATGCAGAAACAGGCAATGGCAAAGCACCTCTGCTCCTACTCTTGTCTTGAAAACCATATGCAGGGGTGTCAAAAATGTGCCCCAGAGGCTGAATCAGGCCTCTGGAAGGCTCCTATCAGGCCCCCAAACAATTGGCTATAGTTTGCTTCCTTCTCCCTCTCTCTTGCTTCCTTCTGCATCATAGCTTGCTTTTGCCAGGCTCGCTCAATTGCATAGGAGCTACAGAGCAAAGCTTCTATTTTCTCAATTGGCTGAGGCTCCTCCCTTGGGGAGGAAGGGGGGGAAGGATAGCTTGCTTTGCCAGGCTCTCCCAATCGCACAACAGAGCTACTGAGCCTCTTCCTTCTATTGGCTGAGGCTCCTCCTCCTCCTCCTGGTCCCATGGGGAAGGAAGGAAAGAGCCAGAGCTTCCTTTGCCCAGTTCCCTGGATCCTATGGGAAAGATACAAAGAAAGCATCCTTAAGACCAACAAGTGTTAATGTTTTAATTATGTTTTATTTTAAGTTTTTAAAAAAATCTTTAATTGTGTTTGTCTGTGCCCTTTATAAAGTTTATATCTAGTACCTGGCGTTACATTTTTTGACACACTTGACCTTGCCCAACAAGGTCTCATTTATGTCAGATTCAGCCCTTATTACAAATGAGTTTGCCACCCCTGCCGTATGGGGTCACCATAAGTCCGCTAAGCCTTGATGGCACGTTCCACCACCAATTGTTTGTTATAATCCTCCATGGGTCTATTGAAAGAGCAGAATATCATGATTTTTAATATTAAAAATAAATAAAACCACTTTCTCCTTTGTGCAAAAAAACACATGTAATGTGGTGAGTTCCATCCATATTCCCTGCCTCACAGCTTGCACTGCGGAAGATATATAGCATTTCCCCCTCCCCAACACTCCTTTCATACAGTATTTCATCCCAGGAAGACAGAGTTCTTCCCAAGATATCACAGTCCATTTTAATATGATGAATACATCATGTGTGGTGGTACAATTGTCATGACCTTTTACTTATGACTGTGTGGTGTGCAGCAAAGCATGCATTAAAAACCCACCTAATGTGTTGTGCCTCTGTGAGCTTGTGACCCTTTCCTTCCGGTTCTTTTGACATCGCTTGCATGTGTGTCACCAAAGCCCTTGGACAGCACTTGGAATTATTTGTAGACTGTGCATTGTCCAACGCCAGTACAACATGAAATAAAGGTCCGAGTCTACAAACCAGACAAGAGTATGGGAGTTTTGTGCCTGGAACTTCCAGCATTCCTTCAAACCCTCAATGCCACAGACCTGAATCAGAACCATGGGATAGAAAAGGTAGAGAAAGAAGTACTTTTCTTCCTTTCTCACAATACGAGAACTTGTGGACATTTAATGAAATCGCTGAGCAGTCAGGTTAGAACGGATAAAAGGAAGTATTTCTTCACTCAAAGGGTGATTGACACATGGAATTCACATGGACGGCTTCAAGCATAGACAGCTTCAAGAGGGGACTGGATAAACATATGGAGCACTGCCTACTAGCCACAGCGTATTGTTGGAACCGATGCTTTGGAGGGTGGACTGTATGACATTATACCTTGCTTAGGTTCCTCCCCACCCCAAACTCCATTCTGCACAGGCTCCATCCTTAGTTCTCTAGGAAATTCCCAATCCAGAGTTGGCAACCCTTCCTGATAATGGGAGTTTAAAAAGTCCTGGATATTCTGTCTAGTTCCCTGAGGTAGTAAGCTGGCCTCTGGATTGTAACCATAGCAGGTGACTCACATTTTCAAATGTTCCTCCATACAACAAAGTAATTCCACAAAGGCATCTGACAGAGGGGCTCCAACCTAGTTCCTCTGTATTGCTGGGATACTTTTTGATGGAAGATGAGTCTACTGTGAACTATCTATGGTCAGGTCACCTTCCCCTCCCCACCAGCAATGTTTCCATAGTTCTGTGAGCTTTGTGGCCCTGATCTCCATGGACATAGTAGATATGTGTTTACTTCTGCAGTGAGTGGTCAGCCAAAAAGCCTTATCCAGTTTTCTGCTGAGCAGTCAGTCTTAGCTATGAACCTGTAGGCAACATCTTATTGTGGTTATGCAAACTTACACACACACACTGTGGCTAATAGCCACTGATGGACCTCTGCTCCATATTTTTATCTAACCCCCTCTTGAAGCTGGCTATGCTTGTAGCCGCCACTACCTCCTGTGGCAGTGAATTCCGCATGTTAATCACCCTTTGGGTGAAGAAGTACCTCCTTTTATCCATTCTAACCCCACTACTCAGCAATTCATTGAATGCTCACGAGTTCTTGTATTGTGAGAAAGGGAGAAAAGTACTTCTTTCTCTACCTTCTTCATCCCATGCATTATCTTGTAAACCTCTATCATGTCACCCCGCAGTCAACGTTTCTCCAAGCTAAAGAGCCCCCAAGTGTTTTAACCTTTCTTCATAGGGAAAGTGTTCCAAACCTATAATCATTCTAGTTGCTCTTTTTTGCACTTTTTCCAATGCTATAATATTTTTTTTGACCAGAATTGCACACAGCATTCCAAATGAGACCACACCATCGATTTATACAGGGGCATTATGATACTGGCTGATTTGTTATCAATTCCCTTCCTCATAATTCCCAGCATGGCGTTGGCCTTTTTTATTGTAATCGCACACTGTCTTGACATTTTCAGTGAGTTTTCTACCACGATCCCAAGATCTCTCTCTTGGTCAGTCTCTGCCAGTTCACACCCCATCAACTTGTATTTGCAGCTGGGATTCTTGGCCCCAATGTGCATTACTTTGCACTTGGCCACATTGAACCTCATCTGCCATGTTGACGCCCACTCACCCAGCCTCAACAGATCCTTATGGAGTGCTTCACAATCCTCTCTGGTTCTTATCACCCTGAACAATTTAGTGTCATCTGCAAACTTGGCCACTTCACTGCTTACTCTCAACTCCAAATAATTTATGAACAAGTTAAAGAGCATGGGACCCAGTACTGAGCCCTGTGGCACTCCACTGCTTACCGTCCTCCACTGCGAAGACTGCCCATTTATACTCACTCTCTGCTTCCTATTAATTAGCCAGTTTTTGATCCACAAGAGGACGTGTTCTTTTACTCCATGACTCTCAAGCTTACTAAAGAGCCTTTGATGAGGAACTTTATCAAAAGCTTTCTGGAAGTCAAGGTAAACAATATCTATCGGGTCTCCTTTGTCCACATGTTTGTTCACCCCCTCAAAGAAATGTAACAGGTTAGTGAGGCAAGATCTTCCCTTACAGAACCCATGCTGAGTCTTCCTCAATAACTCGTGTTCATCAATGTGACTATTCATTCTGTCCTTGATAATGGTTTCTACCAACTTTCCCGGTATTGAAGTCAGACTGACTGGCCTGTAGTTACCCAGATCTCCTCTGGAACCCTTTTTAAAGATGGGGATGACATTTGCTACCTTCCAGTCCTCAGGAACGGAGGCAGATTTCAATGAAAGATTACATATTTTTGTCAGGAGATCCACAAGTTCAACTTTGAGTTCTTTCAGAACTCTTGGATGTATGCCATCCGGACCTGGTGATTTATTAGTTTTTAATTCGTCCATCAGTTGTAGGACCTCCTCTCTTGTCACCTCAATCTGGCTCAGGTCTTTCACCACCCCTTCCAATAGAAGTGGTTCCGGAGCAGGCAAACACTTCTCATCTTCCACAGTGAAGACGGAGGCAAAAAATTCATTTAGTTTCTCAGCCATTTCCCTATCCTCCTTCAGTAATCCTTTGACCCCTTGGTCATCCAAGGGCCCCACTGCCTCCCTGGCTGGTTTCCTGCTTCTAATATATTTGAAGAAATTTTATTGTTGGTCTTTATGTTTTTTGCAATATGCTCCTCATAGTCCCTTTTTGCCTGCCTGATCACAGTCTTGCATTTGATTTGCCATTGCCTGTGTTCCCTTTTATTAATTTCACTTGGACTAGCTTTCCACCGCTTAAAGGAGTCCTTCTTACCTTTTACAGCTTCCATTACTTTGTTTGTTAACTATGCAGGCCTTCTCTTATACCTGTTTGTACCTTTCCTAACTTGTGGTATATATTTTATCTGTGCTTCTAGGATTGTGGTTTTAAATAGCCTCCAAGCTTCCCCAAGGTTTTTGACTGTATTTACCTTTCCTTTCAGTTTCCTCTTCACATGCCTCTGCATCTCAGAGAATTTACCCATTTTAAAGTTAAATGTGGTTGTGCTGGTCTTTTGGGGCAACTCCCTATTTATACAAATAGTGAAATCAATAACGTTATGGTCACTGCTCCCAAGCGGTGCGATCACTTTTACATCTCTCACCAGGTCTTGGGCATTACTTAGCACGAAATCCAGGATCGCCACTATCAGTATGTATGCCACTATCAGTTCAGCAAAGGAACTCTCAGTTCACACCATCTGCTATAATTATTAAAAAAAAATACAGTCAAGGCTGCCATCTCCTTTGCTCTCTCCATACAACAATAAGGTTTTCATAACTTTGCAATCATTTTGATTCATTACAATTCTGCATGCACGTAACAGCAGAAAAACTCTTCAGAAACTCTCATACTGCCATCCAATATCAGGTGAAGAGGAGAGATTGGGGGTGGGGGGGGTGAGAAAGGTATCCAATGTACCCATGTCCCAAACAGCTGATCACAGAGTGTTTTAACTGGGGCACAATGTTGAGAATAGACACAATGGCTCCCTATCCAGTTAGAGATATGCCTGCATCTGGCCTCTCGGATCAAGGCCATCATCTTTATTTAGCCTTTTCCCCCCCTTATGCAGCTTTTATTTATTTATTTAAACTGCCCTTCCCAGAAATCAAGCTCAGTGTGATTTAAAGGTAAAGTAAAAAGTAGTCCTCTGTGCAAGCACCAGTAGATTCCGTCTCTGGTGTGACATTGCATCACAAAGTTTTCACGGCAGACTTTTTATGAGGTGGTTTGCCATTGCCTTACCCAGCCATCTACTAACTATTTATTTATTCATTCATTCATTCATTCATTCATTCATTCATTCATTCATTCATTCTGTTAGATTTATATCCCGCCCATTCTACGAAGACTCAAGGTGGCTAACAACGTAACAGCAAGCTGGGTACTCATTTTACCGACCTTGGAAGGATGGAAGGCTGAGTGAACCTTGAGCCGGCTACCTGAAACCAGCTTCTGCCAGGATTGAACTCAGGTCGTGAGCAGAGCTTGGACTGCAGTACTGCAGCTTACAACTCTGCACCACGGGGCTCCTTTCAGTGTGATTTACAGTAGTATAAAACCAGCAAAACAATTAAAAACCAAGGAAGCAACAATAAATGTTGAGTTTTAGAAGAAAAACCAGATGGTGTCCAAGTCCTGATGGTGTCACTATCTCATGGGGGTAGGTGGAAAAAGTTAGAAGTGGGAGTGCCAGTTGGAACCATTGCTAGTGTTGCCAACCTCCAGGTAGGGCCTGGCGATCTCCCACTTTTACAGAGATCAGCTCCCCTGGAGAAAATGGCTGCTTTGAAGGGTGGATTTCATGGCATTGTACCCTGCTGAGGAACCTCTCCTCCCCACCCTCTCCTGGATCCATTTCCAAAGTATCCAGGTATTTTTCCAATACAGACCTGGCAACCTTAACCACTGCTGCTCTCAACCAAATTCCTGGTGGGACATCTCTGCCTTACAGGTCCTGTGGAACTGTAAGAAGTCCTGCAGGGCCCAGATGAAACTTGGCAGAGAGTTCCACCAGGTTGGGATCAGGGCAGAAAAAGCCCTAGCTTTGGTTGAGGACAGCTGGGTGGCTCAGGACCCACCAACAAAAGGAGCACAAGGATCTCTTGGGAGAAGAAGCAGCATGCAGTCTGCTAGCTTGTTACCTAAATCTTCTCACACCTCTCACTATTTTATCCAATTAGCTAAAAAAAATTGCAGGATGATTGACAAGCTCCAGCTTTAATTGCGGGAAAAATGTAAACTGCTTTAATTTATTTCAAATGCTTTAATTGAAACTTACCCAATTGCTCATCTTTCTGCGGTTTAACTTTGCCTCCCCAGGTGACCTTGTGGCTTACCCACCCACCTACCATCATTACCACAAAATGTCTATTTACTCTACTTCGTTTATTCAGTGCGGGGTGGGGGGAGCCTCCATTATTACCTTGGCAAGGTGTATGGTGAGGAGGGGTTTCTGTGGGGTTTGAAGAGTATAATCCATTTTGCGAATAATGTGCTTGAGAAGTTTTGCCTGTGTTCTCTAAAGAAAGACCTGGATTTGCTCAGCTTTGGATGAACATAAAACTGAAAGGCAGGGAACAAAGTCTTTTGGAAAGGCTATGTAACTAGCCTAAGCTGTGGCCTTGTCAATTTGCTAAAATGTATTTCAATTTTCCAGTGATGAGAGACCCTTCGGCAAAGATTTATCCTTGGCAAATAATAGTCATAATAATGCTGCTTTTCCTAGTGCAGAATTAGCTGCCAATCTACAGGACACCTGATACGATGGTTTTAAAGCTGCTAACCGCACAATGCAAATATGCCTTTCCCATCTGCCATTTTGGAATTTCTTGGTTGAAATGGCTCCAGGCTAAAGGTGCTTTCCTCCACCCCACCCATGTCACAGTACAATATTATGAAACCATCGGCTTGTGGTCCTTAACCTTATGCTTCCAGGGGTGCACTACACCTGTTCCTTGATTAGATTACTTTGAAGTAAGCAATCGGTAACTTCAAGCCTTTTTTGAACCTGGGATTTTAAGCCATGGGTCAGAGTCCCTTTCCACGAGCCCTGATTTGTGAACTCCAAGGTTGCCAGCAATGCTTCAGCAAATGCTTGGAGATTTCTGAGGGAGGTGCCTGGGAAGGGTGAACTTTGGGGTGGATGTGATGCCACTTGTGGGTGACACTCTAGGAATTCCTCCAATCTCTATGGTAAATACCACAGAGTAATGGTGAAATTCCTAGAGTACCACTATGGAGGCTATTCTCTGCTCATTTTTATTCCTATTCTTCAGTTCCTTGAGGACAGGAGACTGGGGCTGAGGCAGGGGTCTGTTTGCCATGAGTGGGCAAATGGCAAGCCTAGTGAACACCATCACAATCACACATTACTTGCATACTCTCTTCTATTCCTTGTATGTGTGATTCGCACTGTGGTTGGAACTGTGGCAGTGTGTAGAAGAAACTTAGCCTCCTCCTGCCATGTCACATTACCCTAAATAGAAATGCTCCAGGGAAGGTGCTACTTGGCCCATTGCAGAATACTTTCCCCCTCAGGCATTTCTGTTCAAGAAAAAATGCGATGGTGGAACTAAGATTCTGCTCCTTGCCATAGCAGGAACAATGCACATAAGGAACAGAGGAAAATAAACAAGTAACATATTACCATGATTCTGAGTTCACAGATTGAATAAAGGGTCCCCAAGCTCTCTCAACCCCAGTGTCTCATAGAAATAATCCCTTAGATCTGACGCTGCGGTTATTGTGAGGTTAGTGGAAAATGGACACAACAATGCTACCCATAGCGCACATTTGCCAAACATTGTGGATAATGTCCAAAGAAGAAAAAGGGAACTATAAAAACATATGGTTTTGCATGTTGCTTGGTCAATGTGCATAATCTTCCAAGCCGCATATTGACTGATGCTGCTGCATGATAAAGTGGAGAATATGCATATTGACCACGCAATGTATGAAATGCCCTTGATTATGCTGAAGAGTCATGCATGATACCCAGAACACCATTTGGAGTGGTGATTAATAGGCAAAATCTCCTGATCAGGCTTTTTTTTGTTCATCTCCTCCAGAAATTTTGCTCCAGTTTTGTATCTAAATTGGATATTTTTTGGAACACCTACAAGATGTTACAAGATGTACACCTAATTGTCCGCTTTGTGTTTCCTCCTACTCTGCTCAAATCTTTCCCTGATCTGATTTCTTCATTTTTAGACAGGTTGCAACCGAAGCATCTTAGCACGCTTTGTGGATACAACAGTGCACCCTGTTGTCCTTCCCGTCCACATTCGGCTCCATTTGCCTTGTGTCGGTTCCCAGAGACACCACTCCCCCCCAACCAGTGGCAATGGAAGGTTTTTGCAGGTGTTTAAATAACCCAAATTGGTGGTAAAAATATTGGCACACAATACCAATATGTCAATACTTTTTTTTAAATTTGGGAAAAATCTCTGGGTAGGGGGTAGGGGCGGGGGGTGGGGCTAGGAAAGTGCAGGAAATGACTATGTGGACACTCAGTTGCCACCGCAAATGCAAAAGCATTTTCATTGACAATGGAAGGAACATGGAACATTGTCACTGTGTGGATTGAGGCAAATATCCGGTTAATGAACACAGCAGCCAGAGCTTCTCTACATTCTTCAGTCACCTCTTCCATTAACACTCCGCACTGATTTACCACGCTTGGTCCAAGAAGCTCAGGGTGCTATACCTGGCTTGGGTTGATCCCATTTCCCTGTACTGCACTTAACTCAATTCCAGCATGGAACGGTGGCTGAATGTGGGAGAGCCAGGTTCAAATTCCCACTCTACCCTGGAAGCTTGATGGGTGACCTGGGGCCAGACACTTTCTCTCAGCCTAACCTACTGCACAGGGCTGCATATTTTATTGTATAAAATGGATTTATTATTGTATAAAATAAAGGGAGAATGATATTGTAAACTGCTTTAGGTCCTTACAGGGAAGACAAAAAGGGTGTAAATATTGAAATGAATAAATAATATCCACAATACCTAATGAATACCTATTACAGACAAGGAACAGTATTTATGTGAATTTTCCATTCATTTTCCATTAAACCCACATTAAGCACAATATATAATCTGTATCAGTTTTGCACGGTCTTCCCTGAAAAGAGTTGGGAATCTGACCAAATCCAGTCATCTTTGCCACTTTCTTGTTCGTGCAGAAACCAATGGGGTACTTGCGTACAAGCTCTGACTCATTTCCTCTGAATGTAATGATTAAACCTGAATGTTTTAATCTAAATGAAAGATGCTTATCCTCATTGGGGCTGATCAAAATTTTGATGACTTTGATTTGGTACTGGAAGGATTAAGGTTAAACACATTTCAGACTAATATAAAATATTATAATGAGTTATTGAAATGTCTGAGCTCTTAAGTTATTGTATTACTTTAAATTGCTTGGTCATCATTTATTATGAATGGATATAATTAAAAATATAGTTATAATATTACCAAAGGGGTGCAGCACATTCCATACAAAAGAAGGCTAATACCTTTGGGGTATTGTTGTTTAGAACAAAGAATGGGGGGATATTTACTAAGTTATAGATGGTGTAAAAAGATGTGTGAAGTGAACTGAATGAAGCTGATGGACACCTCTTTACTGAATTAATTATTAATTTTTGGAATTCACTGCCAGTGGAGGTAGCGGCAGCCATGGGCATGGATGTCTTTAACGGGGGGTTAAACAGATTCATGAGGAGGGCCATCAAAGGCTACAAGCCATAATGACTAATGGCAGCCTCTATGTCCAGAGGCAGCAAACCTTCCAAAATATTAGTGCTAAAGGGCAGCACGAGGGAAAGGCCTTGGCCTTTACGCCCAGTTTGTTCGCCTTCTAGGGCAGGGACTGCTATGTGAAACAGGATGCTGGACTTGATGGACCACTGATCTGATCCAGCAGGCCTCCTCTTGTGTTCTTATTAAAACTTTTTCTCCCTCACATAACAGAATTTGGGGCTGACCAGGTGAGCAAATTGGCAGTAGAAAGTGCTTCTTGCTGCAATGTGTATCTAATTTAGGCTAACCAGCATTGGTTTAGATGGCTTTTAAAAACAAAAAGATTAGACGAATAGGTGGAGAATGGCTCATCAACAGTTATTCCACATGACAGTTAAATGGATCCTTCATGTCCAGAGATAACAGCTAACACATTTTTATCCCATGTTTCTCTAAGAAGCTGAGGGTGGTATATTGGGCTCTCCTCCATTTTATCTTCATGACAACCCAATGAGGTAATTAGGCAGAGAGACAGTAAAATATTGGGGATAAAATACTTTGAAGTATATTTTTATTCTGACCTAACCTCCATGGAGCTCAGGGTGCCATACATGGTTCTCTCTTCTTCCTGGCCACAACAACTGTGCAAGAGAGGTTGGACTGAAACATGAATGGCCCAAGGTCAGCTAGTGGGGCTCAAGGCAGCATGGGAATTTGAAGTCATGTCTTCCAGATCTCTCTGGCTCATGTTATATATACATATACACACACACACACACACACACACATATATATATATGTACACACTATGGAAGCAAGCCCCTGCTGTGCCATAGGGACTTCCCTATCTGGCTCTGGGTGAGTCAGGCTCTCCTCTCCTCAGACCTGTGTCTGTTATGCAGGAACCATGGAAGCTGTTGTGAGACTTGGCACACAGAGATTAGCAAATTAAAAATGGTAAAGAGCGAGATAAACAGCAGGAGGAGGGTTGGCCAGTACAGACTGCATGACACTGAAGCAAATCGAAAAGTCAAACGCTGCTCTTTTGCAGTTACCAGTAGCTGAAGGAAGTTTCCCAAGATAAGAGATTGTTTCTGGATGAACCTCATTCCTGAGAGCATTGCTAGGGGCCAGGAAAAGGTCACCTTTCGTGTAGCTACCATGACAGTGCAGATAACTGGCATCACGTCCTTGTGCTTAAGGTTGCTGGGCCAAAGATTTGAAAGAAGCAACAACAGGAAGGGACCATTTTTAGCACCTTTTGTTAGTGGCACAATGTGCTCTAGTGAGAGCCACTGTCAGCTAGATCTCTGACACCTGACAACCTTGTTGGGTAGGTTACGCTGGGAGTGTGTAACTGGCTGAAGCTCCCCAGTAAGCCCTTCAGCACTTCTCCAATTCAAAACAGTGCATTCTGCCAGAAGAGATATTTTTCTCCCTCTCTCTTCATCCTTAAGCTTGGAGTCACATCATTACACGAAACTGGTTGGTAATCAAGTGAGGATGCTCCAGGGAAAGAACTTACTCATCCCAATGCATAATTAATTAATGAAATCTGCAGCACAAACTACTGGTTTAGATGGCCGTGGACCAGATTGGACCAACTAATGGATTAGCCATGAAACCTCAAAGGAGACAGCAGATTCAGAGGCAATATACCTCAGAATACTAGATGGGATGCCCAAGCCAATTTAGACATAACACGAGGTGGGTGGGACTGTACATGTGAAGGGTGTTTTATGCATGCTCAGCATGTCACACTGAAATGGGGCTTAGCTTTGTGGCCTCAGGCAGATGTTATCTGAAAACCAGCAACAATGGTCACGTACTTACAAGATTGTTTGGAGGGCAATAAAGATTTTAATGCACTTTGCTAGACAAAAACACCTGGGTACTGGCAAATATGTGTAAAGGTATCAGAAAAGAAACCAGAGGAAGGTCTGGATTAGGTTATTGATGACTCCTTTCCCCACTCCTGCCTTCTGATAGTTTCCTTCCAATATGTGACAGACTTTTCCCCTTCTTCAACTTGTCTCCTTGGAGCCTACTATCTCATTTTTATCCCATCCTCTTTTTATCCAGTCTTTCTTCTGTGGAGCTCTGGGCAACAGGCTAGGTTCTCTCCCCGCCCACATTGTTTCCTCACAGCACCATATGAGGTAGGTTAGGCTGAGAGAAAATGGCGTCCCAGTAAGATTCAAGATTGAAAGGGGATTCAAATCTGGATTTCCTCTATAGTCCAGCACTCTCTAACAATTTTGCTGCACTTTGTCTTGAACCAAACCACATGATTCTCTAACCATGGTGAGCAGACAGGGAGAGATAGAAAAGAAAGTTTAGGAACAGTCCTTTTCACATGCAGGCATACCCACACACTCCTGTGACCACAGGCCTGTTCAAGGTGGGACTTCATTCTCCAACCACAGAATTTGGTCCAAAGTCCCACATACATACAAACACACACACACAAGAGTTGACGAACTACAGGAAAGGGCACGCTGAGCTGTAGAGGGGAGTTTGCCTCTCAACAAACACTGTGTTGATTCCTTGAAGCGCAATCACATTGAGAGCACCATTTTTCAAAAGAGTTGGAAGTGACCTGCTTTAATTGTCATGATTATTAATTTGCAAAGGAGAGCTACCCAGGAGAACCTCTGCCAAAATACCTGCTTTTTTTAAAAAAAATTCATACCTGCAGCTAAAACAGATTCATTCATACACACACACAACCTGCACACCTCTAATTAAACAAGTCGTAACAAGGTATGTGGAACTTGGTGATAACAGTGCCTCAGAGGTGTGGCAAGAGCTGAGGGGGAGCCCATGGTCATGGCGCCCAAAGGACTTTATCTCACATTCACACACACACACATCCACACCTTGATGCACCATAATTAGATATTTTACATATTGGGCAGCCTAAGGGAGAAACCTCACTTTAAAGTTTCCTTTGTTTTGCTTATTAGGTAATTTTATACTGAGCTCAAGAAGCATGCATGGAGAAGGCAGGGAGAGTTACCTCTCTGCAAAATGCTCAATTTCAAACAAAGGCAGGGCAACTCATGAGGAAACCTTTAGCACCTCTTTATAACAGAACTAGCTAAAAGGCAATGTATCTGGTCCTCCTATGGTTGACAGGCATCTGAAGATGCCTGACTAACCACCAGCAGGAGAATTTGCAAGGAGGGGGGGACATGGGAGGGGGGCTGCTGTCCAACAGCATTTTCTTTTTTTCTGGGAAAGCTTGGAGGGAACATCTTGCTTCTCTGGGAATCAACCAAAATATTATTAAAAACTCTAGATTCCTAGATAAGCAGGAGAAAAAAATTAAATGGCTGTCAAGCTAATAGTATGATGTCGCTTCTAGGGGAAATCCAGAAGCGACATCAGTCCTCTCTAGGAATTGTCAGAAATGCTAAAGTTTTAACATAAAGTCCTCTCTAGGAATCACCATAGAAAATACCTAGAAAGCGCTGATGTCACTTCCAGGAGAAACCTGGATTCATGCCATCACCAATGGCCACTGCCCCATGCCTTCCCTATTCTCCCACTGGTTGTCAGTCAGGCATCTTCACATGCCTATTAACCCTGGGAGGACCAGATACATTGCCCTAAAATCCTGGGAGGAAAATAAAAATAAACGATGTAGTATATGCACAGATGTGAAGACACAATTCTTCATTTCAATCATACTCTCTCTCTTCAAAGTCTCATCATGTATTTCTGGGGGCAGGTTGTGGGTCTTCATAGGCTCATAAACCAGTAGTCTCCCTACAGATTACTGATTTATTCATTTTGACTTATAGAACACCCTCCCCAGGGCTCAGGGTAGGAATGCCAATCCCCAGGTCTGGGCAGGGGATCCCCTGGGTTTGGAGCTTCTCCTTGCTGCCAGCCAGTGGGGGAAACCCTCACCTCAAACAGCCATGTCAGCAATTGTCCACTTTTAAAGCAAAATTCTTTGGTTTGAACCCAATTTTACCATAGAGTTTGCCCAAAAAGTAGAGTGTTGCCATGCAACATTCCCAACACAATAACATCACTTCCACATCCAGGACATCCCCACCCACTCCCAGAAAGCCCCCCCCCCCAGATCTCCCTGCCAGCAACACAAAGGGGCTTGGCAACCCTAGCTCAGGGCAGTGAACAACAATTCAATGAATAAATATATTAATCAATTATAACCAAATTAAACAGTAGAGAAACGATAGTGAGTCAGATAGCACATAAGTACCCATTCACATCATTTCCCCAAGAGAGGGGGTGAAGGAATGGAGGAGGCCAGGCTGGAAGACAAACTGTTGCTTTCCTCAACCATAGGTCTGTTGGAACATCTGTGTCTTACAGGCCTTGTGGAACTGCACTAAGTCCTAGTGCATTAATGTCATTAGGCAGACAGTTCCACCAGGCTGGTGCCAGGGCTGAAAAGTCCCTGGCTCTGGTTGAGGACAGCTGGATATCTTTCAGGCCAGGAATCACCTGCAGGTTTTTCTCCTTGGAGCATAATGCTCTTTGGGGGTCAATAGAAGTGGGGGCGGGGATTCAGACATCATATATTAGATGTACACACACCTAATCTGTTTTGGAACTGAGTCCAGGGCCTCCTCCTTGATCTGTAATATGTTTGTCCATATCCAAATTCCTGCTACAGAAAGTATGCACCATATTTTTTGGCCAGCGTACCACACAGTATCCTGTAGAGTCCTATACTTGCCAGCCCCAGCCCACAATGCCAACTGGGGCAAGCCAGGTTTCCTGCTCGGTAGCCTCCATCGCCTGCTCCCACACAGTAGAATGGGCGAGGGGGAGAATGGGGAGCCCAGCATCCTCCTGCAATGGAGGCTACTGTTTCCAAATGCATAATCCAGGCATACACAAAGGGTCCGATTAGATGGTACATTAAATGCTAGATCCAGGTAAGCTTGACTAGAATTGCCAGGCCCCCCTGGCCACTGGCAGAGGAGGGACAGGCCTGCTAGCACCATGTTGCGAAACTCCTGGAGATTTAGGGATGGAGCCTGGGGAAGACAGGGACCTCAGTGGGGTACGATGCCATAGAGTCCACCCTCCAAACATCCATTTTCTTCAGAGGAACTGACCTCTGTAGTCTGGAGATTCCCAGGCCATAATGGAGGCTAGCATCTCTACATATGACCCAGTACTCACTGTCAAAATAATGTGGGGTGAGCAAATCTTCCCAGGAGACACATGGAACCAGCTGTAAAACAAGCGAGCCACCCTCCATGGCCCTTTTCTGCTAGCAAAAGTGCTCAAGGTGGAATGGAAGGAATGATGAAGCCCCTCCTGCTGCCATCGGGCCTTCTCTATAGCGGCCCCCCTACTGTGGAACCAACTCCCGGAGGAGGTACGGGCCCTGCGATGTTTAGATCAATTCCGCAGGGCCTGTAAGACCCACCTCTTTAAAACAGCCTTCACTTAATACCGAGCCAAGAAAGTCCTGCTGGATATGTTTTATGTTTTAATCACTGGATTTTATGAAAGATCTTAATTATAGCACCACAATCTTAAGTCTAATGTAATTTTAATGATTTTAAGGATGATTTTATAACTGAAATTGTATATGAATCTAAAACTGGAATTTATAATTGATTATTGCACATGGCTATATTGTACACTGTATTTACATGTTGTGAGCCGCCCTGAGCCTGCTTGCGGGGAGGGTGGGATACAAATAAAAAGTTATTATTATAATATTATTATTATTATATGTTGGGAGGGACAGTGGCTCAGTGGTAGAGCATCTGCTTGGTAAGCAGAAGGTCCCAGGTTCAATCCCCAGCATCTCCAAAAAAGGGTCCAGGCAAATAGGTGTGAAAAAACTCACCTTGAGACCCTGGAGAGCCGCTGCCAGTCTGAATAGACAATACTGACTTTGATGGACCATGGGTCTGATTCAGTATAAGGCAGCTTCATATGTTCATATTGCACTCAGGAGCTGATTTGCCCACCTCTGTTATTTTGAAGTTGAGTGCCAACTCAATGTTAAGTGCAAACTGGGTTGGGGTTTCCCCCAACTGACCTTGCATTTAACATATCATCTAATTAGATCCCAAAGGATGATGCCTCTTGGGCAATTCTGAAGTCCCTTCTGCTTCACTGGAGCAGAGGAAAGGGGGGACTGGCTCTTTGCTATGGAGAAGCAAGTGCGTGTCAGGGAACACAATGGCTGGCACCACAGGTACCATGTTGGTGATCGCTGCCTTAAATGAACACATGCTCAAGCCTCTAGTCCTCCCCCAACTCAGATGGCTACATCCCCAGGCCCAGAGGTACCTGCTTTTTAATTCTTATTTCAAGTATCGACAACCTTAAAATAGCTTGACAACACACCTGCTTTGTGCAGGCCTGGGCAGGCAGCAAAACCAGAAGGTTTTCTATGCCCCAGGTAGCCTACTGTACATGGCTGTGGGGCAGAGTTCAGCATGCATGGCCGTGCAAGCCCGAGCTCTCTCTTTGATATGCAAGGTACCT